>NW_006921637.1:5114068-5125029 GCF_000298275.1 Orycteropus afer afer | reverse complement strand
TATATACCCAGCAAAATTATCACTCAAATATGATGGTGAAATTAGGAGATTTTCACATAAGCAGAAATTAAGGGAATTTATTAAAACCAGACCAACCTTGCAAGAGATGCTATAGGGATTCTTTTGAACAGAAACCAACAGCAACAAACAACAACTGACCATTAACACACATCATCCAGAAAGCAACCCAGTATGGAAGTATCCAAAGTAAAATAAGCCTACAAGATTTTGAACAAGGAACCAGAAACATCAATTAGCAAATGAAGACAACTACAATGATCTTGAATATATCCCTACAAACCAAAAAGAGGGGAAAAATAGTAGAGTTACAGAACTAAATGGTGAGGGAATCAAGAGCGTTGCAAGATAGAATGGGCTATTCTAAACTCAAGTAGAAAAATATAAATCAGAGGATGACCTCAAAGCAAAATGGTAAATCTTCATATCACAATAAAAAAAATAGGATAAGCACAAATATTTACCAAATACTAAAACAATAGCAACAAAAAACATGATAACACAATTCATAAACAAAATGACCTCAGCACAGAAAATTATATGGAATAAATAAATCAGGAACACCACGAAAAACACATAACAAAACAACAGCAACCAATTCATACTTGTTGATAATTACATTGAATGTCAAAGGATTAAATGCACCACTCAAAGAGACGGACAGTTGCAGACTGGATAAGAAAATATAACCCATCAATATGCTGTCTACAAGAGACACACCTTAGAGACATAGGCAAAAATAGACTAAAAATAGAAGATTGGAAAAAGATATATCAAGCAAATGACAACCAAAAAGAGCAATATTAATTTCTGATCAAATTGACTTTAAGACAAAAAACACCATAAGAGAAAAGGAAGGACTTTATATAATGATTAAAGGCTCAATCAAACAAGAAGATATAATCATAATAAATATCTATGGACACAATAAAAGAGCCCCAAAATATATAAACCAGACTTTAACAGAATTGAGATGACTCCAGAGTCATAGTGGGAGAGTTTAATACACCACTTTCAATGAAACACAGAACAAATGGAAAGAAACTCAACAAAGATGCAGAAGAAATAAACAATAAGATCCACCAGCTTGACCTTATAGACACCTAAAGAGCACTTCAGCCAACAACAACACAATATACATTCTTTTCCAGTGCACATGGAACAATCTCTGTGATAGACCATATGTTAGGCCATAAAGCAAGCCTTAATAAATTTAAAAGCATTGAAATACTGCAAAGCATCTTCTCAGGTCACAATGATATAAAATTAGAAATCAACAGTAGGAAGATCAAAGGAAAAAGAGCAAACACAAAGACACTAAACAATACCCTCCTTAAGAAAGACTGGATAAGAGAAGAAATAAAAAATGAAATTTAAAAATTCCTTGAATCAAATGGGAATGAAAACATAACATACCAAAATTATTGGAACACAGCAAAAGCAGTGATCAGAGACTGGTTTATAGCAATAAATGCACACATCCAAAAGATGAAAGAGCCTAAATCAACACTTTGAACCAACATCTACAGCAATAAGAAAAAGAACAGCAAGAAAAGCCTACAGTTACCAGAAGAAAGGAAATAAAGCTTCGAGCAGATATCAATGAAACAGAAAATAGACAGTAGAAAAAGCCAACAAGACTAGAAGTTGGTTTTTTTTGAAAAGATTAATAAAATTGATAAACCACTGGCAAATTTAACAAAGGAAAAGAGGGAGAGAATACAAATAACATGAATAAGAAATGAAATGGGTGACATCACAATAGAACCAACTGAAAAGAAAGGATGATATCATGATACTATGCAGAACTGCACTCCAACAAATTTGAAAATCTAGAAGAAATGGACATATTTCTAGAAACACAATACTTAGCTAAATTAAAACAGACTGATGTGGAAAAGTTTAACAGATCCTAACAAAAATAGAAAATGAACAGGTAATAAAAAAAATTACCAATAAAAATAAGTCCTGGCCCAGGAGGTTTCACTGTAGAATTCTACCAAACATTCAGGGAAGAGCTGACTCCAATCCTACTCAAGCTATTCCACATCATGCAAAAGGATGGAATCCTCCCTAACTCATTTTATGAAGCAAGCATAACCTTGATAGCAAAATCAGGCAAAGACATCACTAAAAAGGGAAACTACAGACCAACATCCCTCATGAATATAGATGCAAGCATCATCAACAAAATCCTAGCCAATAGACTCTAACAACATAACAATAATAATAATTATAATAATAATAAATTATGATCAAGGGGGTTCATATCAAGTATGCAAGAATGGTTCAACATTAGAAAAACAATCAATATCATGCATCACATAAAACAAAGGCAAATAACTACATAATCAAATCAATCAATGAAGAAAAGGCATTTGATAAAATCCAACACCCATTCCTGACCAAAACTCTCAGCAAAATAGGAATAGAAGGGATATTCCTCAACATAACAAATGCCAAATATGCAAAACCAACAGCCAACATTATTCTCAATGGAGAGAAACTGAAACCATTCCCCTTGTAAACAGGAACCAGACAAGGATGCCCTTTATCACCACTTCTATTCAACATTGTATTGAAAGTCCTAGCCAGGGCCATAAGGCAAGAAAGGGAAATCAAAGGCATCCAAATTGGTAAGAAAAAAGTCAAACTATCCCTATTTGCTGATGATATGATCTTATACCTAGAAAACCCAAGGGACTCAGTAAAAAAATCTACTGGAACTAATTGAGAGATTTAGCATAATGGCAGGATACAAGATGACCTTACAAAAATCAATTGGTTTCCTCTACACCAGAAAAGAGTTACTGAAAAAGAAATAAGGAAAACAATACCATTCACAATAGCTACAATAAAATAAAATACTTGGGAATAAATCTTAACAGGGACACAAAAGACCTGTACAAACAAAATTGCAAAAGACTACTTCAAGAAACCATAAGACAGCTCCATAAATGGAAGAACATATCATGTTCATGGATAGGAAGATTGGACATTGTGAAAATGTCAATTCTACCCAAAGCAATCTATACATTCAATGCAATCCCAATCTAGATCCCATAAACACTTTTTTAAGGATACAGAAAAAACAATCACTAACTTTATATGGAAAGAAAATAGACCTTGGTTAAGCAAAGCACTATTGAAGAAGAAGAGCAAAGTAGAAGGTCTCACACTCCCAATTTCAAAACCTACTATACAGCCATAGTAGTCAAAACAGTCTGGTATTGGTAAAACGACAGACATGTAGACCAATGGAATAGAATTGAGAGCCCAGAAATAGAACCAATGACTTATAGAACCAACTAGTCTTTGACAAAGGGCCGAAATCCATTAAATGGGGAAGAGATTGTCTGTTTAACAAATGGTTCTGGAAAAACCGGATATCCATTTACAGAAAAATGAAACAAGATCTGTATCTCACATCATGCATAAAAACTAACCCCAAATGGACAAAAGACTTAAATGTGAAACCTAAACTATAAAGTTCTTCAAGGAAAAACCAGGGGCAAATTTAGGGGCCTTAATATATGGAATGGAACTCTGGTGGTGTAGTACCTAAGGCGTTTATTTGACTGCTAACCTGAAGGCTGGTAGTTTAAACCCACCAACCACTCCTTGGAAGGAAGGTTGGGCAATCTACTTCCATAGTGATACTGCCTTGGAAACACAAGAAGGGGTCGCTATGAGTCAGATCTGATTCAATGGCAGTGAGTTAATATATATGGCATAAACAAACTTTCAAACATAACCCAAGATGCACAAACAGCAGAAGATAAACTAGATAAATTGGACCTTCTGAAAATGAAATTTTTATGTGCTTCCAAAGAGTTCTCCAAAAAAGTAAAAAAGAGAACCTACAGATTAGGAAAAAAATATTTTGGAAAGACACACTTGACAAGGGATTTATCTCTAAAATTTATAGAAAACTCCTAAACCTCAACAACAAAAAGACAAATGATTCAATTGAAAAATGGGCAGAAGACATGAATAGAGACTTCACCGAAGAAGATATTCAGGTGGCTAACAAACACATGAAGAAATGCTCACAATCATTAGCCATTAGAGAGATGCAAATCAAAACAACAATGAGATACCATCTTGCCCCCGACACTAGTAGTAAAGTTCAACAAGAGAGAAAATAACAAATGCTGGTGAGGATGTGGAGATATTGGGACTCTCATACACTGCTTGTGGGACTGTCAAATGATACAACCACTGTGGAAAGCAGTAAAGTGATTCCTTACAAAGTTGGAATTAGAAATACCACTGACCCAGCAATTCCATTACTAGGTATATATATAGTAATGAAATGAGAGCCAGGAAAAGAACAGATACATCCACACTCATGTTCAATGAAGCACTATTTACAATAGGCAAAAGATGGAAACACTGTTTGATAGATAGTGACAAGTACTGATTTGAATGAAGGGAAGAGCAATGTACAAAATGTGAGTGATCAACACGGTTGCATTGAGGAAGAGGAAGGGAATAGAGAGGTGCATGGAATGTACAGACAACAAAGATGAACCCTTTTGCACATACAGTACTGCATTGTCAGTGATGGCAAACATTGAAATTCAGGTGAATAGATGGATGGACAAGCTGAATGACTAGGTACGTCTATGTAGGGGTGGAGTGTGCCCATAACCATATACAAGGTTGGCAGACAATGTTTCTACAAGTGTATTTGTATGTTTGGTAAGAATTTCCAGGCATACAGTAGAACTAACAGGAACTCTGGTAATGTAGTGCCTAGGGCACTTGACTGCTAACCAGAAGGTTTGCGGTTCAAACCCACCAGGCACTCCTCAGAAGGAAGGCTGGGCAATCTACTTCCATAGTGATACTGCCTCAGAAACCCAAGGAGGGGTCACTATGAGTCAAGTCCAACTTGATGGCACATAACAACAACAGTCGAGCTGACAACGGACAAGGTTGTAGTCACTTCTTAGCCAGATTCAGCTATGCAGAGGAAGCATGTAGTTGGACCTGTAGGCTAGGGACCATGGTCACAGGGGATATCAAGCTCAAATGGCATAGCATACTACACAAAAACATTGTCCCGAATCCTACTTTGATGAGTTGAGACTAGGATTTTAATAGCTTGCAAGCAACCATCTAGATGCAACAATGGGTCGCTCCTAATCCAGAGCAAAGGAGAATGAGGAAAACCAAAGGTTCAAGGAAACAATCAGTCCAAGGATGATACCCCATGTGATCCACAGACTATATGACTATGAGACCAAAAGAACTAGATGGAGCCTGGCTACACTGTCAACCACTCAGAGAGGGATCTACATAAGAGATCCTTGATAGAATGGGAGAACAATATGGAACAAAACTCAAAATTATTATTATTATTTTTAAAGGGACCATGTTTGCTGGTCTGATAGAGCCTGGTGGAACCCCTGAGTCCATGATCCCTAGCTGTCCTTTAATTCTGGAATTGAACCTACTCCTGTGGCTTCCAGCCAAACAAAATATAGGCATATGAGATGAACATTTACATTAGGTAGATACACTCCGTGGAGAGAACAATCATGGGAGAATAGAAGGGCTGTGTATGCACAGGTGACAGCTTGAGGGGCAGGAGTGCATGAGAAGGAAGGACACAGGGAGGAGGTAACTATGAGGAGAAAGTGGGAGCAGAGCTGTTGCACTGTGGGAAATTGCAGTCAATGTCATGAGACAAAGTGTATGTGAGTTGCTGTATGGAAAATGAATTTGCTGTGTAAACTTTCACCCAAATCACAATAAAAATTTTAGAAAAGAAAAAAAGTATTGAATAATAATAATAATAATAATAAACTTGAATAATAGGAGAAATTAAGAATGTAATTTAAAAATTCTTAGAATCAGATGAGAATAAAAACACAACATACCAAAACTTTTGGGACACAACAAAAGCAATATTAATAGCAATAAATGCACATGTCAAAGAAGAAGAAAGGACCAAAATCAGTATTTTATCCCTATCACTGGAACAAATAGGAAAGGAGCAACAAAAGAAGTCCACAGTTACCAGAAAAAGAAAATAATAAAGATCAGAACATAAATAAATAAATAAATAAATAAAAACCAATAGAAAGAATCAACAAAACTAGAATCTTGTTTGAGAGGATCAAAAAAGTTGACCAACCACTGACTAAATTGACTAAGGAAAGAAATGAGAAGATGAAAATAACCAAAATACAAAATGAGATGGGCAACATTACAACAGAGCCAACTGATAGAAAAAGAATCATAACAGAGTATCATGAAAAAGTGTACTCCAATGAATTTGAAAACTTAGAAGAAATTGAAAATTTCTAGAAACACACTACTTTCCTAAACTAACACAAATCGGGATAGAAAAGTTGAACATACCCATAACAAAAGAAGAAATTGAATAAGTCATTTGAAAAAAAAGAAAGAAAGAAAGGAAAAGAAAAACCTCCCAACAAAAAGCTCCTGGCCCAGATGGCTTCTGTGAAGAATTCCACCAAACATGCAGACAAGAACTGACACAAATTTTACTCAAACTATTCCAGAGCAAAGGGCACAGAGAAGGAAGGATTGCTCCTTAATTCATTCTATGAAGCCAGCATCACCCTGATACCAAAGCCAGATAACCACTACCCACTGCCATTGAGTTGAATCTGATTCAGAGTGAACCCTTCTTGGGTTTCCGAGGTGATACCACCATGGAAGTAGATTGCCCAATCTTCCTTCCAACGAGTGGCTGGTGGGTTTAAACTGCCAGCCTTCTGGTTAGCAGTCAAATGCCTTAGACACAATGTCACAAGAGCTCCTAAACACTAAAAAAAAAAAAAAAAAAAGAGAAAATTACAGACCAGTATCTCTCATAAATGTAGATGCAAAAATTCTCAGCAAAATTCTAGCCAACAGAATAAAAACAGTATATCAAAAAATAATACATCATGATCAGGTGGGATTCATACCAGGGATACAAGGGTAGGTCAACATATAAAATAAGTCAGCATAATTCAATACATAAATAAAACAAAGGTAAAGAATCTCATGATCATCTCAATTGACACACAAAAGGCATTTGATAAAATCCAACACCCTCTCCTGATAAAAACTATCAGCAATATGGAAATATAAGGGAAATTCTTCAAGATGATTAAGGTCATATATGAAAAACCAACAGCCAACATTATTCTCAATGGAGAAAGATTGAGAGGTTTTGCATTCAGAATGGGAATGAGTTAAGGATGCCCTCTGTCTCATTCCCATTCTCACTCCTACTCAATATTATAGTGGAAGTTCTAGCTAGAGCAATAAGGCAAAAAAATGGGGAAAAAAAAAGGTTCCAAATGGGAAAGGAAGAAATAAATCCTTATTTGCAGATGAATGATCCTATACATAAAAAATCTCAGAGATGCCTCAAGAAAGTTACTGGAACTAATAGAAGGATTCAGAAAAACAGCAGGGCATAAGATCAACATGTAAAAATCAGCAAAGTTTATCTACACTAAAAAGGAGGACTCTGAAAAGAATATCAAGAGATCAATACCATTTAGAATAGCTCCCAAAAAGATAAAATATTTAGAAATAAACCTAATCAGGGATGTAAAAGACTTATTCATGGAAAAGTATAAAACATCACTGCAAGAAACTAAAAGAGATCTACACAAGTGGAAAAATATTCCATAGACTGGAAGACTTAATATTATGAAAATGTCAGTACTACCAAAAGTGATATATAGATATAATGCAATCCCAATTCAAAGCCCAACAATGTTGTTTAATAAAATGAGAAAACTAATCTACAACTTTATATGGGAAGGAAGAAGTCTCAGAATAGCTAAAGCAATATTGAAGAACAACAATGTGGGAGGCCTCACACTTCCCGATCTCAAAACTGACTATACTGCCACCGTAGTCAAAACAGCTTGGTACCAGTTCCATGACAGACACATAGACTAATGGAATAGAAATGATAACCCAGAAGTAAGTCCATCCATCTGTGGGTAGTAGGCGGACATACTACCACCAAGAAAGAGGAGCCAGGAGTGGAACACCTCCTTTGGACTCAGGGTCCCTGCACTGGGATCCTTCTAGGAACAAGAAACACACAAAGAGAAAGTCTTCCCCTAAAGCCGGTACTCTGAATTTGGGACTTCTAACCTCCTAAACTGTAATTGAATAAACTTCTGTTGATAAAGCCATCCATGTGTGATATCTCTGTTAGAGTAGCACTAGAAAAGTAAGACAATCACAAAAGGACAAATATTGTGTGGTCTCACTTCTATAAAAAGTCAAGTATGTATTCACCCAGAAAGCAATGTTCTTTCATGGTCATCAGTGATGGAATGGGAGGGAGAAGGAATCACTTTCTAAATAGCAGACACTTGTTATTTTTGATGATGGGAAAGGCAATATCCCATATGAGTAAAATCTGCACAACTTGTCCAGGATAAATGAAGACATTAAGAAGTACACAAAAATAAGGAACATTTCCAGTAAATGCTACAACATAAAATTTTGCAACAACAATTATAACAACTGGAAAATGTGTTTGGTTATGTAGGTAGACATGCATGCATATATTGTTATAGAAATGCACATGTGAGTGTGTATGTACAGATGTATTTCTAGATATATGTATATACATGTTTATTTGCACTGCATAGATCTGGTAGCATAGTGGCTAAGACACTTGCCTGCTAACCAGACGGCTGGCGGTTCAAACCCACCAGCCACTCCTCGGAAGGAAGGTTGGGCAATCCTACTTCTGTAGTGATACTGCCTCGGAAACCCAAGGAGGGGTCGCTATGAGTCGGGGCCGACTCGACGGCACATAACAACAACAACAACAACATATATCCATATATATATAGTAAACTACATAGGGAGCACAGCTAATGGATACTACTTACATATAACCAAATACCTCACAGGATTTATTTACTGGGCTTGAAGACTTGAGACCACAGACTTGTAGGACAACTCTGTCAACTGGCATAGCATAGTTCAAAAAGATAATGTTCTACTTCCTAGTTTGGTAAGTAGATTTCTGGTCTTAAAAGCTTGTGACTGGCTATCTAAGATACAACTAGTGGTCTCTACTCATCTAGAACAAAAGAGAATGAAGGATATCAAAGACTCAGAGAAGAAACTAGTCCATAGGACTAATAGCCCACATGATCCACAACGTTATCTCACCTGAGACCAGAAGAACAAGATGGTGCCTAGATAAAAGTCAATTAATCAAGAGAATGTAACAATTAAATTATATATGCATCTAAAAAGAGCAAAAAAAAAAAAAAAACCACAAAAAGCAAAAATTCATAGAACTAAATGAAAAATTGATAATTTCATAATCATAGTAAGAAATTCTGACACTACTATCAGTAAAGAATGGAACCAAGCCACTGCCATTGTGTCTATTATTACAGCAATTCTATAGGACAGGAAAGAATTGCTTCATAGGGTTTTCAAGACTGTACATCTTTACAGATGCAGACTGCCACATTTATCTCTCACAGAGCAGATGGTGGGTTCAAACCACCAACTTTTTGGTTAGCAGCTGAATGCTTTAATCACTGCACCACCAGAGATCCTTCAAGTATGGAAGAGTTAAAGAAAAATTAAGTAATAATATAGAAGATTTGAAAATACTATCATTTATAAGATACTTTTCAAGTGTAGAAGAAATGTTCACATAAAGTATAAGCTGGTTTATGAAATAAGTCACAATAACTTTTGAAAGACCAAACTCAAACTGAACATGTTTCAACCACAATGGAAATAAGTTAGATATTTGTTATATACCGTCGAGTCACATCTGACTAACAGTGACCCCTCCTTGGGTTTCCGAGGCAGTATCACTACGGAATTAGATTGCCCCATCTTCCTTCTGAGGAGTGGCTGGTGGGTTTTGAACCAACAGCCTTAGATATAATAAGGTATATTAAAAATTACCTAATATTAGGAAGTTAAAGAACATAATTTTAGAGATTCACCAGCAAGATGGCGGACTAGGCAGAAAGATTGCACAGACCCTCTTCAAAAGAGAAAAGGGAAATCAATTAATACAGATACAGAAGATAATCATGGACCCCTGAGCCTTGAAGGGAAGGATATAGAAGTGGACTAAACCCCAATTAGCAGAAGAATTTGCATGAAAATACCAAAAAATGAGACATACGGAGCTGCAGTCTGGCAGCGATCTGAGCGATCTTGAAAGCACAGACAGCTTGGAGATTCCTGAGTGGTGGTAGGGACCTAAGACATAACCAAAAAATCAGTACTGCTAGCCAGGGACGGCATGGAAGACTGTGTGTGGTGGCTGGGGAATAAATGGAGAAGGTGAAAAGAAAGGCGGGCTGAGCTGTGGACTTTGGCCAGTCCAGAGGGTGCTGCCATTTTGAAGGATTAAAAGCAGCTTGACTACTTTGGATATTTAAACAGACCATGCTCTGGCAGATTCCTGGGGCTTGAGAACACGTTCTGCTTTCCAGCAACCCCAAGGACATTCCAGACCCACAAGACTGAAAAGTTTTTTTGATGCTTATGCAATTGTAATTTGTGTCTAACTGAGTGGGAGACATCAACAGTGCCCAAGAGACACAACTACACCCACACCTCCTGCAACTTCACTTACTGAGCGAGACCCACTAACTCCTAATCCACCAATGGGCCAATGATAAAAAACCACCAAGAAGAGCCTGTATCATCCTTGGCTGCTCTTCACAAACAGTTAACAGAGATCTAAACACAACAAAGCCACAATGCCTCAGAGACAACAGACCATCATAGTCCACACAAAAAACAGGATAAAGTGGTAGAAACAAGGGAGCAGGATACAGACCCAGAGCACATCCCTGAGGAAAAAGCAGCATTGGAACTCTCTGATAAGGAATTCAAAAGAATTATCTTTAGGTATTTTCAAAGGATTGAGAGACAGACCAAAGAAAACACAGAAAAAA
>NW_006921637.1:5109124-5109857 GCF_000298275.1 Orycteropus afer afer | reverse complement strand
GGACATCAAGCTCAATTGGCATAACATACTATACAAAATATTGTTCCACCTCCTAATTTGGTGAGTAGCAACTGGGATCTTGAAAGCTAGCAAGCTGCCATCTAGATACAATGATGGGTCTCTCCTCATCCAGAGCAAAGAAGAATGAAGAAAGCCAAAATTCATGGAAACAATTAGTCCTAGCAACTGATACACCATTTGATCTGCAGCCTATATGACTATGAGACCAGAAGAACTAAATGGTGCCCGGCTACCACTGTCGTCCACTTGGAAGGGGATCTATGTAGGAGATCCTTGATAGAGAGGGAGAACAATGTGGAACAAAACTCAAAATCATTTGGAGGGGAAAAAAAGGAGGGAAAGGGGAGCACCAGTTTTGCTGGTCTGATAGAGCCTGGTGGAACTACTGAGACTATGGCCCCTAGCTGCCTTTATGATCTGGAATTGAATGCACACCTGTGGTTTCCAGCCAAACAAAATACAGGCATATGAGTTGAACATTTACCTCAAGTAGATACTCTCCTTGGAGAGAACAATCAGGGAGAAAGAAGGGCTGCTTATGCACAGGGAGACAGCTCAGGGGGCAGTAGTCCATGGAGGGATGGACATGGGGAAAAGATAACTATGGGGAGGAAGTGGAAGGGGAACTCTTGCATTGTGGTAAACTGTGGTCAATGTCATGAGACAAAGTGTATGTGAACTGCTGTATGGAAAGTGAATTTGCTTTGTAAAT
>NW_006921637.1:5102808-5109024 GCF_000298275.1 Orycteropus afer afer | reverse complement strand
CTTCAGAAAGATTGATAATTTTAAAAAATGTCAAAATCTGTGAAATGTAACAAGCATATGCTTAAAGGAAGATATATAGCTTTCAATATTTATATTAGATAAGAAGAAAGGTTTCAGGTCAATAACATAAAGATTCACCCTAAGAAATTAGAAAAGATAAAGCAAAGTAAACCAAAAGTAAGTAGAAGGAATAAAACAATAAATATAAGAAAGGAAATCAATTAAATAGGAGATAAACAATAGAGAAGAGCAACAAGGAGAAAAGTTCGTTATTGGGGAAATCATTAAAATTGATATAAATAGCAAGTTGGGCAATCTACTTCCACAGTGATACTGCCTCAGAAACCCAAGGAGGGGTCACTATGAGTCAGGTCCAACTTGATGGCACCTAACAACAACAACAGCAGCAAGCTTGATAAAGGAAAAAGGAGAAAGATACAAATTACCAGTATCAGGCATGAAAGATCTGACAATAAAGGATAGGGGAATACTCATACATTGCTATGGAAATGTAAAATAGTGTAGCCAGTTTGGAAAACTGTTTGGCAGTTTCTTAAAGATTTTATCATCAGTTTACCATATTACCCAGTAATTCTGTTCTTAGGTATCTATCCTAAAACTTCTTAGCCTTAACCAAACACCTTGAGGTCACTGGGCCTAGGGGCTCAGGGCCATAGTCATAGGGGACATCAAGGTCAATTCGCATAAAGTAGTCCAAAAAGATAATGTTCCATATCCTACTTTGGTGGATAATGACTGAAGTCTTAAAAGCTTTTTAGCATTCCTTTGGCTTCCAGCATATGAGCTGAACATTTATATTAGGTAGATAGATTCCTTGGAGAGAACAATCATGGTAGAATAGAAGGGCTGTGTATGCACAGGGAGACAACTCAGGGGGCAGAAGTGGGAGACAACTCAGGGGGCAGAAGTGCATGGGAGGGAAGGACACAGGGAAGAGGTGGCTATGGGGAAGAAGTGGGAGGAGAGCTGAGCATTGTGGAAGATTACAGTCAATGTCACAAGACAAAGTGTATGTGAACTGCTATATGAAAGATGAATTTGTTCTGTAAACTTTCACTTAAATCACAATAAAATGAAAAACAAAAATACAATGTTGTGAGCTGCCTTGTAAGGTACAACTATTGGTCTCTCCCTGTCTGAACAAGACAGTGAAGAAAATCAAAGACAAAGTGAAATAATCAGATGAGAGAACTAATGGACTAAATGAACCCCAGCTTCTAGGACCCTGAGACAAGAAAAACTAGATGATGTCTTGTTGCCACTGCTATTATTCTAAAAGGAATCACAATAGGAGGTCTGGGATACAGTGGGAAAAAAACATGCAGAACAAAACACAAAATAATAAAAGACCAGCCTCAGTGGTCTGAGAGAGACTGGGTGGAATCCCCAAGACTATTGCCCTTGGTTACTCTTCAAACCTAGAACTGAACTCTCCTCTGTGGCTCAATTTTTAACAAACAGTAGACAGGTCTATGAGGTGAACAATAACACCAGGGAGATCTACACTCAGAACAATCAACCTTCAGAGATCAAAAAAGCAGGATTTTCCCAGAGACAATGTTCAGAAGACAGGAAGGGATAGGAAAGAAGGATGAATGGAAATGGTAAATACAGGGAAGAAGTAGGATGACTGTTGTTACACTGTAGGGATTATAATCAATGGCATGAAAGAAAATGTGTATGAATTGTGAATAGAAAACTTATTTGCTCTGTAAACATTCAAATCACAATAAAAAGATAAGTACATTTTCATTTTATAAAAAAAAAAAAAAAGACTTTTTGTTGTGATTTGGGTGAATGTTTGCAGAACAAATTTTATTTCATGACATTGATTGGAGTCCCCACAATGTAACAGCACTGATGCAAACACGTGTACATAAATGTTATTGTTGTTGTTGTTATGTGCCGTCGAGTCAGCCCTGACTCATAGCTACCCCTCCTTGGGTTTCCGAGGCAGTATCACTACGGAAGTAGGATTGCCCAACCCTCCTATTAGTAGCTTCTTAAAGCCAGTAATGGAGAGAGAAAGGGAGATTGCTAGCAAAAAGGAGTATTACTCAATGTAATGTAACCACAGGGGTAACTTCTCATCACATTTGCCATATTCCATGGGTTAGAAGCAGTCACAGCGTCCATCCACATTCAATGGGAGCATCTTACACAAGAGTGTGAACACCAGAAACAGGAATCATTGGGTTTTCCCTGGGTTCTACATGATGGTTTCCTTTTTAGAAAAGTATTCTTTGAGGAAGGAAAATGCCATCTCCTTAGAAGTCCCCATGCTAATTTCCTCTGGCATCTCAGTGCCTGAAAAACTAGGTGCAGCAGTTTGAAATTGGGATTCTGATGCTCTGAACAGCTCATTAAGTCAGAGTACACCAAACTCAGGGGAGTAGGATTAGAAAGGAGAAAGGGGCAGGGGAAAAAATAACAAATACAGAGGAATCTGCCTTGTGAAGCGCTGACCGGCAGGCAATAAAGGCCATCAAAGACCTCCCTGGGGTAGGGGAGACAATGCACCACAGCAATGAACCAACGGCCACACGCCATGGATTTACCTTCAGCACCTGCTTTTATTGGTAAACTTGGGACCAATGGGTGTGAGCAGGCATTTCTCTGGCTCCAGCACTGCCGAAACCTGAGCAGAGAGCACATTAATGCCACAGGTGAGCAGGCCCTGGGCAGAACTCCAGCAGTGGATTGCAGAACAGGTCACTTATCTTAGGTCAGCTTTTTGGCATGGAGGGGCCTCGAGAGTGGGTTTTTTTCATATCTCTGAATCTGGCAGAAAGTGGAGGCCCCCTAACAATTGGAGTCTTTGCTGAAGTTGAGCTGCAGGTCTGTGAATAACAGTACAATGTCATCATTAGAAGCCTGCTCATTAATAGAAACCACTCCTGTCACCTTGGAGCTTTTCTCCATTCTCTCTTCTCCTCCCACTTTCTCCACCATACCCTCACTCATCCAATAGAAAAACCACATTTATCTAACATAATACCTGCCAGCTCTAATCCTACATTCACTTTACAATAGAGACCTGCATCCACATTCCATACAGTGATTCCATTATCACAAAGAAAACTGCAGAACAATCCAGCACACCTGAATTATTAATTATTATTAGTAATAATTAATTATTGTTAGCCCAAAAAATAAACTACATGAGCTTAACCTTTTCAAAATATTAAATCATGAAACCAAGACAAAACAAATCAATATATAACCAAAAGTTAAAGACAAACACAAAATGTTTAGGAAACAACAGGCAAACTCAAATCAAACAGAAAAATAGGACAAAGCATTAGAAGAAAACCCCAAACATTTCTTGTTAAACATGGAGGAAGGAGAGGCAATAGAATTATCTGAGAAGGAATTTAGAAGATATATTTGTAGAGCTCTACAAGACCCTAATGAAACCCTAAACAGAAGCAAGCAGAACACAGACAGTTCCTTGGAAGAATTCAGGAAAAATCACTCAAGAACAAAATAACAAGATCAATTCACAATCAGAACTCATACAAAAGCAGCAGTGAGAAGTCCAGAAGATGAATACCAAAATTACAGAGTTACACAATACAGTGGAAGCAAAAAACAGTAGGAGAAAACTGGCTGAAGAATGCATTTCTGAACTAGAAGACAAATACCTGGATGCCAGTCTGTATGAAGATAAATCAGAACAAAGATATAAGAGAAATGTAGAGAACCTAAGAGTTATATGGGACAACATGAAAAGAAACATCATATGCCTCATTGGAATTCTAGAACAAGAAGAGGTGGGGAAAAAAAAAAAAAAAAAAAAAAAAACACCGAGAAAATTGTGGAAGACCTACTAACAGAGAACTTCCCCCATATCATTTAGGAAGAAAATATATTTGTCCAAGAAGCTCATAGAACCCCATATAGGACAGATCCCAAGAGAAAAACACTGAGGCATATCATAATCAAACTCTCTAAAATCAAAGACAAAGAATTTTGTGAGCTACCAGGGCAAAAGAAATATTACTTATAATAATCAAACAGTTAGGCTGAGCTCCGATTACTCTGCAGAAACCATGCAGCCAAGAAGACAATGGAACAGCATATATGAAATGTTGAAGGAAAAGAACTTTCAACCAAGAATCCTATATCCAGCCAAATTGTCCATCAAATAAGAGGGTGAAATGAAGACATTCTCAGACAAACAGAAATTAAGAGATTTTGTGAAAACCAGACCAACCCTATAAGAAAAGCTTGAAGAAGGCTTTTCAATAGAGAACCCACAACAGAGAACAACAAAATCAGGACACATGACATAAACACTAAAACAAAATCAGGAAAAAAACAAAAAACAAACAAAACAAACTCACTGCCATCGAGTCACATCTGACTCATAGTAACCTGTCCTTGGGATTCTGAAGCAGAATTTTTACAGTAATGGACTAATACAATACTTGTTCTTCTGTGATTGACATATTTCACTTAGCATAATGTCTTCCAAGTTCATCCATGTTATGTGATGTTTTGCAGATTCTATGTTAGTCTCTAGTGTTTCATAGTATTCCATTATGTGTATGTATCATATAGTTTGGTTATCCATTCTTCTGTTGATGGACACCTAGATTGTTTCCATATTTTTGCTATTGTAGATAGTGCTGTGATGAACATGGGTGTGCAAATATCTGTTCTTGTCCTGGCTCTCACTTCTTTAGGATGTATACCTAATAATGGGATTTCTGTGTCACATGATATGTCTAATTGCACCTTCTTAAGGAATCTCCCTACTGCTTTCCAGAGTGGTTCCACTATCATTTGACTGTTCCACCAGCAATGTATGAGAGTCCCAATCTCTCCACATTCTCACCAGCATTTGTTATTTTCTGTCTTGTTGAACTTTGCCATAGTGCTGGGGTGAGATGGTATCTCATTGTTTTGATTTGCATCTCTCTGATGACTAATGATTGGGAGTATTTCTTCATGTATTTGCTAGCCACCTGAATATCCTCTTTGGTGAAGTGTCTATTCATGTTTTCTGCCCATTTTTAAATTGGATTGTTAATCTTTTTGTTACTGAGGTGTTGGAGTTTTCTATAAATTTTAGAGATAAGTCCCTTGTCCGATATGTCATCGCTGAACATTTTTTCCCGATCTATAGGTTATCTTTTTACTCTTTTGGCAGTGTAATTATTGACAAGCATGAATTTTTTTTGCTGTCATTTTGTTATGTACTTTTTTGTGGTGTTGCTGATTTCTTAGTTCCTTATGATTTTCTGTGCTGAGCTGGTTTTCTTTATGAATCATACTATCACTTCCTCCATTGCTGTTGTTTTAGTATTTGCAAAATATTGTGCTGGTCCTCTTTTTTTATTTTTATGTAAAGGTTTATCATTTTTCTTTGAGGTTACCCTGTGATTTATAATTTTCTTCCCAAGTTTAGAACAGTCTGTTCAATCTTACAGTTGTCTTGACTCCTCTACCAATGAGAAGTTCAGTAGCTACACATTTTTTCCCTCTTTTTGGTTTGTAGTTGTCCTCATTTGTCAATTGATGTCTTTACTTCCATGTTTGTAATCTTGTAGGCTTATTTACTTTGGATTCTTCCATAACTGGGTTGGTTACTGGGTTATGTCATTATGTCTGTTATTTGTCACTTGTTGTTGGCTGATGTTGGTTCTCTGTCCAAAGGATTAATTTTAGCGTCTCTGGTTTTAACAAATTCCTTTAATTTCTGCTTATCTGGAAATCTCCTAATTTCACCATAATATTTGAGGGACAATTTTACTGGGTATATAATTCTTGGTTAGTATTTTTTTTCTTTTAGGGTTTTATATATACCATCTCATTCCCTTCTCGACTGCATGGTTTCTGTCGAGAAATCTGAGCCTAGTCTTATTGGTTTCCACTTGTAGTTAACTTTTTGTTTCTCCCCTGCTGCTTTCAGGATTCTTTCTGTCTTTAGTTTTGGTGAGTTTGATGATGATATATCTTGGTGATTTTCCTCATATATATATATAGTTGTAATTTGGGTGAAGATTTACAGAGCAAATTCACTTTCCATACAGCAGTTCACATATACTTTGTCTCATGCCATTGACAAAGTTTACCACAATGCAACAGCTTCCCTCCCACTTCCTCCCCATAGTTACCTCTTCCCAGTGTCCATCCCTCCATACACTCCTGCCCCCTGAGCTGTCTCGCTGTGCAAAAGCAGCCCTTCTT
>NW_006921637.1:5094234-5100755 GCF_000298275.1 Orycteropus afer afer | reverse complement strand
TGTCTCTCAATCCTTTGAAAATACCTAAATATAATTTTTTTGAATTCCTTATCAGAGAGTTCCAATGCTGCTTCTTCCTCAAGGATGTGTTCTGGGTCTATATCATGCTTCCTTGTTTCTACCACTTTATCTTGCTTCTTTGTGTGGACTGTGATGGTCTGTTGTTTGCAAGGCATCGTGGCATTGTATTTAGATCTCTGTTAACTGTTTGTGAAGAGCAGCCAAGGGTGATTCAGTCTCTTCTTGGTGGATTTTTATCATTGGCCCATTGGTGAGAAGGAGGTAGTGGCTCTCGCTCAGTAAATGAAGTTGCAGGAGGTGTGGGTGTAGTTGTGTCTCATGGGAACTGTTATTGTCTCCCGCTCAATTAGACTCAAATTACAATTGAATAACCATCAAAAAACTAAAAGCCCATGGACGAAAAGCACACTATGTAATCACACAGAACAGTAACGCACCATGTAATCACACAGAACAGTAACCAAAAAAGAGAAAATAGGGAAAAAAAAAAAAAAAAAAAAAACAAGATAGCCTGCAATATCTGGGGATAGGGCACTAAGAATAAAAATAGTAGAGAAGGAGAATAATAAATGAAAAAAATGGTAAAAATGCAAAAAGAAAATCAATGAACAGGGGTTACCATAAGAAAGAAAGGGGTAAAAGAAAGAAAAAAAAGAAAATTTAAATTAAAAAATAAATTTCAACCAGACACAGGGAAAATAAAAAGTCCTGAAAACTAAGACCTGGGAAGGGGAAGATTAAGAATAATAATAAAAAGGACAAAAGTATTAATAATATTAGTTGTTCAAAACAGACAAATACAAGCAAACTAAGCACCAGAAAAAAGCAAAAAAGAAAAATTATAAAAAGAGAAAAAAAATCGGTGGAGGACAAGGCAGGGCACCCAGGCTCCATCTGAGCACACAGACTGTGATGGAGTTCCTGTGGTCCCAGAAGGTAGGTGGGAGTGGGGGATGGCCACACAACTCCGTTCACCAAGTGGGTTTGGGGTATAAGAGTAACAAGAGGAATGTTGTACCTTGTCAGTCTTGCAGGTCCCGAGTGTCCTTGGGGTTGCTGGAAAGCAGAACGTGCTCTTAATCCCCAGAAATCTGTGAGAGCGCTGACTCTTTAAATATCCAAAATAGTCAAGATGCTTTTTAAATCTTGGTGATTTTCTTTTGGAGCCTATCATGTTTGGGGTTCATTGGACTTCTTGAGTGGATATATTCTCATCTTTCATAATACTGGGGAAATTCTCTGCCAATAAATCTTCAACAATTTCCTCTGTGGTTTTATTTGTCTCTTCTAGTTCTGGAATTCCAATTACACATGCGTTATTCCTTTTGATGGTATCCCACATGAACCTTAGGCTTTCTTTATTTTGTTTTGATCTTTTTTTTCTAATTGATCCTTTTCCAAAGAAGTATTGAGGTATTTGTCTTCAGTCTCACTCTTCCATTGATTCACTTCTACTCGTTTGTCCTTTTAATGTGTTATCTATTTCTGAAAATGTTGCATTAATCTTCTGGATTTCTATTTGTAGATTTGGTATCATTTCTAATTTTTCATTTAATTTGTCATTTTGTTCTTGTATTGTCTTTCAAAATTGTTCTAGGGTTTTCTCCTCAAATTTGTCAGTGTTTTCCTTGATCTGTCTTTCAATCCATTGAAGGTACCTAAATATAATTCTTTTGAATTCCTTATCTGGGGTTCCAGTGCTGGTTCTTCCTGAGGGATGTGTTCTGGGTCTGTATCCTGGTCCCTTGTCTCTCCTGTTTTATCTTGCTTTTTGTGTTGACTATAATGCTCTGTTGTCTCTGAGACATTGTGACATTTTTGTATTTATATTTAATTGGTGATTGTATGTTGTAGTGACTTGCCCATGATATTTGTTGTCTTTATTTTGTTTGTAGGTTATCTACATAATCTGGGTACAGTGCTGCTCTATTTGCTAGTTGGAAGCTCTTATACACTCACCACTGGTCTTCTTTCCCTTTGTCAGCCTCCCATATGTCCTTGCCATCCTTGGAAAATGGAGCCTATTCTTAGATCCCTGGAATCCAAATGAGAATGTTGTCAATTTAAATATCCAAAGTGACCACCACTTGTAAACTTGGCACCCTTGGTCACTTGGGAGCTCTGGTGGCATAGTGCCTGTGATAGTTGGAGCTGTGTGTCAACTTGTCTGGACCACAATTCTCTGTGGTTTAAGCAATTAAGATGTGGCTTGTTCCAATGATGGGATCAGATGTATATGTTTTGAGCAGCCAATCCATTGAAAGTGTTTCACTAAGGGTGTGGCCTGCTTCAAGTATATTTATGGACATCCTGGGTAAAGAGACACTCTTCTGTGGATCAGGATTCTGCCTACAACTGTCTGTGAGTGAACAATCTACCATTCAGCCTGGAGATCTTGGATTTGTCATTCGTTGGAGTCAACAGCCAGAATACTGCCTGCCAACCTTGAGCTCCTCAGCCCCTGCAGCTCTGTGAGTTGGGAAAAACCTCCAGCTTGATATTTGATCCAAGAACTTGGGACTTGCCAGTTTCTGTAAGTGTGTGTGCCATTTTCCTAAGATAAATTTCTCTTTCTCTCTCTATATAAGCTTTACTGGTTTTATTTCTCTGGAGAACCTAGTCTAACACAGTGCCTAAGACATTTTCCTGCTAACCAGAAGGTCACTTTAAATATCCAAAATGGCCACTGTTTCTAAACATTCAAAATGGCTATGCCCTCAGTCACTTTAAATATTAAAAATGCTGTCCCTTCCTTATAAATAATCAAAAAGGCTATACCCTCTGGACAATTGTAAGTCCACAGCTCAGGTTATCTCCTTCCTTGCTATTTCTGTTCCTAGTCACAGGCCACCAGTGCAGTCATTCCTGCAGCCCTTACCAACCAGGGCTGATCTTTAGGTCACTCTCAGGTCCAACACCACTTGGAAATCTTCAGGCTGCTGGTGCTGTCAGAGTAGCTTATAGTCTGCAGCTCCATCCATCTCCATACTCACTGTTTTCATTAAGGTTTTTCCACTAGTTGGTGCCTAATCCACCTCTGTATATTTCCTTTCAAAGTTCAGGGATCCAGGATTATCTTCTGTAACTCTGTCAATTAGTTAGTCTGTTCTTTGTTGAAGAGGGTCTGTGTAGCTTGTCTCCCTATTCCACCACCTTACCAGAAGTTTCCTTAGTAATAGGTACTAAACAGTTGTCAATGAAAGAATTAACATGCTGTTAAAGGCATACTATTTTGAAAGGAAATATGGTATGGGTAAACTATATTCAGGGAGGATCAATATGCCTGCATTGGCAGTATTGAACAGAAAAGAAAAGAAGCTGAAGGTAGGAAAATCAGTCAGGTAGCCATTGCAGCATCCGGGTGCCTGAAACTCAGGACTCTGGAGTTAGGTTGAGCCCAGGGAAAGTACCAGAGAGATAGCAGAAGAATCAGAGTCGAGCATATGATGTTGGGATGGTAGAAAAATGTATATAGTGGAAAGATGAAGAGGGGAAGGAATTTAGACAGTTTAGAATGACCCTGAGACTTTTGAAAATTACTTTTATTATGGTTTATTGAGTCAGTGGTGACCTTAATGTTAGACATATTCAGTAGGGAGCTACACTTCTACCCCATATAACTACTTTGTGATGAGATCCAAGGTTCCCTCTAATGAATTAATAAATCTTTATCTCCATTTTCCTCCTTCATCTTCCCATGAAACTTAATGAGACATTATAAGGAAGAGCAGAGATTATCTAAGACCCTTGACCCTGACACAGCCAGAACGACAGTGGTCCAGATCATAGCAGAGGTGAAAAAGCACATTGGGAGATGGGAAGAGAGCTGTTTGACATGCTGAGAGGCCACCCTTTCCTTTCCATCTCTAGGCATGCTCTCTTCTTGTCCCCACTTCCCCAGGGACAGCAACTCATTGGGCTGCTACATTTTATTCTAGTAAGAGTTAACTAACTCATGGTAAGTTCACACTAGGAAAGTTCTGGCCTCATTTCACACCTCTGATGACTGTGGATCTCTGATGTGTGAAGGATTTGTATCTGTCTATGGGAGAAATTTGAGCACAGATGAGAACTCTCTCAAGGTCAATCTTGACTGATGTCTGCAATCACCTAGGAGAATTGTCTTAATTAATGTATCAAACCAGCAGCAGTGATTAAGCCACAGCATGCAGTCAGCAATAAGCACTTGTCCTATTCACTGGAGAAGGCAAGAAGCAGCATAATTTCATCAGCAAAGCTTAATTTTGTATAAACAGGTAGATCACAATTCTATGGTTTATCACCATGGTGGTTACTGCCACTCAGCAACCCCAAAGCTGTTTGGGGCCACATCTTCATGAAGTCTAACCATGCCCAGAGAGGTGGGAAATATATCTTGATTATTGGCCTGAAAGAGAGAAAACAGGAGTATAGAAAGGTAAGGAGTGGTTAAGGCATGAGTACAGCTTCAGGGTTACACTGACAATCAAAGGTGTACACTGCCCATGACTCAGACCCTTCTAACTTATGTGAACTGGTCACATGGGGACTGCCATGTCCCTATATTATCCAGAAACATGGCCAGAGGCAATAAAGGAGGAACCACATAACAAAATGCTATTTAAATGTTGAAAAAGATTTTCCCAGAAAAGATTCAGGATATTTTGAAGAGTATGAGCCCACACTCACTTCCTTATAATGCCTGCCTATTTACTTAAAGGCAGGCATGTGAAGATGATATATATGATACATTTGATTCTACTTTAAGGAGGCTGCTCTTCCCTAGTCATATTTTGAGTGCCCTGCAACCTGAGGGACTCATCTTCCATCACTATATGAGACAATGTTCTGTGGCTATCCGTAACGTTTTTGCAGGCCCTTTTTTTTTTTTTTTTTTCCTTTTCTGAAAAAGATTTCCAGGCCCTTCTTCCTAGTCTATCTTAGTCTGGAAGTTCTGCTGAAACCAAAGGCACCATGAGTGCCCTTGCTGGTGTTTCAAATACTCATGGCATAGCTTTCCACATCACAGCAACACACAAATGACCACAATACAACAAACTGACAGATGATTGAATGTCAGAAAAAAACTATGAAACTTGCTCTAGAGTGTAGAGAAGCTAAAGAATTTGGAAGACATGATGAAGCAAAAGAGTTGAATTGAAGATTTCAAAGGATGTCTTGAGATGACAAAGTAAAGTATTACAATGAAATGTGCAAAGATCAGGAGTTAGCAAACCAAACTGGAAGAACATGCTCAGCATTTCTCAGGCTAAAAGAACTAAAGAAGAAATTCAAGCCTGGCATTGCAATATTTAAGGATTCTACAGGCAAAATGTTGAACAATGCCAGAAGGATCAAAAGAAGACAGAAGGGATACAGAGAATCATAAGAAGAATTGATTGATGTTCAACCATTTCAGGAGATAGCATATGATCAGGAACTGATAGTACTGAAGTAAAAAGTCTAAGCTTCACTGAAGGTGATGGTAAAAAAAATAGCTTCCAGAATTGACAGAATATCAATTAAGATATTTCAATAAACAGATACAATTCTGGAAGCACTCATTTGTCTATATCAAGAAATATGCAAAGCAGTTACCTGTCCAATTGGCTGGAAGATGTGTGTGCCCCTTCCAAAGAAAAGTGATCCAACAGAATGCAGAAAGTATTGAATAATATTATTAATATCACATACAAGTAAAACTTTGCTGAAGATCATTCAATAACAGTTTAAGCAGCACATCAACAAGAAAGGGCCAGAAATTTAAGCTGGACTCAAAAGGATGTGGGATGAGGGGTATCCTTGCCAATATAAAATGGATCTTGACTGAAAGCAGAAAACAGCAAACAAATCTTTACTTGTGTTTTATTGACTATGCAAAGGCATTAAACTATGTGGGTCACAACAAAATTTATTTTAACATTTTGAAGAATGAAAATTCCAGAACACTTCATTGTGCTCTTGGAGAACTTGTACATAGAAAAAGAAGCAGTCATTTGAACAGAACAAGGGGATATATGTGGTTTAAAATCAGAAAATATATATGTCAGGATAGTGTCTTTTCACCATACTTATTCAATCTGTATGTTGATCAAAGAATCAGAGAAGCTGGACTCTATGAAGAAGAACATGGCATCAGGACAGGAGAAAGGCTTATTAACAACATGTAATATGTAGATGACACAGCATCCTTGCTGAATGAGGACTTGAAGCATTTACTGATGACGATAACTATAGCTTTCAGTATGAATAACACCTCAATATAAACAAAACAAACATCCTCACAACTGTACCAATAAGCAACATCATGATAAATGGAGAAAATATTAAAGCTGTGAAAAATTTAATTTTATTTGTATCCACAACCAATGAGTATGGATGCAGCAGTCAAGAAATCAAATGAGTAAGTGAGGAGGTGGGGCAAGATGACGGACTAGGCAGAAGGATTGCACAGACCCTCTTCAACAAAGAAAAGGGAAACCAATTAACACAGACACAGAAGATAATCTTGGACCCCTGAG
>NW_006921637.1:5093243-5094134 GCF_000298275.1 Orycteropus afer afer | reverse complement strand
TTCCATGAATTTTGGTTTTCTTCATTCTTCTTTGCTCTGGATGAGGAGAGACCCATCATTGCATCTAGATGGCAGCTTGCTAGTTTTAAGATCCCAGTCACTACTCGTCAAAGTAGGAGGTGGAACAATGTTTTGTATATTATACCAATTGAGCTTGATGTCCCCTGCGACTATGGTACCAAGCCCGCAGGTTCAACTACTCAGTCCCTCTGGGTAGCTGACTGTGACCAAGCAGTGACCACAAACTTGCCCCTTATCAGCTCTACTATACACCTGGGAATTCTGATCATTCATATAAACTTATAGAACCATTGTCTGCCTACCCTATATATGATCTTGGATACACTCCCCATTTCATACACATACCTAATTGTTTAGCCTGTCCACCCATCTATCCATCCATATACCCATGTTATCCTTCACTGACAATGCAGTACTGTATGTACAAAAGGGTACGTATTTGTTGTCTGTACCTCCCATGTACCTCTCTATGTCTTTCTCATTCTCAATGGCATCATATTGGTCACTCACATTTGCTACATTGCCCTTCTCTTCACCCAAATCAATACTTATCTCTATCTATCTAAGTGTGTTCCCTCCCCTCCCACCCCTGGTAACCAACAAAGAAAATTTCCTTCTGTAAATAAACCTTTCCTTAACTTTTACAATAACGGACTAATATAATATTTGTCCTTTTGTGATTGACTTATTTCACTCAGCATAATCTAACAGTCCATTCTATCTTGCAACTCTCTTAACTTCCTCACCATTTAGATGTTTTGTAACTACAGTCTTTTCCCTCTTTTTGTTTGTAGTTCTCCTCACTTGCCAATTGATGTTTCTGGTTCCCTGTTTACAATCTTGTAAGCTCATTTTATTTTGGATATGTCC
>NW_006921637.1:5043525-5070296 GCF_000298275.1 Orycteropus afer afer | reverse complement strand
AGTGAATTTACTCTGTAAATCTTCACCCAAATCCTAATAAAAAAAAAAAAAGAAAAGAAATCAAATGAGAAACTTCTTGCAAGATGACGGACTCTCTACAACAAAGAGCTGAGACACCAAATGAAACAGATACTGATGATAATTTGAGAACACTGAACTTCATCCGACTTGACAGAAGTGAGTTGAGAGCTTCAAAGGAAAGGATAAAGAAGAGGATTAAATACTGACTAGAAGAAGAAACTGAATGAAAACAACAAACAAGGAGACAAATGCAATTGTGAAATGCCAACTGGTCTGACACTGTGTGGCCAATTTAAATTTTTGTAAACAGTATTCCAATTAGGGCATCAACCTAAATGCCCATCAATGGATGAATGGATAACCAAATTTTGGTATATCCACACAATGGAATACTATGCCACATTAAAGAACAACGAGGGATACATGAATCATCTCTCAAGGTGGATGAACCTGGAGGACATTATGCTAAGTGAAATAAGTCAATCGTAGAAGGACAAATGTTGTATGAGCCTATTATTGTAAAAAGACAGAGAAGGGTTTGCTTGGGAAAGGGAACTCACCTAGTAGGTTACCAGGATGGGGAGGGAAATAGAGGGATTAATTTAGGGCTAGTTGGGGCTTACATGCTGACATAAGTAGGGGGAGATATATAGGAAGGCTATATGAACACCATGATAACATTGGGAAATGATAGGACACCGAACTGTGCACAATAAGAGATAGACAAGAGATGTTAAAACCAACCAATGTGTCCACAATACCACATTGCTGTTAACGCCAAACACTTGGCTATACAGATAAACACATAAACAACTGAGATGATCAGACAGTGATCAGTGAATAGAGGTATACTCTACATCAAGGATAGACTCAGCTGAAGGTAATCCTGTACAGACACCAGTGATACAGAATACCTGCAGTCCTTACAGAAACAACAGAAGACAGACACAGAGTAATCCCTCACAGACATCCCAACACTATGGGAGAGAGATCCAACAGAGATACTACCTCAGGACCATAGTACTGGGGTACACCAGACTCAATTGGCACAACAAAATACATAAAAGCGTTGCTCCATATCCTACATTGGTGAGTTGCGACTGGGGTCTTAAAAACTTTCAAGCAGCCATCTAGGATGCAGCTAATGGTCTCCTAGTGTCGGAAGTGAAGAAGAACGTGCAAAAACTAAAAACAAACAAACAAAAAACAAGGGCATTTAGAAGCAGTCAACCCTAGGACACTATGGCCCTTGAAACCAGAAGAACCGAATGGTGCCCGGCTACCAATGCCAACCACTCAGGAAAGGATCAAATCTGGAGATCCTGGATAGAGTGGGAGGGAAAAAGTGGAACAAAATCCAAAAACTCAATAATGACCAGAATTACTGGTCAGATGAAGTCTGGTGAGACTCCCAATAATATCGCCCTGAAATACATTCGGTGCCTGGAATAAAACTCACCCCCAGGGATGGGCTCTCAGCCCAATGGTTAGCGGGATGTACACACAGACCACTCAAGCCAGGATGCTGCACCCACACACTAAATAGTAATACATCCCCTAGAGCAATAAACCATGGGACACCAAAGGACCAACATTCAAACTGAGGAAATGCAGGACAAACAGGAGTGCATAATTATGAGTGGCACAGGGGGAGTGTTGCAGGGTAAGGAAGGGGAGGAAACTGGGTTAGGGTTGGACATGGTAAATGGGGAATGAAACTAAATGTAGACGTGACTTCGAATGTAAAACAAGCTCTTAAAAAAAAAAAAAAAAAAAAACTAGGGAAAAAAAAAAAAGAAAGAAAAGAAAACAGTTCTGCTACCCAGTCTCCAGGAGTGGGGTGTAAGGAGAAATGTGTCTGTGAATATAAAGCCCAACTCTCCTCCTGACCCATCTCTTACCAGGAATCCTGACTTGGAAAGACCTTGTCCAGCCCAAGAAGTAGCAATGGGTATATCTGTGGGTACCTAAAATCTCCCTTCACTTCTCCTCTCAAATCTGTAATCCACAAGCTCCTGCAAGAGGCTCTGGGACACTCCTGATGCTCATCCCCCACACTGTCTGTAGATGTGCTAATTGATAATGGAATCAAATTTCTAGCAATAACTACAGCCTGTGCTGGACAGAAGACTTAACAAGATGGGAACATTTTCAAATGGAAGACATTCAATGCATCAAGGGGAATTACAAGTCAGCAGAGACTGGTTAGTAAGGGACTTTAGAGGGAAAATAATTACTCTGAGAAGCTGGTGGGAGCAGCACAGACTAGATAAATAAGGCTCATGTATCAGCAACACCCATTATTTCAGAAAACAAGTCCTTCCTCCACCCAAAGGGAGGGAAAAATAATTCCCCACAGCTTCCTCTGCCCCTTTGTCTGGTCACCTATACATTCAAGCAGAACCCCAAGACAATGTTTTATTTCTTATATTCAGGTAAGAAGGATGGAGGGGAGAACCTAGACCCAGGTGAGCCTACTCAAGCACTCCTATAATCCTAATGGAAGCAATTTATCAAGACTTTCTTCCATGAAGCCGCCAGTTGGGTTTGAACCACCATTTAGGTTAGCAGCTTGTGCCACCCAGGCTCCTTACAGATGAATTAGCCCTCCCCAGTCCTCACTCTGATGTATAAAGTGGGTGTGCAGACCCACTGGGATGCTTGCTACAAATCCCCTGGATTTAAAGACCATGAGTGTCTCTAAATCTAGAGACTATCTCCTATTAACACCATTGATGAAGGAGGGTTCTCTCACATTAAATAGTACAAAATGGGCAAACACATTACACTCAACATTGGAGAGATGAGATTGACAGCAGTTTATTAGTTACATATCCTCACATCCCAGGAAAGGACACCACATGCCATTCAGGGTCAGTTGGGGGTTGCACTTGGAAGAGAGGGAAGAAACATGGGGTGTGGGAGGCAGACTTTATAGTAACAAGAGGTTGAGGTGCCCTCAGGTTCCCACAGGAGGATGTGATTGGTTTATTTAAATAATTATGCAGGCTGACAAGGCAGTGAAACTCATTAAGTTGAGGAGTAGGTGGAGTACGACTGGCCTAGCTAATAGGGTCACTAACCAGGTGAGGGGGAGCTCTGGTAGCATAGTGCCTAAGGCACTGGACTGCTCACCATAAGGCTGGTGGTTCAAACCCACCAGCCACTCCTCGGAAGGAAGGTTGGGCAATCCTACTTCCGTAGTGATACTGCCTCGGAAACCCAAGGAGGGGTCGCTATGAGTCGGGGCCGACTTGACGGCAAACAACAACAACAACAACAACCAGGTGAGGAGACTTTCCCTGTGGGTGTAAAAAAAAAAAAAAAAACAAAACAGAGACATCTTTACTCTTGAGCACTTTAAAGAGGTTTTGCAGCAGATTTGCTGCTTCCATTGGTGTTGATTGTGGAAGCAACTAATATAAAATAAAAAATGTTTGACAACTTCAATCTTTTCTCAATTTATCATGATATTATTTATTGGTCTAATTGTAAGGATTTTCATTTTCTTTATGTTAAGATGTAATTCATACTGCAGACTGTATGTAGTCTTTAATCTTCATCAGTAAGTGCTTCAAATCATCACTTTCAACAAGGTTGTGTCATCTCCATATTGCAGGTTGCTAATGAATCTTCCTCCAATAGTGATGCCACACTCTTTATCATATATTCCAGCTTCTCAGATTATTTGCTTAGCATACAGATTGAATAAGTATGGTGAAAAGATGCAACCCTGACAGACTCCCTTCCTGATTTTAAACCAGGCACTATCCTCTTGTTCTGTTCAAACAACAGCCTGCTGATCTATGTATAGGCTCCTCATGAGCACAATTAAGTGTTCTGGAATTCCCATTCTTCTCAATATTATCCATAATTTGCTGTGATCCACACAGTTAAATGCCTTTGCATAGTCAATAAAACATAAGTAAACATCTTTCTGGTGCTCTTTGCTTTCAACCAAGACCCATCTGACAACAATGATATCCCTCTTTCCACATCCTCTCCTGAATCCAGCTTGCATTTCTGGAACTTCCCTGTCAATATACTGCTGCAACTGTTTTTGAATTATCTTCAGCAAAATTTTACTTGTGTGTGATATTAATGATATTGTTTGATAATTTCCACATTCTGTTTTTATCATCTTTCTTTGGATTAGGTATGGATGTGAATCTCTTTCAGTCAGTTGGCCAGGTACCTGTCTTCTAAATTTCTTAGCATAGATAAGTAAATAGCTCCAGCACCACATACGTTTGTTGAAACATCTCAAAGGGTATCCTATTAATTCCTGGAGGCTTGTTTTCTGCCAATTCCTTCAGTGCAGCTTCAACTTCTTCCTTCAGTACCATTACTTCTTGATCATAGGCTACCTCCTGAAATGAGTGAACATTGACTAATTCTTTTTGCTACAGTAACTCTGTGTATTCCTTCCATCTTCTTTTAATGTTGCCTACATCATTCAATATTTTGCCCATAGAATCTTTGAATATTATAACTTGAGGCTTGACTTTTTCTTCAGTTCTTTCAGCTTGAGAAATGCCAAGTGTCTTCTTCCCTTTTGTTTTTCAAACTCTAGGTCTTTGCACATTTTATTACAGTAATTGACTTTGTCTTCTTGAGCTTCTCTTTGAAATCTGTTCAGCTCTTTATTTTGTCATTTCTTCCATTTTTTTTAGCTACTGACCATTAAAGAATAAGTTTCAGAGTCTCTTCTGATATCCATTTTGGACTCTTTTTCCTTTCTTTTGTTTTTAATAAACTTTTGCTTTCTTCCTGAATGATACTCTTGATGGCATCCCATAATTCCTCTGGTTTTTGGTCATTTGTGTTCAATGCATCAAATCTATTTTTTAGATGGTCTCTAAATTCAAGTGGGATATAATCAAAATCATATTTTGGTTCTCATGGACTTGTTTTGTCTTCAACTTGAACTTTCATATGAGCCATTGATAGTCTGTTCTACAGTTAGCTTCTGATCTTGTTTTGGCTGTAGATATTGAGCTTCTCCATTGCCTCTTTGCCCAGATGTAGTCAATCTGATTCCTGTGTACTCCATCTGGTGAAGTCTATGTGTATAGTCACCATTTATGTTGTTGAAAAAAGGTATTTACGATGAATACATCATTGGTCTTGAAAAATTCTATCATGTGATTTCCAGTATCATTTCTATCACCAAGGTCATATTTTCCAATTACTGGTGAGTCTTGTTTGTTTCCTACTTTTGCATTCCAATCACCAGTAATAATCAACATATCTTGATTGCATGTTTGGTCCATTTCAGACTGCAGAAATTGGTAAAATTCTTCAATTTCCTCATATTTGGCTTTCTTTGTTAGTGCATAAATTTGAATGATAGTAGTATTAACTACTAAAAGTACTAATGATAATATAGTATTAACCATAATGGTAGTATTAACTTCTTTGTAGGTGTATGAGTATTATCTTGTCAATGTTATGGCAGCATTTCACTCCTTGGAAGGAACATTTGGGCAATCTACTTTCTTAGAGATACCACCATAGAAACCCAAGTAGGGGTCACTGTGAGTCAAATTGACTTGACAGCAGTCAGTTTGGTTTTTGTTTTTTGACAGAATCATGCTTCAGGATAGATCTTGAAACATTTTTGGTTACAATAAATACCACAGAATTCCTCTTCAATTTCTCATTCCCAGCAAAGTAAATTATATGGTTGTCTGATTGAAAATGGTCAAAACTAGTCCATTTCAGCTCATTAATGCCTAAGATTAGGTAAGAAGTGGTGGAAAGAGAAGCCAGAGTACTATACACAAAGTAGCAGGGATCTCAGGTAAGGGGAGGGACACAGGCCCACCCCTAAGAAACAGGAAGCAAAGAGGTTTCAAACAGTTAAGGGAGACTTGTCTATCAGTTTGTCATCCTGTTGTGGCTTGTGTGTTGCTGTGAGGCTTGAGGTTGTGCCACTGGTGTTTCAAATGCCAACAAGGTTGCACATGGTGGACAGGTTTCAACACAGCTAACAGACAGAGACAGACTAGGAAGAAGGAATAGGCCATCCACTTCTCAAAGAATTGGCCAGGGAAAACACTATGAATAGCAGAGACACTGTCTGATATATTACTGGGCAACTTTATGAATAGCTGGAAACATTGTCAGATGCAGGTGAGGAAGCGGGTCTCCTTAGGTTCGAGGGCTCTCAAAATATGGTTGGGAAAAAGCTCCACCATCAAGTAGAACCAACCTTAATGACATGGATAAAATAAAGCTTCCAAGACCTCCATTTGCTGGTGTGGCATGACTCAAATTGAGAAAAAACAGCTGCAAACATCCATCGATAATCAGAATATGGAATGTACAAAGTATGAATCTAGGAAAATTGGAAGTTGTCAGAAATGAAATGGAATGCATAAAGATTGATATCCTTGGGTATAAAATAATATATAATATATAACTGGATATAATATGTAATTCAGTACCTGGCCAATTGACTGAAAGAGATGCATATTTGTACCCATTCCAAAGAAAGATGATTCCACAGAATGTGGAAATTATCAAACAATATCATTAATTTCACATACAAGTAAAATCTTGCTGAAGATAATTCAAAAATGGATGCAGCAGGATATTGACAGAGAACTTCCAGAAATGCAAACTTGTTTCAGGAGAGGCACGGAATGAGGGTATCACTGCTGATGTCAGATGGATCTTGGCTCAAAGCAAAGAATACCAGACAATGTTTACTTGTGTTTTATTGACTGCAAAAGCATTTGATTGTGCAGATCATAAAAAATTATGGGTATCACTGAGAAGAATGGGAATTCCAGAACACTTGTTTGTACTCATGAGAAACCTGCACGTAGACCAGGAGGACACTGCATTGTTTAAAATCAAGAAGAGAGTGGGTCAGGGTTGGAGCCTTTCACTATACTTGTTCAATCTGTATGCTGAACAGATAATTCAAGAAGCTGGACTATATGAAGAAGAACATGACATCAGGATTGGATCATTAACAACTTGTGATACACTGAAGACAAAACTTTGCTTGCTGGAAATGAGGATGACTTGAGGCACTTATTGATGAATACACTCTGCATTATGGATTGCATCTCAATATAAGTAAAATGAAAATCCTCACAACTGGATCTATAAGCAGCATTATGATAAATGGAGAAAAGTTTGAGGTTGTCAGAGACTTAAAATTGCTTGGTTCTACAATCGATGCCAACGGAAGCAGCAGTCAGGACATCAGATGATGTATACCACTGGGCAAATAGGCTTGAAAGGACCCCTTTTAAGTGCTGAAGAGCAAAGATGTCTTCTTGAGGACTAAGCTGTGGTTGACCCAAGCCATGGTATTTTCAATTACCTCATATGCATGTGAGAGCTGGACAATGAATAACGAAGAACAAAGAAGAGTTGCTTTTGAGTTGTGGTGTTGGTGAAGAATGCTGAAAGTACCATGGACTGCTAAAAGATCTGACAAATCTGTCCTGGAAAAAGGGCAGCCAGAATGCTTCTTGGAAGCAAGAATGGCCAGACTTTGTCTCACTTACTTTGGTTATGTTGTCAGAAATGACCATTCCCTGGAGAAGGATGTCATGCTTGGTAAGGTGGAGGGTTAACTAAAGAGGAGAAGGCCCTCAATGAGATGGATTGACACAGTGGCTGCAGTTATGGGCTCAAGTATAGCAAGGATTGTGGAGCTGGAGCAGGACTGGGTAGTTTCATTGTGCTGTGCATAGGGTCTCTATGAGTTGGAGATGACTCAATGGCACCTAACAACAACAACAGCAATGCTTAGGATATTGATCTTTATGTGCTCCATTTCATTTTTGACAACTTCCCGTTATCCTAGATTCATACTTTGTATACTCCATGTCCTCATTATTAATGGACTTTTGCAGCTGTTTCTTCCCATTTTGAGTTGTGCCACATCAGCAAATAGAGTTCCCAAAACCTTTACTCCATTCACGTCATTAAGGTCAACTCTACTTTGAGGAGGCAGCCCTTCCCCAGTCCTATTTTGAGTCCTTTCCAATCTGAAAGGCTCCTCTTTCAGTACTACATCAGATAAAGTTTTGGGGCTATTCATAAAGTTTTCCAGTATTATATCAGTGTTTCACTGCTATTTATAAGGTTTTCACTGGCAAAGTCTTTGAAAAGTGGATAGCTCCTTCATTCTTCCAAGTCTGTCTTAGTCTGGAAACTCTGCTGAAACCCATCCGGGATGGTTGACCCTGCTGGTATTTGACATACTGGTGGAATAGCAGGCATGACATACTGCCTCATAACAACATGTCAGCCACTGCAGTCTTACAATCTGACAAATGAATGGTGGATCATATTATCATAGTTATTTTAAGTTCCTGGTCTGATAATTATAACATGTGTGCCATATCTGAGTCTGGTTCCAATATTTGCCAAGTCTCTTCAGTCTGCTTTATTTATTTTTTTTATTTTTTCTGTTTTTCTAAGCCTATGCTTGATGAGGGCTGGAATTTGACAATATTTCTCTTCATTTGCTATGGGAGACTTTGGTGATGTAAGAACTTTGATGAGTTTCTACCTTTTGATCTCCTTTAGTTTTCAGTTCACTGTTTTTTGTTTTTTTTTAAGATGGTTGGGACTGGAATCTGAATTTCTCTTTCCTGGAAGATGGAGTAGATATACATTTCTTTTGCTAAGCACAAATGAAAACTGGGCACATATGACAAATACAAGAATACCTGCAATGTCAGAGGACACAGTCAAGAAGATGAAAAGATAATCTATAAAATTACAATTACAAACTACATATTTGATAAGGGTCTTTAATATACAAATTATATAAGATATTGTTACAATGTAACAATAAAAGCCAAGCCAATTAAGAGGACTTCCGGTAAGATGAAGGAATAGGCAGAAAGACTGCACAGACACTCTTCAACAAAGAAAAGGCAAACCAATTAAAACAGGTACAGAAGATAATTCTGGACCCTTGAGCCTTGAAGGGATAATCCTAAGGTTTGATAGGAAGGATATACAAGTGGCTTAAACTCCAACTAGCAGAAGAATTTGCATGAAAACACCAAAAACGGAGACATACGGAGCTGCGGTCTGGCAGCAATCATGATGGCACAGAAAGCTTGGATATTGCTGAGTAGTGGTAGCACCTAAGTATTAACCTGAAAATCAGCCCTACTATCCAGGGATTGCATGTAATACTGCTCTGGTGGCTGGGGAATAAAAAGGGAAGCAGCGAAGAGGAAGGCGGGCTGAGTTGTGGACTATTGTCTGTCTGAAGGGTGCAGCTATTTTGGCTTTACCATGTTGGATACTTAAAGCAAGTGTTCTCCCAGATTCCAGGGACTTAAGAACAGGCTCCACTTGCTGGGAGCCCCAACAACATTCTGGACTGGACGACTGAAAAGTTGTGATATTCCCTTGTTACTCTTATACCCGACACCCTCTTGGTGAATGTAGGTGTGGCCATATCTCACTCCCACCCACTTTCTGGGCCAGCAGGAATTCCATCCCAGTATGTGTGCTAGGATGGAGTCTGGGTGCCCTGCCCCCACCCTGCCCCAATTTTTTCTTCTTTTTTTCTGTTTTTTAGTATGTTTATTTTAAAACTACTACTATTATCATTAATTTTGTTCTTTTTACTATTATTCTTTATTCTACCCTTCTCAGGTTCTAATTTTCAGCGTTTTTTATTTTCCATGTTTCTGTGGCAATCCCCACCCCCCTTCTCATGGGTAACCTCGTTCCTTGATTTTCCTTTTGTGTTTTTCCCATTTTTATCTTCACTATTCTCTGTCTCTACCTTTTTTTCCTCTTATTGACCTCTCCCCTGGCATTAGAGTTTTTTTTTTTTTCCTTCTTTTTTTACTTCCTTTTCCTTCTTTTTTTGGTTACTATTCCTATGTGATTACATGGTGTAATTTTTGTCTATTTGCTTTTACTTTTTGATGGTTATTCAATTGTTATTTTGGTCTAACTCAGTACGAGACAGCAACAGTCTTATGAAACAACTACACACACACCTCCTGCAGCTTCACTTACTGAGTGAGAACTACCAATTCCTTCTCCACCAATGGGCCAATGATAAAAAACTACCATGAAGACCCTGACTCACCTTTGACTGCTCTTCATAAACAGTAAATAGAGATCTAAATACAATAATGCAATGATGTTTTGGAAACAACAAACCATCACAGTCCACACAAAGAAGTAAGATAAAGGGATAGAAACAAGGGAGTAGGATACAGACCCAAAACACATCCCTGAGGTTGAAGCAGCCTTGGAACTCTCTGATAAGGAATTAGAAAGAATTATATTTAGGTATCTTCAAAGGATTGACAGGTAGACCAAGGAAAACACAGACAAAACCCTAGAAAAATTTTGGAAGAAAATACAAGAACAAAATGGAAAAATAAATGAAAAATTAGAAATGATTCTAAATCTACAGATTGAAATCTAGAAGATTAGTACTAAATTGTCAGAAATAGATAAAACATTGGAAGGGCAACAGAGTAGAATGGATGCAATGGAAGACAGAATTAATGAGATCGAAGGCAAATACCTGAATACTTCTTTGGAAAGGTATCAATCAGAAAAGAGATCAAAACAAAATGAAGAAAGCCTAAAGTTCATGTGGGATACCATCAAAAGGAATAACTTATGTGTCATTGGAATTCCAGAGCAGGAAGAGGAAAAGAAAACCACTGAGAAAATTTGTTGGAGGAGAACTTCCCTGATATGATGAAAGATGAGAATATATCCATTCAGGAAGTCCAACAAACCCCAAACAGGATAGATCCCCCAAAAGAAAATCACCAAGGCATATCATCATCAAACTCATCAGAACCAAGGACAAAGAAAGAATCCTGAAAGCAGCATGGGAAAAACAAAAAATTACTTAGACAAGACAACCAGTAAGAATAAGCTCTGATTTCTCAGCAGAAACCACACAAGTGAGAAGGCAATGGGATAGTATATATAAAACCCTGGAAAAAAAAAAAAAAAATTTCAACCAAGAATTATATACCCAGCAAAATGGTCCCTCAAATGTGATGGTGAAATTAGGAGATTTCCAGATAAGCAGAAACTAAGGGAATTTGTTAAAACCAGATCAACCTTACAACAGATACTAAAGGGAATCCTTTGAACAGAGAACCAAAAATAGTAAATAACAACCAATCATTAATACACAAGATGACATAACCCAGAAAGTATAGCCATGGACATAACCAAAGTAAAATGAGCTTACAAGATTGTAAACAGAGAACCAGAGACAGCAATTGGCAAGTGAGGACAACTACAAACCAAAAGAGGGAAAATGCTGTGTATTACAGAACTTCGGAAAAGTGAATAAGTCAAGGGAGTTGCAAGGTAGAACGGACTAATCCAAACTCAGGGAGAAAATTATAAATCACAGGGTAACCTCCAAGAAAAATGATAAACCTTTATATCACAATAAAAAGGAGGACAAGCACAAATATTCAGCAAATACTAAAACAACAGCAGCAGAGGAAATGATAACATGATTCATAGACATAATGAACTCAGCACAGAAAATAATATGGAACAAAAAAAACCAGGGACACCATGAAAAAACACATAACAAAATGACAACAACGAATTCATACTTGTCCATAATTAAACTGAATTGTAATGGATTAAATGCACCACCCAAGAGACGGAGAGGGGCAGATTGGATAAAAAAAGAAAACCCATCCATATGCTGTCCACAAGAGACACAACTTAGAGACAAAGACAAAAATAGACTAAAAATCAAAGGTTGGAAAAAGATATATCAAGCAAATGGCAACTGTAAGAGAGCAGGAGTGGCAATATTAATTTCTGATCAAATTGGCTTTAAGACAAAAACCACCATGCGAGACAAGGAAGGACATTATATAATGATTAAAGGATCAATTGAACATGAAGATATAACCATAATAAATATCTATGGACCCAATGAAAGAGCCCCAAAATACACAAATCAGACTTTAAAAGAGTTGAAGAGTCAAGTAGATAACTCCACAGTCATAGTGGAAGACTTTAATACATCACTTTCAATGAAAGATAGAACAACTGGAAAGAAACTCAACAAAGATGCAGAAGAGCTAAACAATAAAATCCACCAATTTGACCTTATAGACATCTACAGAGCACTTCACCCAGCAACAGCACAATATACATTCTTTCCCAGTGCACATAGAAATTTTTCATGATAGACCATATGTTAGACCATAAAGCAAGACTTAATAAATTTAAAAACACTGAAACACTGCAAAGCATTTTCTCAGATTATAATGATAACAAATTAGAAAATAACAATAAGAACATCAATGGAAAAAGGGTAAACACATGGAAACTGAACAACACCTTCCTTAAGAAAGACTGGGTAAGAAAAGAAATAAAAATGGAAATCCAAATATTCCTTGAATCAAATGAGAATGAAAACACAACATACCAAAATCTTTGGGACACAGCAAAAGCAGTGATCAGAGGCCAATTTATAGCAATAAATGCACACATTAAAAAAAGAAAAAAGGCCAAAATCTACATTTTAAACCCACATCTCCAACAATTAGAAAAAGAACAGCAAGAAAAGCCTACAGTCACCAGAAGAAAGGAAATAATCAAGATTCGAGCAGATATCAATAAAACAGAAAATAGAAGGGCAATAGAAAAAAATCAACAAGACCAGGAGTTGGTTGTTTTGAAAAGATCAATAAAATTGACAAGCCACTGGCAAATGTAACAAAGGAAAAGAGGGACAGAATACAAATAACATGAATAAGAAACAAAATGTGTGACATCACAATAGAACCAATTGAAATAAAAAAGGATAATATCAGGATACTATGAAGAACTGTACTCCAACAAATTTGAAAATGTACAAAAAATGCACAGATTTCTAGACACACACCACTTACCTAAACTAACACAGACCGATGTGGAAAAGTTGAACAGATCCATAACAAAAGAAGAACAGGTCAACAAAAAATTACCAACAAAAAGAAGTCCTGACCCTGATGATTTCACCAGAGAATTCTACCAAACATTCAGAGAAGAACTGACACCATTCCTGCTCAAACTATTTCAAAACAAAGAACAGGATGGAATCCTCCCTAACTCGTTTAATGTAGCAAGCATAACCTTGATACCAAAAGCAGGCAAAGAAATCACTCAAAAGGAAAACTGTAGACCAATATGCCTCATGCATATAGATGTAAAAATCTTCAACAAAATCCTAGCCAATAGACTCTAACAACATAACAAAAAAGTCACTCATTATGAACAATATCAAGTATGCAAAAATGGGTCAACATTAGAAAAATAATCAATGCCATCCACCACAATAAAACAAAAGAAGAACCACATAATCATATGAATTAATGCAGAAAAGGCATTTGATAAAATCCAACACCCATTCCTGATCAAAACTCTCAGCAAAATAGGAATAGAGGGGACATTCCTCAATGTAATAAAGGGCATATATACAAAACCAAAACCCAACATTATTCTCAATGGAGAGAGACTGAAACCATTCCTTTTGCAAACAGGAACCAAACAAGGATGCCCTCTATTATCACTTGTATTCAACATTGTACTGGACTCCCTAGCCAGGGCCATAAGGCAAGAAAGGGAAATAAGTCAAAGGCATCCAAATTGGGAAGGAAGAAGTTAAGCTATCCCTATGTGCTGATGATTGATCTTATACCTAGATAACCCAAGAGACTCAGTCAAAAATCTACTGGACCTAATTGAGAGATTTAGCATTGTGGCAGGATACAAAATAATATCCAAAAATCAGTTGGATTCCTCTACACCAGCAAAGAGATTGCTGAAAAAGAAGTAAGGAAATTAATACCATTTACAATAGCTACCAAAAATAAAATAAAATACTTGGGAATAAATCTTACCAGGGACACAAAAGAAATGTACAAAGAAAACTATAAACAACTACTTCAAGAAACCATAATTGATCTACATAAATGGAAGAACATCCCATGCTCATGGATTGACATTGTGAAAATGTCAATTCTACCCAAAGCAATCTATACATTCAATGTAATCCCAACCCAGATCCCATCAACAATTTTTAAGGGTATGGAAAAACCAATCACTAACTTTATATGGAAGGAAAGAGACCTCAGATAAGTGAAGCACTATTGAAGAAGAACAAAGTAGGAGGTCACACACTGCTGGATCTCAAAACCTACTATACAGACACAGTAGTCAAAACTTCCTGGTCTTGGTATAAAGACAGATATGTAGACCAATGGAATAGAATATAGAACCCAGAAATACATCCATCAACCTATGGTCAGCTGATCTTTGACAAAGGGTGAAAATCCATTAAATGGGGAAGAGAATGTTTAATAAATGGTACTGGCAAAGCTGGATATCCATCTGCAGAAAAATGAAGCAAGATCTGTACCTCACACCATACACAAAAACTAACTCCAAATGGATCAAAGACTTAAAAGTGAAAGTTAAAGCTATAGAGTTAATCAAGGAAAAACTAGAGGCAGATTTAAGGGCCCTAATATATGGCATAAATAGACTATCAAGCATAACCCAAAATGCACAAACAGCAGAAGAGAAACCAGATGATTGGGACCTTTTAAAAATTAAATTTTTATGTGCTTCAGAAGTTTTCTCCAAAAGAGTCAAAAAGAACTTACAGATTGGGAAAAAATATTTGGCAATGGCATATCTGATGAGGGACTTAGCTCTAGAACTTACAGAATATTGCACCTCAATAACAAAAAGACAAATAATCCACTTAAAAATGTGCAGAAGACATGAATAGACACTTCATCAAGGAGGATATTCAGTGGCCAACAAACATATAAGATAAGCTCATGATCATTAGACATTAGACAGATGCAAATCAAAACAGCAATAAGATACCATCTTGCCCCAGCACTAGTAACAAATTTCAACAAGACAGAAAATAACAAATGCTGGTGAGGTTGTGGAGAGATTGGGACTCTCATACACTGCTAGTGGGACTGTAAAATGGTACACCCATTGTGGAAAGAAGTATGGTGATTCCTTAAAAAATTAGAATTAGAAATACCGTTTGACCCAGCCATTCCATTACTAGGTATATACCCTAAAGAAGTGAAAGCCAGGACAACAACAGGCATATGCACACCCATGTTCATCGCAGAACTATTTACAATAGCCAAAACATGGAAACAACCTAGGTGTCCATCAACTGAGGAATGGATCACCAAACTATGGTACATACACACAATGGAATACTATGCAATGCTAAAGAATAATCTAGAATCTGGCAAACACTGCATAACATGGATGAACTTGGAGAACATTATGCTGAGTGAAATAAGTCAATCACAAAAGGACAGATATTGTATTAGTCCATTATTGTAAAAGTCAAGGAAAGGTTTACCTATGGAAGGAAATTTTCTTTGGTGGCTAGCAGGGGTGGGAGGGGAGGGGAGGGAACACTTTTAGGTAGAGATAAGTATTGATTTGGGTGAAGAGAAGGGCAATGTACCAAATGTGAGTGATTAACATGGTGACATTGAGGAAGAGAAAGACATAGAGAGGTACATGGGAGGTATAGACAACAAAGATGAATCCTTTTGCACATACAGTACTGCGTTGTCAGTGAAGGCAAACATGTGTATATGGGCAGATAGATGTGTGGACAGTCTGTGTGGACAAGAATGTCTATGACGCAGGGAGTGTACCCACACCATGTATAGGGTTGGCAGACTATGGTCCTAGAAGTGTATTTGTATGATCTGAATTCCCAGGTGTATAGTAAAGCTGACAAAGGACAAGGTTGTAGTCACTTTTTGGCCACAGCCAGCAACCCAAAGGGAGTGAGTAGTTGAACCTGTGGGCTCAGAACCATAGTCACAGGGACATCAAGCTCAATTGGCATAACATACTACACAAAACATTGTTCCACCTCCTACTTTGGCGAGTAACAACTGGGATCTTAAAAGCTTGTAAGCAGCCATCTGTATTCAAAGATGGGTCTCTCCTCATCCAGAGCAAAGAAGAATGAAGAAAACCAAAGATTCATGGAAACAATGAATCCTAGAGACTGATACACCATGCAATCTGCAGCCTATACAACAATGAGACCAGAAGAACTAGACGGTGCCTGGCTACCACTGTCAACCACTCAGAGGGGATCTATGTAGCAGATCCTGGATAGAGAGGGAGAACAATGTGGAACAAAACTGAAAATCACTTGGGAAAAAGAAGGGGGGACAAGGTTTGCTAGTCTGATAGAGCCTTGTGGAACCACTGAGACTATGGCCCCTAGCTGCCCTTCAGGTCTGGAATTGAACCCACACCTGTGACTTCCAGGCAAACAAAAGTTAGGCATATGAGTTGAACATTTACCTGAGATAGATACACTCCTTGGAGAGAACAGTTATGGGAGAAAGAAGGGCGACAGCTCAGGGGGCAGGAGTGTATCAAGGGATGGACACAGGGAAGAGATACATATCAGGAGGAAGTGGGAGGGGCACTGTTGCATTGGGGTAAATTGCAGTCAATGTCATGAGAGAAAGTATATGTGAACTGCTGTATGGAAAATGAATTTGCTCTGTAAACTTTCACTCAAATCACACATACATAAAAAAGAAAAAGTCAAGCCAATGAAATATGCAAAAAACTAGAGTAGACATTTCTCTAAAGAAGTTTACAAATAGCCAAAATGGCACATGAAAAAATTATCAACACCTTGGCATTATTGTTGTTGTTAATTGTTTAACAGTCAACTCCAATACATGCCAACTTCACATATAACAGAACAACCTAGTCTTGTGCCATCTTCATAATCATTGGTCTTTTTGAGTCCATTGTTGTGGCTATTGTGTCATTCCATCTTGTCATGGTTTGTCCTTGTTTTTGCTAACTCTCTAGTTTACCAAATAGGATTTTCTAACAAGGAAAATCAAAAACACAAGGAGATACTACTTGCCCTGGAAAGGTATAATGAAAGGGGGAGGAGCAGAAAATAACAAGGTTGACGTAGATGTGGAGAAATTGGAGTCCTCATCCATCGTTGACAGATATGTAAAATGGTCCAGCTTCTTTGGAAAACAGTTTTACAATATCTCAAAAATTAAAGATAGAATTGCCACATAACTCAGCAATTCCACTCTAATTTTAAGTCTATTTAAAACATACATTCATATGAAAATTTGTACATAAATGCTCATAGCAGCCGTGTCCATAATAGTCAAAGAATGAAACAACAAAAATATCTACCAATTTGTGAAGGAATAAACAATAAGTGTTATATCCATATACTAGAATATTATTTGGCCATTAAAAAGAATGAAGTATTGATTCATGCTCAGCATGAATAAACCTTGAAAATTATACTAAGGGAAAGAAACCATGCATGAAGGCAACATGTTGTAAGATTCCATTTACATAAATGTTCAGAATAGGCTAATCTAAAAACCAAAGTGTGGCCAGAATGTTAAAGGAAATTGCCTCTTGTTGATGGAGATAGGGTCAAGGGGGAATGGGTATATTAAAAAATAAATGAATAAATAGATAAAAATAAATAAAAACTAAAGTGTAGCTTAGTGGTTGACCAGAGCTGAGGGAGGAATAGGATGGGATGTGTTGGGAGGAGAATAGAGAATGACTGGTAATGAGAACAAGGGTTTTGGGGACTGTTCTTAAGATAAATAGTGAAGATTATTGTACAACCTTGTGAATATACTAAAAACTACTAAACTGTACATTTTAAAATGGTTAATTTTGTAGTATGTGAATTATATCACTATCAAAAACAAGGAATATACTGTAATGTGGGGAGAAGGCAGGTCAACTGTGCACCACAGGACCTGAGAAATGATATAGTGGTAAGTTCTCTGGGTTTATTTTTCTTCCTATATGTAAGACTTGGAGCTGAAGAAAACAGAAACCTGGAAACAAATGCCAACAGGTACAGACAAAATAAACCCTAAAAAACAACCAACGACAAAAAAGAAAAGAAAAGGAAAAAAAAAAAAAAAAAGCTGGCTTTCTCTAGCCAAAGGATCAGATATGTAGCAGCTTAGCAAAAGAGAAAAAATTTAGAAAATAACTATTACTGCAGCCAAACACCACAGAAAAATACTCTGTCCCCACCTCCACCCATACAGCAAAAGCCAAGACAAGAGGAAATAGACCTTCACACTTATCCTAACACCCCTCTCATAAACAAGTAGAGAGCTGAGATTTCTATCCCTACTGCTCTATAGCAAGCCCCCCCGCCCCCACACACACATTATGTCAGTGGAAACCACAAAGAAAACCTTGACTTTCACTCCCACTCAGAAGTAATTAGACAATCCGTCCTCCCAACCCCTCATCCACCCCTGAGAGGGTGGTGTCAGAAGAGACCTAGTGGAGAGACAGAACTTTCAGCAATAGCCAAGGAATAATGAAATCACTGCCAGTGGCTATGGGGGCCCATGGGGATCAAAAACTCCCATTACCATCTGGTAGCAATGAGCTCTCCCCTCACTCTCAGGTGTCAAATGAGGCTGAATGTGGGATTTGGACTTCTAACCCCAACTGAAAGTAATGAGGTGGTGTCCCTCCTTTCCTTTTCTCTTTCCTTGCCCCGACTGGAGTGCTATCAAAAATCATCAGTAAAAAAATAAATAAACAATGTAATCAGAAAATGTCATTGTGCTGAATGGGAAAAAAAAAAAAAAAAACAGTTCCACACATGGTTCCATTTATATAACATTCTTGAAATGATATATAGTATTGGAAAACAGGTTAGTATTTGCCATGGTTCAAGGGCGGACTGGAGGTGAGCAGGATGTGAGTATGGCTATAAAAAGGCAGCATGATAAATTTTTGTGCTGATGCAAATGTCTTCTATCTTGGCAGTATCAATGTCAATATCTTGACTGATACTGACTGCAAGATGTTATCATTGAGGGAAACTGGGTGAAGAGCACAGGGGATTTCTCTGCATTAGTTTTAAAACTGCAGGTGAATCTATAATTATTTCAAAATTAAAAATTTAATTAAAATTATTGTCTAGTTCAGCAAGGTCTAGCCCCAAATTTCATAGGCCAACTTGAAATATAGGTATGAGATTGGTAAGAGGGGGATAAAGTGAACTTTTAGTAATAATTTTAAAAGGAAAAAACCTTTAAGGTCACAGACATACTCCCAATCCCATGTTAGAAAGTTTTCTTGAAATCTTTACATCCTAAGCCATGTATCCTAATCCTATGGTTTTTATTCGCCTCACATCTGAAATGATGTGTAAATTATGATTGTTTTATAAGTGCATTAAAAAATTCAAACCCAGATATTTTTCATCTCCTGGCTTTAGTATCGTGGACATGAAAACAAACTGAGTTCTTTTCAGAAGACATTATACTTACTTGTAAGATAATATTTAAATCTTAGTTTTCACCTTCTATCATGTTGTGGTCATTTGTAAACAGAAACAACACTACCATTCATCTTGTTCATTGAAAATATTAGTATCGATAGTTGACCCCTTACTGACTCATAACATCTTGAAGCAATAAGTTACTTGTTGGGCCTGTGTGCCTGGGACTATGGTCACAGGGGACATCAAACTCAATTGGCACAACATAGTACACAAATATATCATTCTACATCCTACTTCAGTGAGTAGCAACTAGGGTCTTAAATGCTTGCGAGCTGCCATTTAAAGTGCTTCTATCAGTCTATCCTTGTCTGGAGCAAAGAAGGGTGAAGAAAATCAAATATACATGGAAAAATTAGTCCAAGGCCAATGGACCATAAGAACCTCAGGCCATATCACCCTGAGACCAGAAGAACTAGATGGTGGCTGGCTACCAATGCCAACCACTTGGAAAGGATCAAAATTGGAGATTCTGAATAGAATGGGAGAAAAAACATGGAACAAAATTTAAAAACGTAAAAAAAAGACCAGGATTACTGGTTAGATAGAGACTGGTGAAACCCTGAGACTGTGGCTCCTGGCCACCCTTTGGGCCTGGAACTGAACTCAATCCCTTGGCTTAACTCTCAGCCAAAAAGTAGTCAGGACTAGGAGCTGAACAACTGCACCAGGAAGATGCACTCCTTAGAACAGTCAACCATTGGAAATGAGAAGGGCAGCATTTGTACAGAGAGAAAGGTAGGGAGGCAGGAATGCATAGGAAATAAGGACACAGGGAAAGGGTAACAACAGGGAGATCATGGAAAAAGAGCTATTACATTGTGGGAATTTTTTTATTTTTTTAATGCCATCACATCTGGATAAATTAGTGAAACTAAAGACAGAATTAGGAGTTCTGGTGGTGTGGTGCCTAAGGCACTTGACTGCTAACCAGAAAGTTGGTGGTTCACACCCACCAGCCACTCCTCGGAAGGAAGGTTGGGCAATCTACTTCCATAGTGATACTGCCTCAGAAGCCCAAGGTGGGGTCACTATGAGTCAGGTCAGACTCGACGGCACATAACAAAAACAAGGACAAGGACAGAATTACTTCTGGTCCATATTTCTTGTAACTTCACATATAGATGCTGAAGAAACCAAAACCATTGAAATATTGTAAGTCAAATATCTGGCAGAATAGAGTGTTTGTCCCCAGGAGATATGAACTTCTCATGGGTATTTTTCAAGTTCTACCTGAAACTCAGCACGGAAAAGGCATATTGAAAAGGCAAACAGGCATATTACTAACTTAATACAAATTAAAGAAAACAAAAAAAACCTAAATCTTTTCTTTCATCCTCACAGTTAGAATGTTTTTTATAACATGATCGACTTATAAGGCTTTGAATCATAAAACAGAGAAAGTTTCAGATTTAGTACTTCTCTCTGTTCAGAAACATGATAAATTACAAATAAAGAAATAGCAAATATGAAATTGCTTCTCAGACAATTTAGAACATTTTCCAAATTTCTGGTTCTTCATATGGCATTGGATGTATCTGTGTATGTGTGAGTTAATATATGTTTGTGTGCATATTCATCTGTAAGTGTGTTGTATTGCAAAAGCTTTCCCATGGAATTCTTATTCTCAAGCTTCCTCATTGACAACTGCCATTCTAAAGTGCATAACAAAAGATTCAAAAGTGCATCCTGGGAAGATACTTTGAATATTAAGCATCAATGACATATCCTGAAGTCCCTCAATAGATAGCTATTGACTAATTTGCAAAGTGAACATTTAGTAGCATAGAAAATTATTTCAATGTTCATGCAAACACTCATTTTTTAATAGTTTTCCCTACCAGGAACTCCCAAAGTGCTCTATGAACATCTCCATCACTGCACTAGACACTTTGTGAACTCTGTAATATGAGGTCTCTTTTATTGACAAATATCTTCCCAGGCCTACCCTTGTGTTTGGTACATGAAGGGAACTAGGTAAATACTTGTGGAAAATGAATGAAGTAGGAGTTTATCATGACTCCCAGACTTCTGGTGTTCAAGACTAATTGGAGAGTGATGACTTTAACCAGTTGAAAGTGTATTTTAGAGACAGCAAGAGGGAAGAGAAAGTTAATGAATTTGAGATCGTTATGGAATATCCAGATATACACAATATGTGGGAAGTACAGAACTTGAGCTCCAGAGAGGTTCAGGCTGAAGACGAAGGCATGAGAGAGGTAGAGCTCTCTGACAAAGAATATGTAGAAGTGACATAGAAACAGAAAGAACTATGGAGAATGAATTTATGAGAGAGGGCACAACAGCAGAGGAAAAGGACCCTATGAAGGATAAAGAATAATGAGAGGTAGAAAGGGAAGAAAAAGAAATGATGATTGGTAACTTAAGGGATAAGAATTCAAAGAATAAGGGAGTGTCCCACTGTGTTAATGCTGCAAAGAGCAAATATGAAAGGGCTGCAAAATAGAGGTTGTAGTTGGTAACTACAAAATTACTGATTACCATGGCAAGAGTAATTTCAGAGAAATGAGAGAATTAGAATCCAGCACCACATGTCCCCCTTCAATTCTGGTACAAACTATGCCTCTGCCAAGCTTTATTTATTTATTTTTTTCCATAGCACTTATCACTCTATATTCCACTATGTAATTTCTTACTTATTTTGTTTGTTGCCTTTCTGGAGACAAGTAGAATTGTCCAATGAATGGCATGTCCATGAATGCCTGGCAACAATCCAGCTGGGAAAAGGGGTTACTCTTTTTCCCAGTGTCTGGTACATAGTGGGAACTAAGTAAATAAAAGTTACACCTGAGCTCAACTTTCCAGGAGACTAGGGGCCCTAAGGTCTTGAGGTGCAATCAGCTGTAGTTACCTATTATTCACTTGAAATATCTAAGCTCATGGTACCTTGCTTTGATGCATGAAAACAAAAAATAATGTATATTCTCCCATACAAGTTTACTCTTATCCTGCCTTGTGAAAATAAGACCAGTAGAGGCTTAGGCATCTCTGACTGAACCCAGCCCCAGAATGTATTCAGCTTCAAGAATTACAGACAGATGTGCCTGTGACTCTCCGACCTGTGAGCTCCACATGGCACTAAATGATGGCCCAAGTCACTGAATGAGTTAGTGACCACTAATGAGGCAAATTCTGTTGTACAGTGCATGGCAGAAAGTGTTGACTGGATCACACTGCCACATTGGCAGCCAGGGCTGGTTGCTAGGAGGGCTAGTCATTGGGCACCTCATTATTCATCCCCACAGGCACTACTTACTCAGAGGGTGACAGGGGTTCCATGGACCATTCAAGCCTGCAAGTGAAGAGCTCACTTGATGGACCAGGATTTCATGATTACCTGATCTTGGAGAATATGCTCACTAAGTGGTTCTTATGCCAACAGCTCTTGAAGCTCCATTGTAGAGGAAGGATGATAGAGTGTATGGACCACTAAAGGCTCAAAGAAGTTTGGTCACTTAAGAATCTGAGTGCTGATTCTTCATGGAATGGAACCTGTCCTGAGGAGTAGACTGACTAATTAGGAGAGTCAGGTGTACCTAACCTGTTCTTGAATTAGGTTCTGGAGACCTTGAGTTGACTTTCACTCTAGATGGGAGAGTTCTATAAGGTCCTATCTACTAGGCAAAGGACCCATAATGAGCCTGTGCCAGTTAATGTTACTGGTGGTCATCCTGGACCTGCTTCAAAACACTCCGTTAGAGCACTAGATCATGATAACAGTAGGAGGATCTGTCTTTTCTTATCCATTGTATCTATAGTGCCTAGAACAGTTCCTGGCATTTGGTCACTGGCCAATAAATATCCATTGAATTAATGGATGGTTTTATTTAGTTTTGAGTTAAGGAACAGATGAGAGAGAAGTGGCATTACAGAGAGAGTCAATCTCTACACCAAAAGAGTAGTAAAATTTCTTTTGATTACAACTCTACTCTTGTTTTGGTGATAGAATTTTAAAGCTATATATTGTGTTTACAATGTGGTTTCTCTTTAGAGAATTTCCTTCTCTTCCTCATTTTCAGGACCTTATGTCATAGAATAGAGTTAGTTGATCATACTCTTAGTCTATGCAAGGTACTTATTTTTATTTATTTTTAAAATTTCTTCTTTGTTACCTGTTCCAGTTCCATTCCCTCCCCCACATACACTCATTCTTCGTGTTTAATGTCTGGCCTGATCATATAAATTCTTTGTGTTTATTTGCACATATATTGAGGAATGACTCAATATGTGTGGCACACATGGGCAAAATATCACAGGTGGAGCTGATTCTAATGGGTTGGTAACCAAGCCACACCTACTTTAACTATTCTAAACATAACCCCTATGTATAGCCTTGAAAAATGTATGATACTCATTTAAATATATTTGTAAATATGTAAATACTACTGGGGCTGTGGTTAAGGCATTGGGCTGCTAATAAAAGGGTAAGTGGTCTGAACTCACCAGCTGCTCCATGGGAGGAAGACGAGGCAATCTTAAAAATTTACAGTCTGATGGGCATCACTATGAGTTGTAATCAACTTGATGACAGTGGGTTTTATATCTTTGTTTCTCATTTTTCTCCAGTATACTTTGTTTCGTAATACATCCATATTGCCTCCATTTCTTCTAACTGCTACAAAATATCCAACTGCATGCACATAACAATTTCGTTATCTACTCTTATAAGGACAGACTCCAAGGTCACCCCTGCTCTTTACTGCCACTGATAATACTAAAGTTGATAGGAATATCCTAATCTGTCTTTTATGGAGATGTGTGCTCATTTTTCTGAGGTTGCACCCAGGAAGGAATTGCTAAATAAAATGGTAAGCATTTCTAATTTCACTAGAGACAAATAACTCATTCTCTATAAACATCAAAAAAGGGTGGAAAGAATACACAGAGTCACTGTACCAAAAGAATAGGTCAATGTTCATCTATTTCAGGAGGTGGCATATGATCAAGAACCAAAGATGCTGAAGGAAGAAGTTGAAGCTACACTGAAGGAATTGGCAAAAAAAAAAAAAAAAAAAAAAAAATGAGGCTCTAGGAATTTGTGAAATATCAAGCACATCAACCATGAAGAAAGCAAGAAGTCAATAAAAAGATGAGAAAAGAAGAAAAGACCAAAATGGATGACAGAAGAGATTCTGAAATTTGCCCTTGAGTGGAGAGTAGCTAAAGCAAATGGAAGATGTTACAAATAATCTGAGAAGCTGGACTATATGAAGAAGAACATGGCATCAAGATTGGAGGAAGAATCATTAACAACCTGTGATACACTGATGACACAACTTTGCTTGCTGAAAGTGACGATGACTTGAGGTACTTACTGATGAAGACTGAAGAATATGGTCTGCAGTATGGATTATATCTCAATACAAGAAAACAAAAATCATCACAACTGGACTATAAGCAGCATCATAATAAATGGAGAAAAGATTGAAATTGTCAAAGACTTCACATTGCTTGGCTCTGCAATCAATTCCAATAGAAGCAGCAGTCAGGACGTTAGATGACATGTAGCACTGGGCAAGTTGGCTGTAAGGGACCGCTTTCAAGTGTTGAGGAGCCAGGATGTCTCCTTGAGGACTAAGGTGCACTTGACACAAGCCATGATATTTTCAATCACCTCATATGCATGTGAGAGCTGGGTGGTGAATAAGGAAGACTGAAGAAGAATTGATTCTTTTGAGTTGTGGTGCTGGTGAAGAATGCTGAAAGTACTGTGGAGTGCTAAAAGAACTAACAGATCTGTCGTGGAGGAAGTGCAGCGGGAATGCTCCTTGGAAGTGAGAATGGCCAGACTTTGTCTCACCTACTTTAGTCCTGTTGTCAGAAGGGACCATTCCCTGGAGAAGGATGTCATTCTTGGTAAGGTGGAGGGTCAATGAAACAGGGGAAGGCCCTCATTGAGATGGACACAATGGCTGCAATGATGGGCTCAAGTATAGCAAGGATCATGGAGCTGGTACGGGACTGGGCAGTGTTTTGTTCTGCTGTGCATAGAGTCACTATGAGTTGGACATGACTCGACGGCACTTAACAACAACAATTTCTAATGAATATGAATACGTTATCCATTCATGTTTTCAGTTTTATGAACTGTTGAGTTCTTAGCACAAATCCTTTGCCAATTTCATAATAGGTTCCCTGACTTTATTTCTATTTTCATGAATTCTTTCAACATGACAGAATGAATCCTTTATAAGTTTTTGGAGAATGAAAATTTCTTTCCCATTTATTAATATTGCCTTCTCAGTATTTCTACACAGTAGGATGAACTTTATATCCTCATATTTGCAGAAATGTATATCCATTAACAGGACTTGTGTTGATGTTGAAACCTCTACCAGTCTGGGGATAGGTAGCATCTTAAAGAAAGGCATCATTTATTGAAACTTCTTTATATACCAGACTCCAAAATCCCTGTATTGGGTCAGCTAATAGTCTAATGGGAGAGATACACAGAAAAAAATAATATTTCATATAGTGAAAATGCAAAAAACACAAATATATGACCATTGTCATACGTGATGGGTTTAGGTGGTCTTTGGAACAAACACAAGTTTACCAGAACCATCCTTCTGATAGAGGTCTGCTAATAGAGTGGTTAAGGTTAAGTAGTTATGATGTCATTTTGCTCTATAGTGGAGGTAGGGATTGTATCATACTGATACGGGTGTTCATACAAGAGGGTGAAAATCACTCCTCTGGGCCCACAATCAGAATTTGTGCCCTTATATGCCTTGTGCATATAGTTTAGAGGCATCATGTGCTGAAAGTTGGGCTCTGGCAATGGTTGGTTCTTCATAGATCTTATGGAGGCCAAGTGAAACCAGCACAAAGCCAGGTCAGTTGTTCCCTCATCACCAGCAGCCTACCAACAGGAACCATAGTGCCAGGGACTGTCAGTGTGTAGTTTCCTCCATGAGGCCAGTTCTAAAGCAGGATGCTCAGGGAGGATGACCTTGCTTTAACTCATAGCCTGACATGTAGTGGTATCCCCCTGGGTTGAAATGAAGGTCTGGAGAAATTCATGTTTGCTTGCAATTTAACATTTTGCAAATTCATTTGTTCATGTCTACACTTTCTGTGAAAATTTTCAATCAGCTACTCAAAGAGACTTTCTGTTCCTTCTCTTTAATTTCCTTGTCACATTATCTTCTATCTTTCTCTTTTGCCTCTACAAGGGCACAGAGTCTAGACTATTTTTTATCAAGTTTTTATTGTGATTTGAGTGGAAGTAAATTGTTTATTCATCCAACAGTCCATACCCATTTTCTTTTGTAATATTGATAACAATTCCCACACTGCAACCATTCTTCCCACTTCCTTCCTTTGGTTACCATTTCCCTTTTTCCTATCT
>NW_006921637.1:5041517-5042827 GCF_000298275.1 Orycteropus afer afer | reverse complement strand
GCAGGTTCAAATACTCAGTCCCTCTGGGTATCTAGCTGTGACCAAGCAGTGACCACAACCTTACCCCTTGTCAGCTCTACTATATACCTGGGAATTCTGATCATTCACATAAACTTATAGGACCATTGTCTGCCAATCCTATATATTTTCTTGGATACCCTCCCCATTTCATAGACACACCTAATCGTTTAGCCTGTCCACCCATCTATCCATCCATATACCCATGATTGCTTTCACTGACAATGCAGTACTGTATGTTCAAAAGGGTTCATATTTGTTGTCTGTATCTCCCATGTACCCCTCTATGTCTTTCTCATTCTCAATGGTGCCATATTGGTCATTCACATTAGGTACATTGCCCTTGTCTTCACCCAAATCAATACTTATCTCTATCTATCTAACAGCCTTCCCTCCCCTGCCCTCCCACCACTTGTAAACAAGAAAGAAAATTTCCTTCTATAGATACACCTTTCCTTAACTTTTACAATAATGGAGTAATACAATATTTGTCCTTTTGTGATTGACTTATTTCACTCAGAATAATGTCCTCCAAGTTCATGCATGTTATGCCATGTTTCTAATTCTAACTTTTGAAGGAATCGCTATACTGCTTTCCACAATGGTTGTACCATTTAACAGTCCCAACAGCAGTGTATGAGAGTCCCAATCTCTCCACAACCTCGCCAGCATTTGTTATTTTCTGTCTTGTTGAATTTTGCTACTAGTGCTGGAGCAAGACAATACCTCGTTGTTGTTTTGATTTGCATCTCTCTAATAGCTAATGATCATGAGCATGTCTTCATATGTTTGTTGGCTGCTTGAATATCCTCCTTGGTGAAGTGTCTATTCATGTTTTCTGCCCATTTTTTAATTGGATTGTTTGTCTTTTTGTTTCTGAGGTGTTGGAGTTTTCTATAAATTCTAGAGATAAGTCCCTTAACAGACATGTTATTACCAAATATTTTTTCCCAATCTGTAGGTTCTCTTTTGAATCTTTTGGAGAAGACGAGGAAGCATATAAAAATTAAATTTTTAGAAGGTCCCAATCATCTGGTTTCTCTTCTGCTGTTTGTGCATTTTGAATTATGCTTGCTAGCCTATTTATGCCATATATTAGGGCCATTAAATTTGCCTCTAAGTTTTCCTTGAGGAATTGTATAGTTTTAGGTTTCACATTTAAGTCTTTGATCCATCTGGAGTTCGTTTTTGTGTGTGGTGTGAGGTACAGATTTTGTTTCATTTTTCTGCAAATGGATCTCCAGTTTTGCCAGCACCATTTATTAAACAAACATTCTCTTTCCCATTTAATG
>NW_006921637.1:5019617-5037786 GCF_000298275.1 Orycteropus afer afer | reverse complement strand
TTTTTATTGTGATGTGAAGGTTTATCATTTTTCTTTGAGGTTACCCTATGATTTATAATTTTATCCCCAAGTTTAGAACAGTCCATTCTATCTTGCAACTTTCTTAACTTCCTCACCATTTAGAAGTTCTGTACTCGCACAGTCTTTTTCCTCTTTTTGTTTGTAGTTGTTCTCACTTAACAATTGATATCTCTGGTTCCCTGCTTACAATCTTGTAAGCTCAATTTATTTTGGGTATGTCCATAGCTGTAGTTTCTGGGTTGTGTCATCCTGTGTATTAATGGTCACTTGTTATTTGCTATTTTTCTTTCTGTGATCAAAGGACTCCCTTTAGCATCTCTTGTAAGGTTCATCAGATTTTAAGAAATTCCCTTAGTTTCTGCTTATCTGGAAAACTCCTAATTTCACCATCATATTTGAGGACAATTTTGCTGGGTATATGATTCTTGGTTGAAAATTTTTCGCTTTCAGGGTTTTATATTTACCATCCCATTGCTTTCTGAGATTTGTGTTGTTATTAGGTGCCATGAAGTCATCTCCAACCTATAGTGACCCTATACACAGCAGAACAAAACACTGCCTGGTCCTATACCAACCTCACTATCTTTGCTACACCTGAGCCCATTATTGCAGCCAGTGTGTCAATCCAGCTCATTGAGGGCCTTCCCCTTGTTCATTGACCCTCCACTTTACCAAGTATGATATCCTTCTCCAGGGAAGGTTCCTTCTGACAACATGACCAAAGTTGTTGTTGTTGTTAGGTGCCATAAAGTTGTGTCTGACTCATACTGACTCTATGCACAGCAGAACAAAACACCACCCAGTCCCGTGCCAGCTCCATGGTCCTTGCTATACTTGAGCCCATTGTTGCAGGCACTGCATCAATCCATCTCATTGATGGCCTTGCCCTCTTTCTTCGACCCTCTACCTTACCAAGCATGACATCCTTCTCCAGGGAATGGTCCCTTCTGACAACATGACCAAAGTAGGTGAGACAAAGTCTGGCCATTCTCGCTTCCAAAGAGCATTCCTGCTGCACTTCCTCCACAACAGATCTATTAGTTCTTTTAGCAGTCCATGGAACTTTCAGCATTCTTTGCCAGCACCACAACTCAAAAGCATCAGTTCTCCTTTGGTCTTGCTTAGAAGGTTGGGCAATCCTACTTCCGTAGTGATACTGCCTCGGAAACCCAAGGAGGGGTCGCTATGAGTCGGGGCCAACTCCATGGCAAACAACAACAACAACAACAATTCACCATCCAGCTCTCACATGCATACAAGGTGATTGAAAATATCATGGCTTGTGACAGGCACACCTTAGTCCTCAAGGATACATCCTTGCTCCTCAGCACTTGAAAGAGATCCCTTGCCCAGTGCTACACATCATCTAATGTACTGACTGCTGCTTCCACTGGCATTGATTGCAGAGCACAATTTGTTATGATCTATAATATCAAGTGTCTTTGCATAGTCAATAAAACACAAGTAAACATCTTTCCGGTATTCTTTGCTTTGAGTCAGGATCCATCTGACAGCAGCTATGATATCCCTTGTTTCACATCCTCTTCTGAATCCCGTTTGCACCTCTGGGAGTTATCTGTCAATATACTACTGCAACCGTTTTTGAATTATCTTCAGTAAGAACTTACTTACATGCAATACTAATAATATTTTTCAATAATTTCCACATTCAGTGGGATCATCTTTCTTTGGAATGGGTACAAAAATGGATCTCTTCCAGTCAGTTGGCCAGGTAACATTTTCCAAATCTCTTGGTACAACCGAGTGAGTGGCTCCAGTGGGGCGTCTGTTTGTTGAATTATCTCAATGTGTATTCCTGAAGCCTTGTTCTTCAGTGCAGCTTTGACTTCTTCCTTCAGTACCATTTGTTCTTGACCATATGGCACCTCCTGAAATGGATGAGGATGGACCAGTTCTTTTTGGTACAGTGACTCTGTGTATTCCTTCCATCTTCTTTTGATGTTTCCTGCATCATTCAATATTCTGCCCACATAATTTTTCAAAATTGCAACTTGAGGCTTAAATTTTTTCCTCAATTATTTCAGCTTGAGAAATGCCAAGCATGTTCTTCCCTTTTCTAACTCCAAGTCTTTGCACATTTCATTATAGTAATTGGCTTTGTCTGCTTGAGATGCTCTTTGAAATCTTCTGTTCAGCTCTTTTATCTTGTCATTTCTTCCATTTGCTTTAGCTACTTTCCCCTGAAGGGCAAGTTTCAGTCTCTTCTGTCATCCATTTGGGTCTTTTCTTTGCTCATCTCTTTAATGACCTCTTGCTTTCTTCATGGATGATGTTCTTGATGCCATCCCACAATTCTTCTGGTTTTTAGTCATTGGTGTTCATTGTGTTAAAACTATTCTTTATATGGTCTCTAAATTCAGGAGGGATATATTCAAAATCATATTTTGGCTCTCATTGACTTGTTTTAACTGTCTTTAACTTCAAGTTGAACTTACATATGAGCTGTTGATGATCTGTTCCACAATCAGCTTCTGGCCTTGTTTTGGCTGAAGATATTGATCTTCTCCATTCCCTCTTACCACAGATGTAGTCAATCTGATTCCTGTGTATTCCATCTGGCGAAGTCCAAGTGTATAGCCACCGTTTGTGTTGTTGAGAAAAGATATTTATAATGAATAAGTGATTGATCTTGCAAAATTCTATTATGCGATTTCCAGCATCATTTCTCTCACCAAGGCCAAATTTTCCAACTACCAGTGATTCTTCTTTGTTTTCAACTTTTGTATTCCAGTCACCCATGATAATTAAGACATGCTGATTGCATGTTTGCTCCATTTCAGACTGCAGAAGTTGATAAAAATCTTCAATTTCCTCATCTTGGGCTTTGGTAGTTGATTCATAAATTTGAATAATAGTCATATTAACTGGTCTTCTTTGTAGGCATATAGATATTATCCTATCAATGACAACATTGTACTTCAGGACATATCTTGAAACATCCTTTGTGATGATGAACGCCACACAATTCCTCTTCAAATTATCATTCCCAGCGTAGTAGACCACTTGGTGGTCTGATTCAAAATGGACAAAACCAGTCCATTTCACCTCACTAACGCCTAGGATATCAATCTTTATGTGCTCCATTTCATTTTTGACAACTTCTAATTTTCCTAAATTCATGCTTTTTACATTCCATGTTCCTTTTATTAATGGCTATTTGCAGCTGTTTCTCCTCAATTTGTGTCATGCCACGTCAGCAAATGGAGGTCTCGAAAGCTTTACCCTTATCCATATAATTAAGACTGGTTCTACTCTGATGGTGCAGCTCTTTCCTGGTCCTATTTTGAGAGCCTTCCAATCTAAGTGGTTTATCCTCCTGCACTGTATCAGACAATGTTTCTGCACTATTCATAAAGTTGCAGAGTAATATATCAGACAGTGTTTCTCTGCTATTCATAAGGTTTTCCCTGGTCAATTCTTTGGGAAGTGTATGGCCTCCTCCTTCTACCTAGTCTGTCTCAGTCTATAAGCTGTTGAAACCTGTGCACCATGTGCAACACTACTGGGTTTAAGACACTGGTGGTACAGCCTCAAGCCTCACAAAAATATGCCACCACAGTAGGACAAACTGACAAAGTTTGTCTCCCTTAGCTGTTCAAAACCTCTCCAACCTCCCCACCCTCTCCTTATATAAATCTCTAACTCTTTCCTGTCGCTGGGAGGGGTGTGGCTTGGGTCCCTGGCCTTACCTTGGATTCCTGCCTGTGCTTCCTTATTCTATCCTGGTCCTCCCCACACACACATCAGCTTTTTCTCTGCTTTCCCTGGCTTTCCAGCCACTTCGGAGGGCCATGACCTGGGGCTCTGGCCTTACCTGTATCCTTGCCTCAGTTTCCTCCATGACCAAAGTAGGTGAGACAAATTCTGGCCCTTTTTGCTTCCAAGGAGCATTCTGGCTGCACTTCTTCCAGGACAGATTTGTTAGTCCTGTCAGCAGACCATGGTACTCTTAACATTCTTCTCCAACACCACAACTCAAAAGCTTTAACTCTTCTTTGGTCTTCCTTATTCATTGTCCAGTTCTCACATGCATATGAGGTGATTGAGAATACCAAGGGTTGGGTTAGGAGCACCTTCGTCTTCAAAGAGACATCTTTGCTCTTCTTCACTTGAAAGAGGTCTTTTGCAGCAGATTTGCCCAATGTAATATGTCATTGATGTCTTGACCACTGCTTCCACTGGTGTTGATTATAAAGCCAAGTAGTATGAAGTCTTGGGCAACTTTAATCTTTTCTCCAATTATCATGATGCTGCTTATAGGTCCAGTTGTGAGGATTTTTGTTTTCTTTATATCAAGGTGTAATCCATACTGCAGACTATAGTCTTTAATCTTCATCAGTAAGTGCTTCAAGTCATCCTCACTTTCAGCAAGCAAAATTGTGTCATCTGTGTATCACAAATTGTTAATGAGTCTTGCTCCAATCTTGATGCCCCATTCTTCTTCATATAATCCAACTTCTTGGATTATTTGTTCAGCATACAAATTGAATAAGTATTTAACTGAGATTTACCACTGAGCAAATGTTTCCGTTTTGGTCTCTTACATTTGGATTGTTCTAAGAAATGTATACCTTGCTGGTGTTATTGTTCACCTCATAGACCTGACTATTGTTAAGCTAAAAGTTTAGCCAAGGAAGTGATTTCAGTTTCAGGCCTGAAGGATGAGCAAGGGGCATAGTCTTAGGAATTTTACAAGTAAGACCAGGAAGTCTGGTCTTTTTATGAATTTGAAATTTTTTCCACATTTTTCTGCCACTCTATCCAGGATCCCTTATTGTGATCCCTTTCAGAGTGTTGGGAGTGGCAGTCAGGCAACAACTAGTTCTTCTGGTCTCAGGGTTGTGGAACCTCAGGTTTATGGGATTCCCTAGTCCTTTGGACTAATTGTTTCCATGTGTCTTTGATTTTCTTCACTCTTCTTGTCTATGGATGAAAAGAAACCAATAATTGCCCTTTAGATGGCCTCTCACAAGCTTTTAAGACCCTAGTTGTTACTTACCAATGTTGGATGTAGAACAATGTGGTTGTGGACTATAATGTGTCAACTGACCTTTATCTCCCCCATGACCGTGGTCCTGAGCTCATAGGCCCAGAGACCCACTCCCTCAAGGTGTTTGGCTATGGCTAAGGAGTTTCATACATTTGTCTCCTATTAGCTCCACTGCACACAAATCATACATACAGTTATGTAGAAATTTTGCCTGCCAAGCCTAAATATGGTTGTGGGTATAGTCTTGTTTGCCTACCCATACCTGATCATCTTGCCTCTCTACCTATGTATTCAGTTGTAGATTAATGTTTGGTATTGCTGATAATGCAGTGGTGTGCTTGTAATAGTGTCTACCTTTGCTATCTACAACTCTTGTGCACCTCTCAGTGCCTTCCTTTTCCTTAGTGATAGTGTGCTGGCTACCTACACTTTGTATAGGACTTTCCCTTCATTCACATTCATACCCATCTCTTACCTATTTTGTGATTTTTCCCTTTCTTCCCCTCCCACCTCTGTTAACCATCAGAAAATGTTTCTTTCTGTATGTAAATCTTTCCTTTGGTTTTTACAATAATAGACTAAAAACTATTTCTCCTTTTGTGATTTACTCATTTCACTCAGCATAATGTCCTCCAAGTTCATCCACATTATGAGGTTTTTTGCATATTCTTCATTATTCTTTAATGTTGCACAGTATTCCATTGTGTGTATATACCAGTCTGTTTATCCATTTCATCCATTAATGGGCATTTAGGTTATGTCTGCCTCTTTGCTATAGTGAGTAGTGCTGCAATGATCATGGGTGTGTATATATCTGTTACTGTACTGGCTCTCAGTTATTTAGTATATATACCTAGTATGGGATTACTCTGGTGACATAGTGCCTAAAGCATTTGACTGCCAGGAGATTGGTGGTTCAAACCCACTAGCCACTCCCCAGAAGGAAGACTGGGCTATTTACTTCTGTAGAGATATTGCCTCAGAAACCCAAGAAGTGGTTGCTATGAGTTGGAACTAACTCAATGGCAGTGAGTTTGATTTTTTGATTTTTTAGTGGGATTGGTAGATCAAATGGTATTTCTATTTCCAAATTTTTAAGGACGTGCCATACCATTTTCTACAGTGGTTGCCCCATTTTACAGTCCAACCAGCAGTGTATGAGAGTTCCATACCCTTGCCAGCATTTATTTTCTGACTTGTTGAACTTTGCCATTTATTCTGGAGTGGGATATCTCATTGTTGTTTTGATTTGCATCTCTCTAATGGCTAATGATCATGAGCATTTCTTCATGTGTTTGTTTGCTGGCTACCTGAATATCTTCTTTGGTGAAGTATTTGTTCATGTCCTTTGCCCATTTTTTAATTGAGCTGTTTATCTTTTTGATGTTGAAGTGTTGAAGTTGTCTATAAATTTTACAAACCAGTCCCTTGTCAGGTATGTCATTGCCAAATATTTTTTTTTCCCAATCTGTAGGCTTTCTTTTTACTTTTTTGGAGAAGTCTTTTGATGTACATAAGAATTTAATTTTTAGAAAGTTCCAGTCGTCCTGTTTATCATCTGCTGTTTGTACATTCAATTTGGGCCCCTAAGTTTTTCTCTACTTTTTCTTTCATGGTTTTATAATTGTAGGCTTTATGTTTAGGCTTTTGATGCATCTTGAGTTAGTTTCTATATATGGTGTGGAGTATGGATCCTTCATTTTGCTGCAAATCAATACCCCATGTTGACAACACCATTTGTTAAAGAGAAGACTGTATTTTCCTCATTTAATGGATTTTGACCCTTTGTCAAAGATCAGCTGTCCATAGGTGGACCTCCCTCCTCTGTCTAGCGACCTGCTCATTGTTGACCCTATTTATTATAAATGCCACCAAATGGTAAAGGGAAAGAGGAAAAGGTGAAAATGGGTTCATTTTATGACTTCTCTCAGTCTTTGATTTTAAAAAATGGGAAAAAGGGGAAGTTATAGCTAGTAACAAAATTTATGCTATCATGTTTTATGTTATTATGCATATTTATGTTATCATGCATTTGTCAAAACCCATAGAACTCTACAACACAGAATGAAGCTTAATTTAAATTTTGGAATTTAGTTAATAATAATGTATCAATATTAGTTAATTAATTGCAAGAAATCTATTACACTAATGCAAGATGTTAGTAATAGAGAAACTGTTTATGGGAAAAGGGGCAGAGATTATGTGGAATTCTCTCTACTGTCACTCAATGTTTTTGTAAATCTAAATCTAAATCTGTACTTTTAAAAAAGTCTGTTACTTATATTATTTTAAAAAGCCACCAAAAAATTAAATTTGGAAACTATCTGAATATGCATAGCTTCTGTTTTCCTATAAATATATATTTTTTAAAATTTTTACCCTCTCTTTTCTTCTTAAAGACATATCTTTCTAAGTTCTTTCTGTGAGGTTTCATGGAGTCAAACTGGAGGTAAATCTGAGAAAATGATGTGTGCCTGTGAGAGGGCATACTATATATAGTCTTTGTGGCTAAATTTAATTCTTGATAATACTATCAAGGTGTTTTTTTTTTTTTTTTTTTTTTTTAACTTTTTCAATTTTCAGAAACCCAAGGCAAAGGGGACATACTTTCTCTAAACTGTGTACTAAACTTCTTCTTTGCTTTGATCATTGTCTGGTCATGAGCAAGGAAAATAAAAACCTTCAACAGCTGCTAGTATAACTTGAGGTTGACAGCAAGTCACTATTTAAGGACATAATCAAGATTTAGTTATGGAGTGATGACAGTTGAAAGAATCAGATCAGAAAAAAATAAAATAAAATCTAGTTTTAAGATTTACTTTCCTCCTTCACACAAAGGCCACTGTAGGTGATGCAAGTGTTTAGTAAGTACTATATGTTTCTCTATTTAGAGCTCATCATATTTAATTATTTTGCTAAAGAAAAACAAAAAGGTATTGAAACTATTTTTTCCATCACTCAGTTAATCAGAGTATCATAGAATTAACAGTGTTTTCCAAATCAGCTACAGGTGGGGTTGCCAGATAAAATTTGAATTTCAGATAAGCAATGAATATTTTTTCACTTGAGTATGTGTCAAATATAGACGCTCTGGTGGCATAGTGCCTAAGGCATTTGACTGCTAACCAGAAGGTTGGTAAATGTTGCATAGGACATAGTTATCTGAAAAATTATTTCTTGTTTATCTGAAATTCAAATTTAACTGAATATCCTGTACTTTCATTTGCTAAATCTGGCAACCCTAGCTCCAGGGTCATATTTAGAAAGCTATAAATTGGATATGATGAGTATTTTCATCATAGCTTTCAAACTTTTTTTATTCTAGCCTAGGAGATGTGACTGTTAACATGAAGGAGGAACACAGCTAAGTGGAATCAAAGGCTCCACAAGCTGGTGGACTCAAAGCCCCTGCTGATTGTCATTCACTTGTTGTCCTTGGGTAAGGCACCTCCAATTTCTTCATTTGCAAAATAGGAGTTTGTACTGTTTTCTGGAGTTGCTGGGTGGTGCAAGTGGTTAACATGCTCGGTTGCTAACCAAAACTGGAGATTTGAGTCCACCTAGAAACATCTTGGAAGAAAGATCTGGTGATCTTCTGAAAAGCAAACTCTATAGAGCACAGTTCTCTTCTGACACTCATGAGATTATCATGAGTTGGAGCTGATTACACAGCAACCATTTTTTAACTGTTTACTATATTTTTAAGTTGCTCTTGAAGGCTTCATGTTTTCACATCATGCTCTTTAGAGTCCCCAGGAGAGAGTTGAACACAAAGAGCTAGGCTTCTGGCCTGTGCTTCAAAGAAGCTCATGGTGTGTCAGCATTAGCTATTGCTTGAATTTGGTATTTGGTTACTTAAATTCAAAAAAAGAAGATTTATAAATGATCAGGGTAGTTGGTCATCTGTAAGGGACATTACAGAAAAAAAAAAAAAAAAAAAAAAAAAAAAAAAAAAAGAAGAAGAAGAGAGAGGCTCAGTACCCTGAGAAAAACTGAAAAAATTAATCACTTGTTGATTATGAATGTGAAATTTTCCAAAGAAACCCAATTTGCTCCTCTCTCTCAGGAGCTTGATTTTCCTCTTGTGGGTATGATAGTATGTGCTTCCTTTCTACACAGTGAAATATTCTACCAGAAGAAAGTGCTTGGGGAATCCTAATGAAGTTTTATAGCTCACTGATTCAGAAGCAGAAGTTGTGCAGAGAGAATAGAATTTCCAAGCTTCCCATGTTAGAGCTTAACTGGAGATTGAGACATTTTTTCTAAAGAGCATTTCTGTATCCAGGTTATTTAATGCTTTCCTACACTAAAATATGAAAGACTGAAAATTTTCTTTCTCCTTTTATATATTCACTACATTTTAAAGAGTTAGGACTTTATTTCTCAAGCCTGAATGTACATTACAATCTCCTGAAACCTCTTAAATGATGCTGGCACCAAGGTTCCATTTCTAGTGACTACTTATTTGATTGGTCTGGGGCAGATCTCAATAATTAGGTATTCTATAGAATCTTCATTTTATTTGAGTGCAAAGAGTTAACATGCTTCACTGATAATCAAAAGATTGGTGGTTCAAGTCCACCCAGACTTATCTTAGAAGAAAGGCCTGGTGAGCTCTACTGAAAAACCAGTCATTGGAAACCCTATGGAGTAGCTCTACTTTGCATAAATGGGATCACCATAAGTTGAAATTGACTTCACAACAACTGATTTTCCATTTTATTGTAATATGCAAGCAGGACAGATCACTGACCTAGAATGTATCCTTAACTACCCTGGGTGCTGTAGGGAAGCTATCAACCTACTGATCTTACCAAAATCTTGTAAGGCAGGAGATGAATTGCTCTGCTCAGATCTAAGGCAATGACATAATTTGTGACAGATTCCATTCCCTCCTTTACACTGACACCAAGTTATCCTTCTTTTCTCTTATATTATCATGTTTGCTTTCTTGGCTATTTTCTTCTGCATGCAAACATTCTGATAATAGCTCCTGCCTTTAAAATAATCTCTCTAAGTTCCACACCAGCCTTCAATCACTGCCCAATTTCTCTGCTGTCTCTTAGAGCATAGTTCTTCAAGAGTTCCTTACACTTGAGGTTTATAGGTCTTTACATCTCAGTCTCTTTTTCCATTTTATTATCTGTACTTTACACTTATAAAAGAATAGATCCAGTATATACATGAGTTATGAAACATAAAAATAAAACAATTATCTGCAATCCCATTATAAAAATTTAGGGTTTTAATATTCCTAATGCCTCATTTACTTCCCATTCATTCTTTTTTATTTTGTAGTTACTTTTAAAAATGTTTAATGAGTACAAAAGATAGTCTACAACAGCTGTGTAAGATAAAAAGATATAAAGAATAACAAGAAAATGAAAATCTGTGTCCTTCCCATATGGTGTAATACAATTTTCCCAGGCTTGTGACTTCCCATCTGCCTCCTCAATCCCATCTGTTTCTCCCAACTCTCAGATACTCTTCTGAATGTTCCATTCATCCTTTGCTTACTTTTCCTAATAATTTTCCCACAGTTGTAGCCTTCGACAATGTTTCTTTTTGCATGTTGTTGCACTCTATCCACACTTCCCTTTAACCTCCTCTAATCAGGCTTTCATTCCAATCTTTCTTTGACCTGCCAAATCCAAGTCTACCCCTCAGGTGTTAAGCAACCCATCTCCTGCCGGATGGATTCTTGCTTACTCTTTTCTTGAGAACATAAGATTGTACACTCTTCTGATCTCCACTCACCCCAAGTTGTACTTTTTCTCAGTTTGCTTCATTTGATCTTTCTCCTCTTCCCGTATTCAAAATGTTGAAGTACATATAACTTCAGTCTTCACATCTTTCCTTTATCTAAATCTACTCCCCAGGTGAGCTCATCCAATCCAGTAGTTGTAAGAATCATCTACACACTTATAAAGGAGCCCAGATGAAGCATTGTTTAAGCACTCAGCCACTAACCCAAAAGTCAGCAGGTTGAACACACCAGCCACTGTACAGATTTCAACCTTGGAAACTCTATGGAGCAGTTCTACTCTGTCTTATAGGGTCATTATGAGTCAGAATCAACTCAATGGCAGTGGGCTTTTCTTTTTATTTATTATTTTATATATTGATAATCCTAAATCTCTTTCTGTTCTAGATTGAATGTATATATCCAACTGCTTCCTTGACATCTTCACTCAGATTCCTGTTATTAACTTTCAAATGTAGAATATGGAAAATATAATTCTTTGCTTTCCTTGCCATGATACTTCTCTCCAAGTTTTTTTCTCATGCGGGTAAATGGTAATTGCATACTCTTTCAGCTACTCAGATCAAAATACTTGGAGTCATTCTCAAATCCTTTTTTTTTTTTTTTCTCTCAAATATCACATCCAACCCATGGCAAGATCTGTGGGCTCTATCTTTAAATCCATCCAGAATTCACACACTTCTCACTTCCTCCACCACTGTCAGCTTAGTCAGAGCCACCTTTAAATCTTGCCAGGATCTTTCAAGAACAGCCAACCTGGTCTCTTCTTCCACCTTGCTCACCCTCTGCACACTCTTACTCCAGTTAATTCTCTGCACCTCTGCTGGAATGACACTTAAAAACATTAATCAGAAACATGCTCTTATAATTTCCTAAGGTTTCCTATCACATCTAGTGAAATCTAGATACAAAACCCTGCACAACAGGATGCCTTGCTCCCCTCCACCCTCACTTTCTAATTCCTTGTCCATCCCAGGACTACAACTTTCATTCCTCAGATGCCAAACATATTGCCATCTCAGAGCCTTTACACTTATTATTGCTTCTGCCTGGACTACAAATCCATATTCCCTTACCTTCTTCAGATTTCTGCTCAAATATCTCCTTATAGAGGCCTTCTCTGATTATCCTATCAAAAGCAGCACACCTTAGTATAAGTATTTTAGGTACTTTGTTCACTGTTGTGTTCTAACCTCCTAGAATATTATTTGGTACACAAACAAGTCCTGTGTAGATTCATGGCAACCCCATGTGTGTCAGAGCAGAACTAGCTCCATAGAATTTTTAATGTTTGATTTTTTTCGGAAGAAGATCCCCAGGCCTTTCTTTCCAAGTGTCTCTAGGTAGACTCCAGCTTCCAACCTTTTGATTAGCACCTGAACTCATTAACCATTTTCACCACTCAGGGATTTCCCAATATAAGAAGAAGAAGCCCTTTTGCTTTTTGTAATAAAAATACTTAAAGCAGAAAATGTTAAACAATAGTCTACTTAGAAATAGAGAGGTAATGAACAGCTAAGGGAGACAAATTGCCTGTCAGTTTGTCATCCTGTGGTGGCTAGCATGTTGCTGTGAGGCTTGAGCCTGTGTCATCAGTGTTTCAAATGCCAGCAGGGTTGCAGATATTAGACTGGTTTCAATGCAGCTTAGAGACTGAGACAGAGTAGGAAGAAAGAAGAGGCAATCTACTTGTCAAAGAATTGGCCAGTGAAAACCTTATGAAACCAGAGAAACACTGTCTGATACATTACTGGGCAAATTTATGAATAGCTCAGAAACATTGTCCAATACAGTGCAGGAAGAAGAGCACCTTAGATTGGAAGGCACTCAAAATATAGCTGGGAAAGAGCTGCCTCATCAGAGTAAAACCAACCTTAATGGTAAACCTTAAAGTAAAGCTTTTGGGACCCCCATATGCTGATGTGGCATGACTTAAAATGAGGAAAAACAGCTGCAAGCATCCATTAATAATAGGAACATGGAATTTAGGAAGTATGAATCTAGGAAAATTGGAAGTTGTCAGAAATGAAATGGAACACATAAAGATTGATATGCTAGGCATTAGTGAGCTGAAATGTACCAGTTTGGGCCATTTTGAATCAAACAACCATATGAACTACTATGCCGGAAATGACAATTTGAAGAGGAATGGAGTGCCATTCACCATTGCAAAGGATGTTTCAAGATCTGTCCTTAAGTACAATGTTGTCAGTGATAGAATAATGTCCATACACCTACAAGAAAGATCATACTACTACTACTGCTACTATTCAAATTTACACACCAACTAGCAAAGCCAAAGATGAAGAAATTGAAGATTTTTTATCAACTTCTATAGTCTGAAATTGACCAAACATGCAATCAACATGTGTTAATTATCACTGGTGACTGAAATACAAAAGTTGGAAACAAAGAAGAATTACCAGTTGTAGGAAAATTTGGCCTTGGTGATAAAAATAATGCTGGAGATCTCATGATAGAATTTTGCAAGACCAACGACTTATTCATTACAAATACTTTTTTTCAACAACACAAACAGTGGCTATACACATGGATTTCACCAGATGGAGTACACAGGAATCAAATTGACTACATCTTTGGCAAGAGGTGATGGAAAAGCTCAATATCTTCAGCCAAAACAAGGCCAGGAGCTAATTATGGAACAGATCATCAGCTGCTCATATGCAAGTTCAACTTGAAGTTGAAGACAATTAAAAGAAGTCCTCCCAAGCCAAAATATGACCTTGAATATATCCCTCCTAAATTTAGAGACCATATAAAGAATAAATTTGATGCATTGAACACCAATGGCCAAAAACCAGAAGAATTGTGGGATGACATCAAGCACATCATCCATGAAGAAAGCAAGAGGTCATTAAAAAGATGAGAAAAGAAGAAAAGACCCAATATATGTCAGAAGAGACTCTGAAACTTGCCCTTGAGTGGAGAGTAGCTAAAGCAAATGGAAAAAATGACAAGATAAAAGAGCTGAACAGAAGATTTTAAAGAGCAGCTTGAGCAGAAAAAGCCAATTACTATAATTAAATGTGCAAAGATTTGGAGTTAGAAAATCAAAAGGGAAGAACATGCTCAGCATTTCTCAAGCTGAAAGAACTGAAGAAAGAATTTAAGCCTCAAGTTGCAATATTGAAAGATTCTATGGGCAAAATATTGAATGATGCAAAAAGCATCAAAGAGTATGGAAGGAATACAGAGTCATTGTACCTAAAAGACCTGGTCGATCTTCATCCATTTCAGGAGGTGGCATATGATCATGAACCAATGGTATCAAAGGAAGAAATGGCAGCTTCCCTGAAGGAATTGGTAAAGAACAAGGCTCCAGGAATTGATGGAATACCCATTGAGATGTTTCAACAAACAGATGCCCTGCTGGAGGCACTTACTCAGTTATGGCAAGAGATTTGGAAGACAGCTACCTGGCCAACTGACTGGAAGAGATCCATATTTGTACCCTTTCCAAGAAAGGTGATCTCACAGAATGTGGAAATTATCAAACAATATCATTATTATCACATGCAAGTAAAATCTTACTGAAGATAATTAAAAAACAGTTGCAGCAGTATATTAACAAAGAACTTCCAGAAATGCAAGCTGGATTCAGAAGAGGACATGGAATGAGGGATATCATTGATGATGTCAGATGGACCTTGGCTCAAAGCAAAGAATACCAGAAAGATGTTTACTTGTGTTTTATTGTGTATGCCAAAACATTTGAATGTGTGGATCTTAACAAATTGTGGATAACATTAAGAAGAATGGGAATTCTAGTACACTTGATTGTTCTCATGAGGAACTTGTAGATAGACCAGGAGGCTGCCATTTGAACAGAACCAGGGGACATTTCATGTTTTAAAATCAAAAAAGGAGTCTGTCAGGGTTGTATCCTTTCACCATACTTATTCAATCTGTATGTCAAGCAAATAATCCAAAAGCTGGACTACATGAAAAAGAATGTGGCATCAAGATTGGAGGAAGATCATTAACAAACTGCCATATGCACATGACACAACTTTGCTTGCTGAAAGTGAGGTTGACCTGAAGAGTTACTGATGAAGATTGAAGAATACAGTGTGCAGTATGGATTACATGTCAATATAAAGAAAACAAAATTCCTCACAACTGGACATATAAGCAGCATCACAATATATGGAGAAAAAATTGAAGTTGTCAGAGACTTCACATTGCTTGGTCCTACAATCAATGCCAATGGAAGCAGCAGTCAGGACGTCAGATGACATATAGCGCTGGGTAAATCAGCTGCAAAAGACTTCTTTCCAGTGCTGAAGAGCAAAGATGTCTCCTTGAGAACTAGGATGTGCCTGACACAAGCCATGATATTTTCAATTGCCTCATATGCATGTGAGAGATGGACAATGAATAAGGAAGACTGAAGAAGAATTGATGCTTTCGAGTTGTGGTGCTGGTGAAGAATGCTGAAAGTACCATGGATTGCTAAAAGAACTAATAAATCTGTCCTGAAAGAAGTGCAGCCAGAATGCTCCTTGAAAGCGAGAACGGCCAGACTTCCTTTCATCAACTATGGTCATGTTGTCAGAAGTGACCATTCCCTGGAGAAGGATGTCATGCTTGGTGTGGTGGTTAAGTTTGTGTGTAAACTTGGCTGGGCCTTGATGAGTGGCTGGGCAGCTAAATGTAGTATTCCCCATGATGAGACTGGTAATCAACTCCATGGTGGAATCTACTGTGAGCAGCTGAGTAGCTGCCTTAAGGATATGGTCTGCTTCTTGTATATAAGGAGAAGCCTTGGGGAATGGTCTCTAGCTTATGGCACACTTGAACCCTGCATGTAGCCATGTCGTTGCTCAGGAGCCTGCCATGCTCTTCCAGTCTTGGGACTTTCAATGAACTTGAATGAATGGCCTGTCATGTGGTTTGGTAACATCAGGACTGCGCCTTTTTACTTGTTATCCTTGGGCTTGTCAGCCTCAGCAGCCAGTAGCTGTATGAGTGAAGAAAAGGCTTTAGCTTCAGTGGACTGGGAGCAGGAAGCAGAGCTGAAGCCCAAGGTTGAGGGGCTTTATCCCAGCCCCTAGAGCCTGGCACTTTGAACTCAGATTTAAAGCCTCCAAATTGAGAGAATAAACTCCTGTTTGTTCAAGCCATCCCAATTGTGGTAATTCTGTTTGAGTGGTATTAGGTAGCCAGAACACTTGGCAAGGTGGAGGGTCAACAAAAGAGGAGAAGGTCTTCAAGGAGATGGATTGACACAGTGCCTGCAGCCATAGGGTCAAGTATAGAAAGGAACATGAAGCTGGGGTGGGACTGGGTGGTGTTTTGTTCTGCTGTGCTTAGGGTCGCTGAGTCTGAGATGACTCAACAGCACCTGATAACAACAACAATATTTAGAAATAATGCATTAACAAAACTATTAAATTGATCTGTACTTTAAGAGCCATTTGGTGACTCTCTCTCTCTCATCATTAATCTTCTTTTCAGCGCTTTCCAACTTATTCCTTACCTTTATGTTTCTTTAAGTAAAATAAAATTACTTTGCTGATTTTTCTTGGGAGTAAATATAATAGCGTAAGCAAAGAACTACCAAGGAAGGGATGTGAAAACTGTCCTACAGTAAGGGGAAGAAGAGCCATGGAAGGAATCTGTAGAGGAGAAATACAATGGATTTCACATTGTTCATGTGAGCTGGCACTGGTGAGGTCTGATCTGAAGATAAAAAAATAATTTCCTTTTATATTTTTTGCTATGAATCAGATTAAATTTGATGGCAGTGTGTTTATTTCATTTTATTTTTTTCCTGTCCTAGTTTTTTATTTACCTTATCACTCATCTGTTGTACCAGCAGGGTCACTTATGGTGGACAGATTTCAGTGGCACTTCCAGACTAAGACAGAGTTGGAGGAATGAAGAGGCCATCCACTACTCAAAGTATTGGCCAGTGGAAACCTTATGGATAGCAGTGAAATACTGATATATTACAGGAAAATTTTATGAATAGCCCTGAAACATTGTCTGATATAGTGCTGGAAGATGAGCCCCACAGGTTGGAAGGCACTCAAAATAAAACTAGGAAAGAGCTGCCTCCTCAAAGTAGAGTCAACGTTAATGGCGTGGATGGAGTAAAGCTTTTGGGACTTCCATTTGCTGATGTGGCATGACTCAAAATGGGAAGAAATGCTACAAACATCCATTAATAATTGGAACATGGAATGCATGAAGTATGAAACTGAAAGTTGTCAAAATGAAATGGACCCCTTTTGGCCATTTTGAATTAGAGAATGATATGATCTACTATGCCAGGAATGAACAATTGAAGAGTAATGGTATGGCATTCATCATCATTAAAAAATGTTTCAAGATTTATCCTGAAGTACAATGTTGTCAGTGATAGGATAATATCCACATGACAACAAGGAAGACCAGTAAATGCTACTATTATTCAAATTTATGCACCAATCCCCAAAGCCAAAGATGAAGAAACAAGATTTTACCAACTTCTGCAGTGTAAATTGACCAAACATGCAATAAAGATGCATTGGTTATTACTAGTGATTGGAATGTGAAAGTTGGAAACCAAGAAGAATCACAGTTAGTTGGAAAATATAGCCTTGGTGATATAAATGATGCTGGAGATCACAAGATAGAATTTTGCAAGACCAATGACTTATTCATTACAAATACTCTTTTTCAACAACATAAATTGTGGCTATACAGGTGGACTTCTCCAGATGGAATATACAGGAATCAGATGGACTACATTTGTGGGAAGAAGCAATAGAGAAGCTGAATATCTTCAGCCAAAACAAGGTCAGGAGCTGACTGTGGAACAGACCATCAGTTGCTTATATGCACGGTCAGTTGAAGCTGAAGATGACTAAAACAAGTCCATGAGCATTAGGCTCAATTGGCATAACATACTACACAAATGTTCCACATCCTACTTTGGCGAGCAGTGAGTGGGATCTTAAAAGCTTGCAAGTGGCCATTTGGATGCAATGATGGGTTTCTCCTTATCCAGAGCAAAGAACAATGAAGAAAACCAAAGATTCATGGAAACAATTAGTCCAAGTGACTGGTACATCATACGATCCTCAGCCTATATGACAATGAGACCAGAAGAACTAGATGGTGCATGGCTACCACTGTCAACCACTTGGAGGGGGATCTATGTAGCAGATCCTGGAAAGAGTGGGAGAACAATGTGGAACAAAACTCAAAATCATTAAAAAAAAAAAAAAAAAAATAGGGCCAGGTTTGCTGGTCTGATTGAACATGATGGAACCACTGAGACTATGGCCCCTAGCTGCCCTTTAGATCTGGAATTGAACCCACTCCTGTGACTTCCAGTCAAACAAAAGATAGGCATATGAGGTGAA
>NW_006921637.1:5017278-5019412 GCF_000298275.1 Orycteropus afer afer | reverse complement strand
AAAAAAAAAAAAAAAAAGTCCATGAGAGACAAAATATGACCTTGATTATATCCCATCTGAATTTACAGACTATCTGAAGAGTAGATTTGATGCATTGAACACCAATGACCGAATGCCAGAGGAATTGTGGGATAACATCAAGAACATAGAACAAGAAGAAAGCAAAAGGTTATGAAAAAGACAAGAAAGGAAGAAAAGCCAAAATGGATGTTAGAAGAAACTCTGAAACTTATTACTGAACAGAGAGTAGCTAAAGCAAATGTAAGAAATAACAAGATGAAAGGGCTGAACAGATTTCAAAGAGCAGTTCAAGAAAACAGTCAATTATTATAATGAAATGTGCAAAGACCTGGAAGTAGAAAAACAAAAAGGAAGAACACACTTGGCATTTTTCAAGCTGGAAGAACTGAAGAAAAACTTCAAGCCCCAAGTTGCAATATTGAAAAAGATTCTATGGGTAAAATATTGAATGATGCAGTAAACATCAAAAGAAGATGGAAGGAAAATAGAGTTTTGTACCAAAAAGAATTGGTTGCTGTTCATCTATTTTAGGAAGTGGCATATGATCAGAAACCAATGCTATTGAAGGAAGAAGTTGAAGCTGCATGGAAGGAATTTGTGGGGGAAAAAAAAGCTCTAGGAATTGATGGAATACCTATTAAGATGTTTTGACAAATACATGCCACACTGGAGGAACTTAGTAGTCTATGCCAAGAAATATGGAAGACAGATACCTGGTCAAATGACTGGAAGAGGTCCATATTTGTACCCAGTCCAGAGAAAAGTGATACAACAGAATGCTGAAATTATTAATATCACACAGAAGTAAAATTTTGCTGAAGATGATTCAAAAATGGTTGCAGCAATATATTGACAGGGGAGTTCCAGAAATGCAACCTGGATTTTGAAGAAGACCTGGAATGAGGGATATCATTGTTGATGTCAGATGGATGTTGGCTGATGGCAAAGAATACCATAAAGATGTTTACTCGTGTTTATTGACTATGCAAAAGCATTCAGTTTTCTGGATCATAACAAATTGTAGATAACATTGAGAAGAATGGGAATTCCAGAACACTTGACTGTGCTCACATGAAACCTGTACATAGACCAGGAGGCTGTCATTCAAACAGAACAAGAGGAGGGTACTGCATGCTTTAAAATCAGGAAGGGACTGTGTCAGGGTTGTATCTTTTCACCATACTTATACAATCTATATGCTGAGCACATAATCTGAGAAGCTGGACTATATAAAGAAGAATGCAGCTTCAGGATTGGAGGAAGACTCATTAACAACTTGTGATACGTAGTCAACATAACCATGCTTGCTGAAAGTAAAGATGACTTGAAGCACTTACTGATGAAGGTTAAAGACTGCAATATGGATTTCACCTTAACATAAAGAAAATGAAAATCCTTACAACTGGACCACAGCTGGATGTATAGCATCAGAATAAATGGAGAAAAGATTGAAATTGTCAAGCATTTCATATTACTTAGTTTCACAATTGACACAATGGATGCAGCAGTCAAGAAATTATACAATTTATTGCACTGAGCAAATCTGCTGCAAAAGATCTCTTTAAAGTACTGAAGAGCAAAGATGTCTCTTTGAAGACTAAGGTGTGCCTAACCCAAACCATGGTATTTTTTTTCTCTTTCTTTATTTTTGATATTGTGATTTTGGTGAAGATTTACAGAGCAAATTCACTTTCCATACAGCAGTTCACATATACTTTGTCTCATGTCGTTCACCACAGTTTACCACAATGCAGCAGCTCTGCTCCCACTTCCTCCCCATTGTTACCTCTTCCCAGTGTCCATCCCTCTATACACTCCTGCCCCCTGAGCTGTCACCCTGTGCATAAGCAGCCCTTCTTTCTCGCATGACTGTTCTCTCCAAGGAGTATATCTACTTGAGGTAAATGTTCAACTCATATGCCTATATATTGTTTGGCTGGAAACCACAGGTGTGGGTTCAATTCCAGACATGAAGGGCAGCTAGGGGCCATAGTCTCAGTGGTTCCACCAGACTCTATCAGACCAGCAAACCTGATTCCCACCTGTTTATTTTTTTTTTCTCCAAATGATTTTGAGTTTTATTCCACATTGTTCTCCCTCTCTATAAAGGGTC
>NW_006921637.1:5007226-5007753 GCF_000298275.1 Orycteropus afer afer | reverse complement strand
CACGAGCATGGGATTTTCTTCCATTTATGTAGCTTTCTTATGGTTTCTTGAAGTAGTTTTTTTTTTATAGTTTTCTTTGTAGAGGACTTTTGTGTCCCTGGTAAGATTTATTCCCAAGGATTTTATTTTTTGGTAGCTATTGAAAATGGTATTGATTTCCTTATTTCTTTTTCAGCAACATCTTTGCTGGTGTAGAGGAATCAAACTGATTTTTGGATGTTGATCTTATATCCTGCCATGATGATAAATCTCTGAATTAGTTCGAATGAGTCTCTTTGGTTTTCTAGGTATAGGATCATATCATGAGCAAATAGGGATAGTTTGACTTCCTCCGTACCAATTTGGATGCCTTTGATTTCCCTGGCTTGCCTTATGGCCCTGGCTAGGACTTCCGGTACAATGTTGAATAAAAGTGGTGATAGCAGGCATCCTTGTCTGGTTCCTGTTCTCCAGAGGAATGGTTTCATTCTCTCTCCATTAAGAATAATGTTGGCTGCTGGTTTTGCATAAATGCCCTTTATATGTTG
>NW_006921637.1:5004146-5005547 GCF_000298275.1 Orycteropus afer afer | reverse complement strand
CATGTTCAATTGATCCTTTAATCATGATATAATGTCCTTCTTTGTCTCGTATGGTGGTTTTTGTCTTAAAGTCAATTTGATCAGAAATTAATATTACCACTCCTGCTCTCTTACAGTTGCCATTTGCTTGATATATCTGTTTCCAACCTTCGATTTTTAATCTATATTTGTCTTTATCTCTAAAGTTTATCGCTTTTTGGCAGCATATTGATGGGTTGTGTTTTTTTATCCCATCTGTGACTCTCTATCTCTTGAGTGTTGCATTTAATCCATTAACATTCTGGCTAATTATTGATAAGTTTGAATTTGTTGCTGTCATTTTGTTATGTGTTTTTTCATGGTGTCCTTGGTTTCTTTTTCCAATATTATTTTCTGTGCTGAGCTCATTATGCTTATGAATCATGTTATCATTTCCTTTGTTGATGTTGTTTTAGCATATGCTGAATTTTTGTGCTTGTCCTCTTTTTTATTGTGATGTGACGGTTTATCATTTTTCTTTGAGGTTACCCTGTGATTTATAATTTTCTCCCCAAGTTTAGAACAGTCCATTTTATCTTGCAACTCTCTTAACTTCCTCACCATTTAGAAGTTCTGTAACTATACAGTCTTTTCCCTCTTTTTGTTAGTAATTGTCTGCACTTGCCAATTGATGTCTCTGGTTCCGTTTTTACAATCTTATAAGCTCATTTTACTTTGGATATGTCCATAGCTGTGGTTTCTGGGTTGTTATTTTGTGTATTAATGGTTGATTGTTATTTGCTATTTTTGGTTCTCTGTTCAAAGGACTCCCTTTAGGATGTCTTGTAAGGTTGGTCTGGATTTAACAAATTCCCTTAGTTTCTGCTTATCTGGAAATCTAATTTCACCATCATATTTTAGGGACAATTTTGCCACGTATATAATACTTGATTGAAAATTTTTCCCTTTCAGGGTTTTATATATACCATCCCTTTGCCTTCTTGTGTGCATGGTTTCTGCTGAGAAATCAAAGCTTATTCTTACTGGCTGTCCTTTGTAGGTAACTTTTTTGTTTTTCCCATGTGGCTTTCAGGATTCTGTCTTTGTCTTTGATTTTGATGAGTTTGATGATGATGTGTCTTGGTGATTCTTTTGGGGTCTATCCTGTTTGTGTTTCTTTGGACTCCTTGAATGGATATATCCTCATCTTTCATGATTTTAGGGAAGTTCTCCTCCAGCAAATCTTGCACAATTTTCTCAGTGGTTTTGTTTTCCTCTTCCTGTTCTGGGATTCAAGTGACAGGTAAGTTATTCCTTTTGATGGTATCCCACACAAACCTTAAGCTTTCTTCATTTTGTTTTGATTTTTTTTCTGATTGATCCTTTTCCAAAGAAGTATTCAGGTATTTATCTTCAATCTCATTAATTCTGTCTTCCATCACA
>NW_006921637.1:4997709-5003316 GCF_000298275.1 Orycteropus afer afer | reverse complement strand
ATCAAGGAACTGCGTTAACCATGAGAAAAAAGGGGGAAAAAAAAAGCAAACAAACAAAAAAACCACCTTATATTTAAAAAAAAAAAAAATCAACCAGGAACAGGGAAAAGAAAAAGTGCTGAAAACTAGGACCTGGGAGGGGAAGATTAAGAATAATAATAAAAAGGACAAAAATATTAATAATATAAGTTGTTTTAAAACAGGTAAATACAAGCAAACTAATCACCAGAAAAAAGAAAGTGAAAAAGAAAAAAAATAAAAATAAAAAAGGAGAAAAAAAAATCAGTGGAGGACAGGGCAGGGCACCCAGGCTTTGTCTGAGCACCCAGACTGTGATGGAGTTCTGTGAGCCCCGAAGGTAGGTGGGAGTGGGGGATGGCCACACCTCCGTTCACCAAGCAGGTGTGTGGTATAAGAGTAACAAGAGGAACGTCATTCCTTGTCAGTCTTGCAAGTCCTGAGTGTCCTTGGGGTTGCTGCAAAACAGAATGTGTTCTTAAGCCCCAGGAATCTGTGAGAGCACTGTCTCTAAATATCCAAAATAGTCAAGCCACTTTTTAAACCTTCAAAATGGTGGCACCCTCTGGACAGGCAAAAGTTCACAGCTCAGTCCACCTTTCTCTTCTCCTTCTCCATTTGTTCCCACTGTGCACAGCCCTCCATGTTGTCGCTGGCTAGCAGGGTGATTTTTAGGTTAATTCTTAGGTCCTACCAGCACTTAGGAATCTCCAAGCTGTGTGTGCCATCAGGATCACTCAGGATCACTGCCAGACCACAGCTCCATCTGTCTCCTTTTTTGGTATTTCATGCAAATTCTTCTGCTAGTTGGGGTTTAGTCCACTTCTATATCCTTTCCTTCAAGTATTAGGGGTCCAGGATTATCTTCTGTGTCTGTGTTAATTGGTTTTCCTTTTCTTTGTTGAAGAGGGTCTGTGCACTCTTTCCGCCTAGTCCGCCATCTTGCCGGTTCTCCAAACCATGGTATTTTCAATAGCCTCATATGGATGTGAAAACTCAGTAACAAATAATGAGGACTGAGTAAGAGTTGATGTTTTTGAGTTATGGTGTTGGCAAAGAGTACTGAAGGTACCATGGATTGCCAGAAGAACTAATAAATCTGTCCTGGATGAAGTGCAACTGGATTGTTCCTTGGAAGTGAGAATGGCCAGACTTTGTCTCACATGTTCTGATCATGTTGTCAGAAGGGATCATTTCCTAGAGAAAGATATCATTCTAGGTAAAGTAGAGGGTCAGCCAAAAAATGGAAGTCCCTCAACTAGGTGGACTGACACAGTGGCTGTAAGGATGGGTTCAGGTATAGCAGGGATTGTGACACTGGTACAGGACCAGGCAATGTTTTATTCTGTTGTACATAAGGTCACTATAAGTCAGAGCACCTAACAACAATGACAACATTGTTCATGATGCCACTCTAATTATTGCTGATATTTCTTTTGCAAATCTTTTGATTCTGTCAGTTACTCAGACCAAAACAGACACTGTTAAAAGCAACTTATATACCTTACTATATTTAAACTTTTAATTAACACTATGAGAAAGGTATTTTTACTATCTTCACATACAAAGTGGACAGAAACTTGCTTTGAATCTCACAGCAAGAAGTCAAACAAAACTGAAATAGGCCTCAATCCTAAGCTACCTTATACTCTCCACTCCACCACCCATGTCATACTGTGACAGCTTACATGTTCCTGTGATTTTGGAAGCTATTCCACCAGTATTTCAGGTACCAACATAGTCATGCATAGTGAACAGGTAGCAGTGGATGTTCCAGATTAAAACAGACTAGGAAGAAATAGCTGATGATGTGCTTCCAAAAATTAACCAGTGAAAACTGCACAGGTTACAGAAGATATTGTCCGGTTATAGTGCTGGGTAGTGCAAATGGTTAAAATGCTCAGTTGTTAACTGAAAATCTGCAAGTCACTTGTCACTTTGAAGGAAGGCCTGGTGATTTACTTCTGAAAAAGCAGCCATTAAAAACTCTATGGAGTACAGTTTTACTCAGACATACATGGGGTCCCCATGAGTTGGAGTTGACTTAATAGCAACTGTTGATAAATGATCCCTTAGGTTGAAAGGCACTCAAAATACAATGATTACAACAATGGGGTTGAGCTTGTGAAGATGGTATGCTAAAACTCGTTGCAATGCATAGCAAGTCTATAGGACAGAGTAGAACTGCCCCTTAGGATTTCCAAGGCTATGAGTCAGATCCTACCCGACAGCAGTGCGTTTGAGCTTTTTAATCTTTACGTAAGCATATTGACACATTTTTCTTCCATGGAGTACAGCTGGTGGGTTGTAAAAATGGCATGGCAACATCAGATCTCCTCATCTAACTTCACAAGATGTGAGATGAATCATCATCAGCATCAGCCTGAGGCTGATTCCTATGTGATAGCAATCACACATATCTCCTCTATCCAAACTTTATACTAATTCTGACACCAACCATCCATCCCATGGCACTCTCTACTCTGCTGACTTCAAAAATTTGTTTCAATGGCCACAAAGAATTCACAGATCATACTCATAGTTTCTTAGAAAAGTTGTTGTTGTTGTTGTTGTTGTTATGTGCCGTCGAGTCAGCCCTGACTCATAGCGACCCCTCCTTGGGTTTCCGAGGCAGTATCACTACGGAAGTAGGATTGCCCAACCTTCCTTCCGGGGAGTGGCTGGTGGGTTTGAACCGCCAGCCTGCTGGTTAGCAGTCAAGTGCCTTAGCCACTCTTAGAAAAGTAGTAGATTACAATTCAGGATCAGGAACAACTCAGGGTACAGTTCAGCTTCTGAGCCATGCACACAGATCAGCCTCTCAGTCACTTGGCTTGGTCTTTTCTCTACTCGGGTGACTATTACAGCTTTTCACCTCCACCAGCAAATGTTTGGAGATACCCCACTTCACCAGCAAGCCTCCTGCTTGATGGTGCTCAGCTGTCTTGCTCCATCGGTCAGCACACCCACATTATCCACCTTGCTAGGATACTTGCCCAATGGACTACCTCAAGCTGGTCTTCTAGTTCTGCTGTCACTTCTCACCATCTCTGGTGTTACAATTCTATCTCCTTGTCTCCTGGACTAGGAGTTTCTAAGCACAGAGACACCGTGTCCAAAGAATATGCTCTGCTCCAAGTTCTTCTTCTTGGTGGCAGTGAGGTCCCTCTTTCTGCCTCTGGGATGGCTCCTTTTAAGTCTAGCAGAAAACTGACCAATCCTTTTCTTATGGTTCCATATACATGGATGGCCCTGATGACACAAACATTCCATGCACCTTGACTGCATTGTTACCAATCTGTGCAATCCCCTTCACAGGCCACAGACACCTTACTTGCATGGTCACACCCAATTATTTTGTGAGAATCACAACCCCGTGCATGGCTGGAAGAGCCATATTAAACATTTCACTGTACCAAATGGTTTGAAACTGCTGATCCTTGAGTTAGCAGCCAACCACTTAAACACTGTGCTCCCAGGACTCCTGAAGATGGTGCAGGACTGGGCAATGTTTAACTCTATTGTACATAGAGTTGTCATTAAGTCCAAGATGACTCCACACCCACTAATAACCATGACATACTTCATTATGGTGTATCAATCTGGCTACATGCTTTCCAGCAATCAAACAAAATGGCTTATTCTGTACATAATTTGCTATAGATAAGTACATTGTTATACACACACACACTCACTGCCTTTGAGCCAGATCTGACTCATAGTGACCCCTCCATGGGTTTCCAAGGCAGTATCTCTATGGAAGTAGATTGCCCCATCTTCCTTCTGAGGAGTGGCTGGTGGGTTTGAACATCCAGCCTTCTGGTTAGCAGTCAAATGCTTTAGGCACTATCCCACTGGAGCACCCTTAATTGCTGTAAATATGGTATATTTTCTCTGTCTTTGAGATTGTCTTTAAATCTGTGCCAGTTTATTTATCACAATAGGTTTTTAACATTTATCTGGTCCAATCTTCAATGTGTTGCTTGAACACTTCTAATCTTTGTGCTTTACTCTCATTGCCAGGTTGCAGAAAGAGCTATGGGCTTTCCATAGTTTGCTATGTTGACATTTCTTAACCCCTTATCCTCAGTTTTCCAATTACCAGTGCTCTGATCCACCAGGTCACAGGCTTGTTTTTATTTTCAAATCAGGGTGAGGTTTCTTCCTTCTGGAGTTGAGCTGCAGTTTGTACATTCTGTTATTCCCACTACCAAATCCTATACATCCTCTCCCTTCCCTGCACAGTTTCTGCCTATGATGTGGACACTGGAGCCTGCTCTGGTTTTATGCTTTGTTTAGGGGTAGCTTTTTGCTTATCTTCTTTATTCTTATTTTGTAATTGGTCAACTTAGGCTTTCTACTACTTCTTAACCTAATTTGTATACATTTAGAAAATAATGAAATTTCTCTCAATTTTCAAATTTATATGTAATATTTTCTTAAATGTTTAATTTATTTCATCTGTAGTTAACTCTCTCTTTTGTTCCTAGTATTATCTGTACCTTTTGTGTTATTTTTCTCAACCTCTTGTGCCAGAAATTTTATTGGTCTTTGGAGAAGCAGCTGTTGGTTCTATTGATCAGCTCTACTCTTCTTTGTTTTTGTATATTTGATTTATTTTTGTTTTTATTTTATTAATTTTACACCTTTACTTTGTTGTTTTCTTATATTACTTTTCTAGATATTTGAAGTATATCCTTGATTAATTTAAGTATATTCTGTTTTTAAATAAATGCTTATAAGACTAAAATTTTTCTTCTATGTATAATTTTAGTTTATACACAAGTTTGGTCACTTTTGGTTATACTTATGTTTTTATATCAAAATAAGTGTTATTTAGAAGAACATTAAAATTCTTCCAAGGTATAGATAGTTTTTGATAATCCTTTATTTTTAATTTATATTGTCATATTATGATCAGAAAATGTGACATTTTTAGTTTTGAAATTTATCATTTTTTATTCATGGCTTAATGCATGACCAATTTTTGTATATGAGCCAAGGGAATTTAGACAAATTATTCATTTTCTGTTTTTTTTAAGTAAATATAGTCAAATATGCATACATACATATATATATGTATATATATGTGTGTATATGTACATATGTATACATATGTATACACACACACACACACACACAAATATATATATATATACTACATAAGGAGCCTGGTGGTGTAATGATTAAGATCAGCAGTTCAAACCCAACAGCAGTTCTGTGGGAGAAAAGACCTGGAAATCTCCTCCCATAAAGCTGACTCCTTAGGAAACCCTATAGGATGGTTCTACTCTGTCATATAGGGTGGCTATAAGTCAGAATTGACAGCACAGCACATAACAACAACGTATTGACAACATAATATGTGTGTGTGTGTAGTTCCTGGGTGCTGCAAACAGTTAATGTGCTCTGCACCTAATCAAAACTTTTGAGGTTAATGTATACCCAGAGGCACTTTAGAAGAAAGGCCTGGCAATCTATTTTCAAAAATTGTTGTTGTTGTTGTTAAGTGCCGTCGAGTCGTTTCCGACTCATAGCGACCCCATGCACAGCAGAACGAAACACTGCCCGATCCCGCGCCAGCCCCAC
>NW_006921637.1:4988437-4994298 GCF_000298275.1 Orycteropus afer afer | reverse complement strand
GGAGACCCGGTCCCTCTTGGGAGGGTAACAAGGGAAAGTGCTCAGTGCAGATCAATGAGTAAGCACAAGCCCGCGCATGCTTACCTCGCTCCCGGGGACTAAGCACAAGCCCGCCCGTGCTTACCTAGCTCCCGGAGACCCAGTCTCTCTTGGGAAGGTAACAAGGGAAAGTGTTCAGTGCAGATCAGTGAGTAAGCACAAGCCCGCCTTGTTTCAGTACCTATGCTAAAATTAGCCATCAAAAAAACTCCATGGTGCACAATTTTACTTTGACACACACGGAGTGTCCATGAGTCCAAATCAACTCAATGGCAACTGACTTGTCATTGTATGTATTTAACTGAGTTTTTATGTATGTAAACAAGTGTGTGTATGTATGTGTGTAAGTGCCTACAAGCTGATGTTCTGGACATGTTTCAAAACTTGTTAATTGAATTATGTTCTCACAGAGGTTTCTTGATCCAATTTCTAAGACACTTTTAAGAATATCTTTATGATTGTGGATTTGTCAATTTCTCTTTGTAATATTATCCACTTAGCTGTATACATTTCTAAGTTTTATTATTAAGTGATCAAAGTTCATGACTGTTAAATCTCAACTGAATTAAATGTCTCTCAAATGAAATTAGTGTCTCGGTCTCTTTTAGTGCTTCAATTTTAATTATATTTTGTATGTTTATCATTATAGATGTACTACTTTTGTTGTTGTTGTTACAGTTGTCCTTCTAGTTTTTTTTTCTTTTCTATCCCTATTTTCAACAAGTATTTCTTTCCAGATTTTATGATCTTTATTTAGAATGACTTCTTATTAACAGAGTACAACTACATTTAGTTTTATTTAAATTCTTCATAGTTATTGTCATTGCTGTTGTGCTCTTACTTATTTGATTTCAATTTAAAATGCTATTAAAATGCATTTCTCTTTTTGTTCCTTTCTTACCTTTTAAAAGTTATTAATTTAACTGAGGTTTTATTGTTCCACTCTCTCCCTTTAGTAGTTTGGAAGTTATACAGCCATTTCTAATCTATCTTTAACCACACATGTTTAGATATGATTTTCTCTCACTAGCTAGAATAAGTAATTATTCCAATTCTGCCTATTAGTAAGACAAGAACAACATGCTTTAACTTGTTTCATTGCTCTCTTCTGCCAATTCTCCTCTGAAATTACCTGGGAGTGATTTATTTTACTGAGCATAATGTCCTCCAAGTTCATCCACATTACGGGGTGTTTTACAGATTCTACATTATTCTTTAGCTTTGCATACTATTCCATTGTGTGCATTTATCATAGTTTGGTTATCTATTCTTCTGTTGATGGGCACCTAGGTTGTTTTCATCTTTTGGCTATTGTAAATAGTGCTGCGATGAACATGGGTGTGCATCTGGCTCTCACTTCTTTAGGATGTACACTTAGTAATGGAATTGTTGGTTCAGATGGTTTTTTAATTTCAACTTTTTAAAGAGTCACCATATCGGGATCTAGGTAGGACATCTTGAATAGAGAGGGAGAACAATGTGGAATGAAACTCAAAATTATTTGGAGAAAATAAAGGGGGGACCAGGCTTGCTGGTCAATAAAGCCTGATGGAACCACTAAGATTATGGCCCCTAGCTGCCTTGCAGGTCTGGAATTGAACCCAGACCTGTGGCTTCTAGCCAAGCAAAAGACAGACATAGGAGTTGAACATTTACCTGAGGTAGATACACTCCTTGGAGGGAAATATCATGGGAGAAAGAAGGGCTGTTTATGCCCAGGGAGACAACTCAGGGGGCAGGGATGCATGTAGTGATGGACATAGGGAAGAGGTGACTGTAGGGAGGAAGTGGGAGGGGAGCTGTTGCATTGTGGTGAATCATGGTCAATGTCATGAGACAAAGTGTATGTGAACTGCTGAATGGAAAGTGAATTTGCTCTGTCAATTTTCACCCAAATTACACACACACACAAAGAATTGCCATATTGCTTTCCACAGTGGTTGTATCATTTTACAGTCCCACCAGCAGTGTATGAGAGTCCCGATCTCTCCACATCCTCACCAGCATTTGTTATTTTCTATCTTGTTGAACTTTGCCATTAGTGCTGGGGCATGAGGGTATCTCGTTGTTTTGATTTGCATCTCAATAATGACGATTGTGAACATTTCTTCATGCATTTGTTTGCTGCCTGATTATCCTCTTTAGTTAAATGTCTATTCATGTCTTCTGCCAATTTTTTAAATGGATTGTTTGTCTTTTTGGTGTTGAGGTATTGGAGTTTTCTATAAAATCTAGAGATAAGTCTTTTGTCAAATATGTCATTGTCAAATATTTTTTTTGCCAATCTCTAGGTTCTCTTTTGACACTTTTGGAGAAGCCTTTGGAAGCACTTAAAATTTTAATTTTTAGAAGGTACCATTCATTTAGTTCATCTTCAACTGTGCATTTTGGGTTATGTTTCACAGACTATTTATGCCATAGATTCACTCACTGCCATCGAGTTGGATCCAACTCATAGTGACCCCTGCTTGGGTTTCCAAGGCAGTATCACTATGGGAGTACATTGCCCCATCTTCCTTCCTAGGAGTGGTTGGTATGGCCTCTCACTTTGTCCCTGTTTTTTCCTTGAGGAACTTCATAGTTTTAGGTTTCCCATTTAAGTCTTTGATCCATCTGGAATTAGTTTTTTTTTTTTTTTTTTGTATGATGTGAGGTACAAATCTTGTTTCATCTCTCTGGAAATGGATATCCAGTTTCTCCAGCACTATTTGTTAAAGAGACGATCTATTCCCCATATAAGGGATTTCAGCCCTTTTTTAACAATCAGCCAACCATAGGTTGATGGATCAATTTCCGTGTTCTCGATTCTGTTCCACTTGTCTGTGTGTCTGTCATTGTACCAACACTAGGCTGCTTTGACTGCTGTTTAATAAGTTTTGAGATCCAGGAGTGTGAGATCTCCTACTTTGTTCTTCAATAGTGCTTTGCTTATCCAATATATTCAATAGTCTCTTTCCTTTCCAGATAAAATTAGTGATTGTTTTTTCCATACCCTTAAAAAATATTGATGGAACCTGGATTCAGATTGCATTGAATGTATAGATTGCTTTGGATAAAGTTGACATTTTCAAAATGTTCAATCTTCCTATCCATGAACATGGTATTACTTCCATTTATGTAGATCTCTTATGGTTTCTTTTTGTTTTGTTATTTTAAAATTTGTATTGTGATTTGGGTGAAAGTTTACAGAGCAAATTCATTTTCCATGCAGTAGTTCACATACACTTTGTCTCATGACATTGACTGCAATTTCCCACAATGCAACAGCTCTCTTCTCACTTCCTCCCCATAGTTACCTCTTCCCGGTGTCCCTCCCTCCCATGCACTCCTGCCCCCTGAGCTGTTTCCCTGTACATACACACCCTTCCTATTCTACCATGATTGATCCCTCCATGAAGTGTATCTACCCAATTTAAATGTTCAGCTCATGAATCTGTCTTTTGTTTGGATGGAGGCCCAGGAGTGGGTTCAGTTCCAGACTTGAAGGGAAGGTAGGTGCCATAGTCTCAGGGGTTCCACCAGACTCTATCAGACCAGCAAACTGATCCCCCCCTTTTTTTATGATTTTGAGTTTTGTTCCATGTTATTCTCTCATTCTATCCAGGCTCTCCTACATAGATCCCCCTCTAAGTGGTGGACAGTGGTAGCCAGGCACCATCTAGTTCTTCTGGTCTAATAGTCATATAGGCTGAGGATCATATGATGTACCAGTCATTTGGTCTAATTGTTTCCATGTGTCTTTGGTTTTCTGCATTCTTCTTTGCTCTGGATGAGGAGAGATGCTTCACTGTATATAGATGGCCACTTGCAAGTTTTAGGTTCCCAGTTGCTACTCGTCAAAGTAGGATGTGGAATAGGTTTTTGGGTAGTATGTTATGCCAATTGAGCTAGATGTCCCCTGTGACCATGGTGCTGAGCCCACAGGTCCAACTACTTGGTCCCTTTGGGTAGCTGGCTGTGGCCAAGAAGTGACTACAACCTTGCCTCTTGTCAGCTCTACTACATATGTGGGAATTCTTACCAAATGTACAAATGCACTTGTAGAAATGTTGTCTGTCAACCCTATACATGGTCATGGGCACACTACTCCCTGCATAGGTATACCTAGTAGTTCATTTTGTTCACCCATGTAGCCACCCATAGATCAATGTTTGCCATCACCGACAAAGCAGTATTTTATGGGCAGAAAGGTTCATCTTTGTTGTCTGTACCTCCCATGGACTTCTCTATGTCTTGCTTGTCCTCAATGCTGCCGTGTTGATTGCTCATATTTGGTATATTGCCCTTCTCTTCACCCAAATCAATACTTGTCTCTACCTATCTAGCAGTGTTCCCTCCCCTCCCCTCCACCTCTGGTAACCAACAAAGAATATTTCCTTCCATATATAAATCTTTCCTTGACTTTTTACAATAATGGACTAACATAATATTGTCCTTCTGTGACTGACTTATTTCACTTAGCATAATGCCCTCCAAGTTCATCCATGTTTTGCAGATTCTACGTTATTCTTTAAGGTTGTATAGTATTCCATTGTGTGCATGTACCATAGTTCGGTTATCCATTCTTCTGTTGATGGGCATCTAGCTTGTTTCCATCTTTTTGTTGTTGTAAACAGTGCTGCAATGAACATGGGTTTCCATATATCTGTCTTGGTCCTGCCTCTCACTTTTTTAGGATGTATACCTAGTAATGGAATTGCTGGGTCAAATGGTATTTCTAATTCTAAATTTTTAAGGAATTGCCATTCTGCTTTTCACAGTGGTGGAATCAGTTGACAGTCCCACCAGTAGTGTATGAGAGTCCTAATCTCTCCACATCCTGGCCAACATTTTTTATTTTCTGTCTTGTTGAACTTTGGTATTAGTGCTGGGACAAGATGGTATCTCATTGCTGTTTTGATTTCCATCTGTCTAATATCTAATGATTGGGATCATTTCTTCATATGTTTGTTGGCTGCCTGAACATCCTCTTTGGTGATGTGTCTATTCATGTCTTCTGCATATTTTTTAATTGGATTCTTTGTCTTTTTGTTGTTGAGGAGTTGGAGTTTTCTATAAATTTTAGAGATAAGTCCCTTGTCAGATATGTCATTGCCAAATATTTTTTCTCAATCTGTAGGTTCTCTTTTGACTCTTTTGGAGAAGTCTTTGGAAGCACAAAAAAATTTAATTTTGAGAAGGTAACATTCATCTAGTTTATCTTCAGCTGTTTGTACATTTTGGGTTGTGACTGATAGTTTATTTATACCATATATTAGGATCCCTAAATTTACCCCTATTTTTTTCCTTGATGAACTTTACAGTTTTAAGTTTCACATTTAAGTCTTTGATCCATCTGGAGTTAGTTTTCCTGTGTGGTGTGAAATACAGATCTTGTTTCATTTTCCCACTAATGGATATCGGTTTTGCCAGCCATTTGTTAAAAAGACAATCTCTTTTCCCATTTAATGGATTTCAGCCCTTTGTCAAAGATCAGCTGACCATAGGTCAATGGATGTACTTCTGGGTTCTCAATTCTATTCCATTGGCCTATGTGTCTGTTGTTGTACCAGTACCAGGTAGATTTGCTATTGTGGCTGTATAGTAGGTTTTGATATCCAGGAGTGTGAGATCTCCTACTTTGCTCTTCTTCAATAGTGTTTTGCTTATCTAAGGTCTCTTCCCTTTCCATATATAGTTAGTGATTTTTTTTTCCATATTCTTTTGAATTCCTAATCAGAGATTTCCAATGCTGCTTCTTCCTCAGGGATGTATTCTGGGTCTGTATCCTGCTCCCTTGTTTCTACCACTTTATCCTGCTTCTTTGTGTGGGCTGTGATGGT
>NW_006921637.1:4985848-4986612 GCF_000298275.1 Orycteropus afer afer | reverse complement strand
CTTCTGTGTCTGTGTTAATTGGTTTCCCTTTTCTTTGTTGAAGAGGGTCTGTGCAATCCTTCTGCCTAGTCCTTCATCTTGCCCCGCCTCTATTTTTTCCATATTCTTAAAGAATGTTGATGGGATCTGGATTGGGATTGCATTGGATGTGTAGATTGCTTTGGGTAGTATTGACATTTTCACAATGTTCAATCATCCTATCCATGAGCATGGTATGTTCTTCCATTTATGTAGATCTCTTATGTTGTTTTGTACTTTTTTTTTTTTTGGTACAGATTGTGACCCTGGTAAGATTTAGTCCGAAGTATATAACTTTTTTGGTAACTATTGTAAAAGGTATTGATTTCTATATTTCTTTTTCAGAAATCTCTTTGCTGGAGTAGAGGACTCCAACTTATTTTTGGATGTTGATCTGGTATCCTTCCACTAGGCTAAATCTCTCAATTAGTTCCAGTAGTTTCTTTGCTGAATGTCTTGGATTTTCTATGTATAGGATCACATCAACAGCAAATAGAGATAGTTTTACTTCTTCCTTTTCAATTTGGATGATTTTTATTTCCCTTTCTTGCCTTATTGCCCTGGCTAGGACTTCCACTACAATGTTGAACAGGAATAGTCATAAAGGGCATCCTTGTCTGGTTCCTGTTCTCAAGGGGAATGCTTTCAGTTTCTCTCCATTGAGAATACTGTTGGCTGTTTGTTTTGCATAAATGCCCTTTATTATGTTGAGGAATGTCCCTTCTATTCCTATTTTGCTGAGAGTT
>NW_006921637.1:4970547-4984063 GCF_000298275.1 Orycteropus afer afer | reverse complement strand
TGACTAGGATTTTGTTGAAGATTTTTGCATCTATATTCATGAAGGATATTGGTCTGTAGTTTTCCTTTTTAGTGATGTCTTTCCCAGGTTTTGGTATCAAGGTTAGTCTTGTTTCACAAAATGAATATGGGAGGATTCCATCTTTTTCTATGTCCTGGAATAATTTGAGTAGGATTGGTGTCAGTTTTCTGAATATCTGGTACAATTCTCCACTGAAAACTTCTGGGCCAGAACTTTTTTTTTTGTTGGTAATTTTTTTTTAATGATCTGTTCAATTTCTTATTTTTTTATGAGTTTGCTCCACTTCAGTCTGTATTAGTTTACATAAATTGTATGTTTCCAGAAATTCATCCATTTCTTCCAGATTTTCAAATTTGTTGGAGCATAGTTCTTTATAGTAACTTGATATTATCCTTTAATTTCTGTTGGTTCTGTTGTGACATTGCCCCCATTCATTTCTTAATTATTATTTATATTCTCTTCCTTTTCTCTTTTGCTAAATTTGCCAGAGGTTTGTTTTATTAATCTTTTCAAAAAACCAACTTCTAGTCTTGTTGAGTTTTTCCATTGTCTTTCTATTTTCTATTTCATTTATTTCAGCTTGATTCTTTATTATTTCTTTTCTTCTGGTGACTGTAGGCTTTGCTTAATGCTCTTTTTCTGTTGGAAATAGTGAGTTAAGGTGTTGATGTTGTCTCTTTTGTCTTTTTTGATGTGTGTATTTATTGGTATCAATTGGCCCCTGATCACTGCTTTTGCTGTTTCCCAAAGATTTTGGTATGTTGTGTTTTCATTCTTGTTTAATTCAAGGAAATTTTTAGTTTCAATTTTCATTTCTTCTATTACCCAGTTGTTTTCAAGGAGGGTGTTGTTTGGTTTCCATGTATTTGCTCTTTTTCCATTGATCTTCCTATTGTTGATTTCTAATTTGGTATGTTATGATCTGAGAAGATGCTTTGCAGTATTTCAGTGTTTTTTAAATTTACTGAGGCTTGATTTGTGTGTGTGTGTGTGTGTGTGTCCTAACATCTATCCTGGAGAATGTTCTATGTGCCCTAGAAAAGAAAGTATATTGCACTATTGTTGAGTGAGGTGCTCTGTAGATGTCTATAAGGTGAAATTGATGGATCATATTGTTTAGTTCTTCTGCATCTTTCATGAGCTTTTTTTTCCAGTTTTTCTATCTTTGATTGAAAGTTATAAAAATTCCCTACTATGACTGTGGAGTCGTCCATTTTTCTTTTCAATTCTTAAAGTCTGCTTTATGCATTTTGGGGCTCTTTCATTGGGTCCATAGATATTTATTATGGTTATGTCCTCTTGTTTAATCAATCTTTTAATCATTATATAATATCCTTCCTTGTTTTTTTTTTTTTTTTTTTTTTTTTGTCTTAAAGCCAATTTTATCAGAAATTAATATTGCCACTCCTGTTCTTTTATGGTTGCTATTTTCTTGATATATCTTTTTCCAACTTTTGATTTTCAATCTATTTTTGTCTTTCTCTCAAAGGTGTGTCTCTTGTAGAGCACATATTGATGGGTTATGTTTTCTTATCCAGTCTGCAACTCTCTGTCTCTTGAGTGGTGCATTTAATCAATTGACATTCAGTGTAATTATCAACAAGTATGAATCTGTTGCTGTCATTTATATTCTTGTTTTTTCATGGTGTTTCTGATTTCTTTGTTCCATATAATTTTCTCTAATGAGCTCATTTTGTTTATGAGTTGTGTTAACACTTCATTCTTTGCTATTGTTTTAGTATTTTCTAAGTATTTGTGCTTGTCCTCTTTTTTATTTTGATGTTCACATTTATCATTTTTCTCTAAGGTTACCCTGTGATTTATAATTTCCTTGCCAAGTTTAGAACAACCCATTCCATCTTGGAACTCTCTTTACTTGTTCACCATAGCATGGTGACTAAGGCATTTGACTGCTAAGCAAAAGGCTGGTGGTTCAAACCCACCAGCCACACCTCAGAAGGCCACATCTCAGTTTGTCTCCTTCTGTGCTGTTTCCCTTTTTAGTATTCAGCTACCCATGCAGCAATCCATGCAGCCCTTGGTAAGCAAGGCCAATTTTTAGGTAAATTCTCAGGTCCTAACAGCACTTGAAAATATTCAAGCTGTCCATGGCATCAGAACAGCTGACAATCCACAGCTCCATTTTTCTCCTTACTCACTGATTTCATTCAGGTTCACACTTAACTAACAATTTATTGGGTTATAGAAAAAATCTAGTTGGTGTTTAATCCACTTCTATATTCTTCCTTTCAAAGTTCAGGGGTGCAGGATTATCTTCTGAATCTCTGTCAATTGGTTTCTCCTTTCTTTGTTGAAGAGGGTCTATGTAGCTTATCTGTCTATTCAACACTTATACATAATTTCTTTCATGAAATTAATTGCAATCCTTACAAGTAACATCGCTATTCCCATTTTCTCCTTGGTTCCCCATTTCCATTTATCCTTCTTTCCTGCTTTCTGAGCTTTGTTTTTGTGCCCAAATGCTGCCTTTTTGATTTTGTATGGTTGATTTGGTAGAGGAGTGCCTAAAGTACTTGACTGCTAACCAGAAGGCTAGTGGTTCAAACTCACCAATCACTCCTCAGAAAAAGGGTTGGGCAATCTACTTCTCTAGTGATACTGCCTTGGAAACCCAAGAAGGGATCATTATGAGTCAGGTCCAACTCAATGGCACATAACAACAACAACAACATGGTTGATTGTACTGAATACATTCCTCTGTGGTTTATTATGCATTTCATAGGCCTGACTGTTTGACTAAAAGTTGATACCTGGGAGTGGGTTCAGTTCCAGATTTGAAGAGTGTCTAAGGGTCACAACTCTGACTGTTCATTATAGTTCTTTGTATTTCCCAACATCCTCTTTTTGAAAACATTTGTTATTTGTTTAGCTGGTGCACATTATCTAGTAACATTTTTGAGAGAATTTGTTGTCAGTAAAGTCTATTCTTTTCATATTAGATATCACCTTTATTTCAGGCTCACACTTAACTAACACCTTTTTGGGTTATGTAGATTCAGTCTTTGTCTTCAGATCTTTTAATTTACTCTCCTATCACATAGTAGGAGATCCCCCACTCAAGACAGGAAGTTAGAAAGCCAGGGTTGACAATGGCCAGATCCGGATAAAGGGTTGAGGAGAGCTCCGACCCAAAGCAGTAAGCAGGAAAGCCAAGGTTGATGATGGCCAGATTCAGATAAGGGAAGGGCAGAGAGGTATGGAACAGCTAAGGGAAACAAACATGTCTGTCAGTTTGTCATACTGTGGTGGCTCGTGTGTTGCTGTGAAGCTGGATGCTCACCACTAGTGTTTCAAATGACAGCAGGGTTGCACATCGTGGACAGGTTTCAGCGGAACTTCCAGACTGAGGGAGACTCAGAAGAAGGAAAATGCTATCCACTTCTCAAAGAATTGGCCAGGGAAAACCTTGTTAATGGCAGAGAAACATTGTCTGATACATTACTAAACATCTTAATGAGTGTCTCTGAAACATTGTCCAATACAGTGCCAGAAGATGATCCTCTTAGGTTGAAAGGAACTCAAAGTACTACAGGGAAAGAGCTGCATCATCAGAGTAGAACTGACCTTAATGATATGGATAAAATAAAGCTTTGTGGACCTCCATTTGCTGATGTGACATGACTCAAACTGAGGAGAAACACCTGTAAGCATCCATTAATAATTGGAACATGGGATGTAAGAAGTATGAATCTAGGAATACCTGAAGCTGTCAAACCTAAAATGGAACACATAAAAATTGATATCTTAGGCATTAGTGAGCTGAAATGGACTAGTTTTGGCCATTTTGAATAAGACGACCATATCATCTACTATGCTGGGAATCACAATTGTGTGACATTCATCATCACAAAGAATGTTTCAAGATCTGTCCTGAAGTACAATGATATCAGTGATAGGATAATATCCATACGCCTCCAAGGAAGGCTACTTAATAGTACAATTATTCAAATTTATGCACCAACCACCAAAGCCAAAGACTTTTGTGGAAACTGAAGATTTTAATCAACTTCTGCAGTCTGAAATTGAATAAACATACAAACAAGGTGTGCTGATTATCACTGGTGATTGGAATGCAAAAGTTGGAAACAAAGAAGAATCACTGGTAGTTGGAAAATTTGGCCTGGTGATAGAAATAATGCTGGAGATTGCATGATATAATTTTGCAAGACAAGTGGCTTATTCATTGAAAATACCTTTTTTCAAAAACACAAACAGTGGCTATACATGTGGACTTCACCAGATGGAGCACACAAGAATCAGACTGACTACATTTGTGGCAAGAGGAGATGCAAAAGCTCAAAATTTTCAGCCAAAACAAGGCCAGGAGCTGATTGTGGAAGAAACCATCAATTGCTCATATGCAAGTTCAAGCTGAAGTTGAAAATAATTAAAACAAGTCCATGAGAGCCAAAATATGACCTTAAATATATCCTTCCTGAATTTAGAGACCATCTAGAGAATATATTTGTTGCATTGAATATCAATGATCAAATACCAGAGGAATTGTGGGATGACATCAATAACATCATCCAAGAAGAAAGCAAAAGGTCACTAAAAAGAGAGGAAAGGAAGAAAAGACCAAAATGGATGTCAGAAGAGACTCTGAAACTTGCCCTTGAACAGAGAGTACCTAAAGCAAATGGAAGAAATGACAAGATAAAAGAGCTGAAATTTAGATTTCAAAGGGCAGCTTGGGAAGACAAAGTCAATTATTATAATGAAATGTGCAAAGACCTGGAGTTAGAAAACCAAAGGTGAACAACATACTCAGCATTTCTCAAGCTGAAAGAACTGAAGAAAAAAATTAAGCTTCGAGTTTGCAGTATTTAAAGATACTTTGGGCAAAATATTGAATGATGCAGGAAACATCAAAAGAAGATGTAAGGAATGCACAAAGTCACTGTACTAAAAGGAATTGGTCAATGTTCCTCCATTTCAGGAGGAGGCATATGATCAAGTACCAATGGTACTGAAGGAAGAAGTTGAAGTTGCACTGAAGGAAATGTTGAAAAACAAGGCTTCAGTTTGAAAGAATACTCATTGAGATGTTTCAACAAATGGATGTTCCACTGGAGGCCCTAACTCAGCTATTCCTGGAGATTTGGAAGACAGCTACTTGACCAGTTGTCTATAAGAGATTCATATTTATACCCATTGCAAAGAAAAGTGATCCCACAAATGTGGAAATCATCAAACAATATCATTAATATTTCACTCAAGTAAAATCTTACTGAAGATAATTCAAAAATGGTTTCAGTGGTATATCGACAGAGACCTTCCAGAAATGCTAGCTGGATTCAGAAGAGGATGTGGAACAAGGGATATCATTGCTGATATCAGATGGATCTTGGCTGAAAGCAAAGAGTAACAGAAAGATGTGTACTTGTGTCTTATTGACTATGCAAAAACATTCAATTTTGTGAATCATAACAACTTATGGATAACATTGAGAAGAATGGGAATTCAAGAACACTTAATTGTACTCATGAGGAACCTATACATAGAGACCAGGAGGCTTGTTGTTCAAATAGAACAAGCAGACACTGCATGGTTTAAAATCAAGAAGGGAATGCATCAGGGTTATATCCTTTCACCATACTTATTCAATCTGTACACTGAGAAAATAATCCGAGAAGCTGGACTATATGAAGAACAACGTGGCATCAGGATTGGAGGAAGAATCATTAACAATCTGCAATATGATGATGAAACAACTTTGCTTGCTGAAAGTGAAGATGACTTGAAGCACTTATTGATGAAGACTGAAGAATATAGTCTGCAGTATGGATTACACCTCAATAAAAAAAATCTCATAACTGGACCTATAGTCAGCATCATGATAAATGCAGAAAAGAGTGAATTTGTCAAAGACTTCATATTATTTGGTTCTACAATCAACACTAATGGAAGTGGCAATCAAAATATCAGACAAAGTACAGCACTGGGCAAATTAGCTGCAAATGTCTTTTAAGTGCTGAAGACCAAACATGTCTCCTTGATGATTAAGTTGCCGCTGACACAAGCCATGGTATTTTTAATCACCTCATATACATGTCAGACCTGGACAATTAATAAGGAAGACTGAAGAACAGTCAATACTTTTCAGTTGTGGTGCTGGCAAAGAATTCTGAAAGTACCATGGACTGCTAAAAGAATGAACAAATCTGTCCCGGAGGAAGTGCAGCTGGTATACTCCTTGGAAGTGAGAATGGCCAGACTTCATCTCACCTAGTTTGGTCATATTGTCAGAAGGAACCATTCCTTGGAGAAGGATATCATGTTTGGTAAAGTGAAGGGTCAATGAAAGAGGGGAAGGCCCTCAACAAGATGGATTGACACAGTGGCTACAACGATGGGCTCAGGTATAGCAAGGATTGTGGAGCTGGCACAGGACTGGGTAGTGTTTCATTCTGCTGTTCATGGGGTTGCTATTAGGTGGAGATGACTCGACAGCAACTAACAACAACAACATCACATTATTTTGCTGATGAAAATCCTGGTACTGGTTTGATTGCTATCCTCCTGCAGTTGTGATGTACACCAATGATGGCCAACAAGCCTTCATTTACCTGTTCTAAATACCACCTTCACCTGTCCTTCTTAATACCACCTTTCCTCTTCTTAGTCCATGTACTTCTAGGAATGCTCAGTTTTCCCACTCCCAGCCTCCCAAGGCTTCAAGGTTCCATCCAGGTTAGTTTAAACTAATCAGCACATGCATTCCTGCAGGACCCTTCATTGATCCATGGGTAGGTATGTATGTTAAAGAACAACCCAAAGGTAAATGTTGGAATTCTTGGTTAGAGTGCTGAGACAAATTTTTTTCTCTCTTGCTTTCAATGTAAACAAAGAAGGACTTCAACTGAGGCAGATAATCAGTATACAAGGAAGTCTTAGAAAAATAACTTATGAAAACTTCCCTGTGTATAGCAGAACAGAGGTGGATGGGGAGGTCCTTGGTCACATCATTAAGATGCTGAATCAACCTACTCTAAAATCTACTCTGCCTTTGGACTTCTTTGACATGTGCCAATGTATCCTGTTTATTCCTCAAACCTGTGTGAGTTATGTTGTCCATTATTTTTTTCAGTAGGTAAAGTGAACATGATAAGCCAAAAAAATAACTTATTTTCTTTTCCCTGGAAACATTAGAAATATCTCTTAAACTTTAGTATTCTGAAAAACTATTACATAATGATTGCTCTAGGTCTTTTTTCCCCATTCAGCCCAAATTTTTTGAAGCTTTTTATTCTCATATTTTGTGAGTCTTTTTATTCTCATTTCTTATTTATCCATTAATTAAGTTTTGTTAAACACTATGTGCCAGTTATTTTTCTAATGTGTTCTAATTTATGAGATCTAATTTATATTTAAAGAATAAAAAAAAAAGAAAACACTCTCCACCTGTGTGAAGAATTGGCTATTCAGTGTGGTGAGTGGAATAGTTGGAATAGTTAGGATGACACTGAAGCTTTTCAGATAAGAAATGGTGATGGTCTAGATTTGCTTCACAGTGGTGGAGGTGATAAGTGAACAGAGTTTTCATACACTTTGAAGGAGAGGTCACAGAACTTACTGGTGGATTGAAATGAGAGAGGAATAGAGGAAACAGGGATGATCTTAGGATTTTGGACTGAGCAACAGGAAATAAACAGTTACTATTTTTTGACAAAGGAGCTCTGATGGTGTAGTGAGTATGACATTTGGTTGATAACCAGAGCAGCAGTTTAAACCCACCAGCTTCTCTTTGGAAGGAAGATAAGGCAATCTACTTCCATAGATTTGCAGCCTTGAAAACTCAATGGAGGTCACTATGAGTCAGCATTGACTCAACGGCAATGGATTTGTGTGCTTGTGTATGTGTGTGTGTGTATTTATTGAAAGGGATTCTGGGTAGTGCAAACAGTTAACAAACTCCACAGCTAACCAAAAAGTTGGAAGTTTGAGTCCACCCTGAGGAGCCTAGGAAGAAACATCTGATATACACATAGAGTTGCCATGAGCTGGGGTTGACTTAAAAGCAAATTTTTTTTTTTTTTTTTTTTTTTAATTTACTGAAATGAGGAGACAGCTGGAAGGGAAGGAATCAATCAAATGATGTCAGACATGTTAAGTGTGAGATGACTCTTAGACATCTAAGTGGAGATGTCAACTGTGCTGTTGGATATGAGTTTTGATTTCAGGAAAGAGGTTGATATTGGGCATATAAATTTAGAAAATATAAATTTGGTGCAAATAGCTATGAGATTGGATGGTATCAATTGTGATAGGTAAGGTTATGTCTCAACTTGGCTGTACCTGGTTTTGAGTGGCTGGTCAGCTGATTGTAGTTATTCCACATGACGAGACTGGCATTCAACTCCATGGTGGAATGTGCCACAAGCAGCTAAGTAGTTGCTTTAGGGATGTGTTCTGCATCCAGTATATAAGAAGTTTTGGGAATGTTTTTCAGTTTTGGGCACTCTTGAATCATGTATGTAGCCAAGTTGTCTCATCGTTCAGCAGCGTGTCATGTCATCTGCTGATCTTGAGAATGTCTCTGGACTTGAATCAGTGGTCTGCCATGTGGTTTGGTAATATTGGGACTGTGCTATTTTACTTGTCCATCTTGGGCTGTGTGAGTGAAGAAGAAAGCCTCCAGCTTCAGTGGGCTGGGAGCAAGAGGCAGAGCTGAAGCCCAAAGTCGAGGGGCTTTCACTTAGCCCCTAGACCCTGGCACTTTGAACTCAGACTTCTAGCCTCCAAAAACTATAAGAAAATAAACTCCTGTTTGTTAAAGCCATCCACCAGTGTAATTTCTGTTAGAAGAGCAGGAAGTAACCAAAATATCATTGAAGGAATGACTGAATACAAAACAAAAATCCCAGGACTAAAGCCAGGAGCAATTCAACTTCTGGAGCACAGAAAAAAGAGATTAAAAAAAAAACAGAGGAGACTGAGAAGAAGAAGAAAATTTGGGGAACCCAAGAGAGCATGGGGCTCCTAAAGCAAAGCGAACTAGGTGCTTCACAGAAGTAAGTGCCCAACTTTGCCACCGCTGCTTGAGTTCCGGTGAGGTGGGAATGGAGTACTGACCATTAGTGAGTTTTCATGGACATTGGAGTGAAAAATATATGGGTGTTAAAGGTGGCCTGGAGAAAGGAATTTAGCCAGTAAACATAGGCAAGTCATACAAGAAGCTTTCTCTCAAGGAGAACAGAAAAATGGGGGTTGACATAGGGTGAAGGCAAGTTTTTCCTTAAAATGAAGGGTATTACAGATTATTTGTAGACTGGTTTTGACCTTTTAGGGTCTATTTTATCTCTCTCCTCTTTTAAAAATTGTTTTACTGTAGTAAAAATAGACATAACAAAACATTTGCCAATTCAATCTTCTTTACATGTACAATTCAGTGACACTGGTTACATTCAAGTTGTATAAGCTTGTAGTGAATTGCTTTATGTAGCCCTTCTAACCCTTGTCTTCCACTTTGTGATGTATTGTAAATCCTATTATCCATGCCTATTTAGGGTGGTGTGGTAGTTAAAGTCACGTGTCAACTTGGCTGGACAGCTGGTAATAGTTATTCCCTATAATAACTATCAATCAGCTCTATGGTGGAATTTTCTGTGAGCAACTGAGTAGCTGCTTTTAAACTCCTGATTGTTAAAGTCATCCATTTGGGTTATTTCTCTTGGAGCAATACAAGTGGGATATATCTTAAGTCCCACCTAGGTAGAGGGTACAACTCAAATCACCACCCTTAGCTTCCTTAAGGGTATACATATGAATCTTCTGGAAAGGTTCACCCTCTTCCTGTTCTGGTTCTACATTTTGGCTCATCATCATCTCACCCTTGGATTTGGGACAGCAGTTGTCACCTGATCTGATTGAGGTTTGTCAAACCTCAAGAATTGGGAGGATCCTCCAGACCTACTTACAGACCTAGGACTTGTCAGCCTGCCAGCCTCCCAGCCTCCATGACCACTAAGTGAGATGATCCCTTGGGTGTCTGTGAGTTCTGTGAGACATTTCAGTGAAATACAGAACCCTAAGTCAGGGGAGATTACTGCGAGGAGGAGTTAATGTCTGAAATGATGGAGTGGCATGGTAGTTTGGACATTTGGGACATATTTAATCTCTGCCTCATGGGGACCAGTTTTGCCCTGACCTTTCTAAGAGAAATTATTCAAGCAAAGTTTTACCAATATTCATTTCCATATTATTACACCACCATTAAGAGAGAGTAAGTTACAGACACCTAAGCAGTGATTCTCCCTTTCCTCTGCCACCTCTGATAACCAATAATAAACTTTAGTGTCTATACATTTGCCTATTTTATACAAATGAGGTCATAAAATATTTGTCCTTTTCTGAGTGACTTATTTCATTCAGCATAATGTTTTCAAGGTTCATTTATATTGTGGAATATATCAGGACTTCATTTATTTTTACAACTAAGTAATATTATAATGGATATATGTACTATGTTTTGTTTATCCATTCATCTGTTGATGAACATTTAAGTTGTTTCCATATTTTGGCTAATATGAAAAGTGATAAAATGAATAGTGATGTATTAGTTTCTGTTTGCTTTCTTGCTTTCAATTCTTTTGGGTATATACCTAGCATTATACACTATATATAAATCTATGTTTAACTTTTTGAGGAACCATCAAAATGTTATACCATAATACATTCCCATCAGCAATGGATGAAAGCTCCAATTTCTCCACATCCTCGCCAACACCTATTTGACTTTGTTGCTGTTGTTGTTTGTTTGCTTGCTTTGTTTTGTTTATTTTTATCATAACCATTCTAGTGGAGGTGAAGTGGTATTTTACTGTGGTTTTGATTTGCATCTTCTTAATGATGAGTGGACGTCCCTTTGATGACAAAGATTGTTTATGCTGAGCTGCTAACTGAACATTTGGTGGTTCAAACCCACTCAATGGCTCCACAGAAGAAACAGCTAGTCATCTATTTCTCTGAAAATTATAGCCAAGAAAACTCTATGGAGCTCAGTTCTACTTTGAAACACATAGACTCACCATGAGTTGGAATTGATTCAATGCCAATGGGTTCTGATTTATTATTGTTGTTTTGCTTTAATGACTAATGATGCTGAACATATTTTCATTTGAATAGCCTCTTTGGTGAAATATGTCTATTCAATTTCTCTGATTTTTTTTTTTTTTTTAAATTGGCTATTTGTTTTTTGTTGTTAGAAATTTTCTCTTTTAAAAATCATTTCCTTCTCTTGGGAGTTCAAAATGGAGTCAAGCCAGTGAGCAGCACACTTTATCCCTCTGACATCTAAGGTCTTGGAAAACTAGCCACAACAGTTTGAATTAAGAATTTCAGTGCTCTGAACAGCTCACAGAATTAGAGTACATCAAACACGGAAGCGCAGAATTAGAGGAAAAGCACAGGGAGATTGTTTAGGAAAGAGGTACTGGAGGAGGATGGATGGGCACCCAAGAGAGGCATTGAAAACTCTCTGGAGCAGTCACTGCGTGCCGGGCTAGGGCACCCGCCTGAGATCCCCAAGCCAAGAGAGAGGACGCCTTATAACAGCTTACCAGTGACCACTCTAATATTCCAGTGGGCAACAGCAGAGACCTGCCTCCAGCAGCTTATCTTGATTTTTTGGAGGTAATTTGGGTCTCCTGGGTGCTGGCTGTGGGCACGACACCTCCGCTGAGATTTGGAGGAAAACTTACTGTTGCAACAGGAAGGGTAGCTCCCTTCCCTCCCAGTGGGTCACAGAGTAGACTGGGGTCAGACTGGGAGACATCTTGCTTTTCTTTGTAACAGAGATTGGGACTGCAGGTCACTAGCAGGTACTTCCCTGACCATGTCAGCACCGCAGGCAGATGGAATAGGGAGAGGGAAGAAACTGCACTCCCGGGATTTTTGCCTTGGAGCCATTCTTTAGAGCTGTGGGCCGCGGAGGTGGGATCTTTGAGTGTGCCTGAAATTGGCAGAAATTTGTGACACCCTAACAATAAGATTCTTTCTTGAGGTTGAGCTGCAGTCTTTACTCTCTAAACTCTCTTTACAAGAAACAGAAACGCATATCCACACTACACACAGGGATTCTATCACCACAAAGAAAACAGCAGAGCAACTGAACACACTTGAATCAAATATAATAATTAAAAAAAAAAATCCACCAGCTTCACCTTTTCAAAATATTAAACCATAAAACCAAGACAAAACAAATAACGTAACCAGCCGCTAGTGACAACTTAAAGACACAACGCTCTACCAGATTCCAGGGACTGAAGAAGAGGTTCTGCTTTCCAAAACCCCAACAACTCTCTGGAAGTGCACTGCGTGACTGAAAATGTTCTCATCTACACCTTCTTTTCTTTTTTTCTTCTTTGTCTCGTAGTTAACCCTGTCCTTTGTAGGTTTGTTTTTGTTTGTTTGTTTGTTTTGTTTTGTTTTGGCTTTTATTTTCTTTTGTATTGTTGGTTTGTTACTTTGTTTGTTTTCTTAATTCATTATTCTCCTTCACTACTCTCAGTGACCTATCCCCAGATATTGCAGATATATCTGTTTTCTTCTTCTTTTTCCTGTTTTTTCTTCTTTTGGGTAACTGGTCCTGTGTGATTTCAGGGTGTATTTCTTTGTCCATGTGCTTACAGTTTTTTTGATGCTTATTCAATCATAATTTTTGCCTATATGACTGGGAGACAGCAACAGTCCTCTAAGATACAAGTACACCCACAGCTCCTGCAACTTCACTTACTGAGCAAGAGCCAGCACATCCTTCTCCACCAATGGGCCAAAGATTAAAAAAAAAAACCACCAAGAAGAGCCGGAATCACCCTTGGATGCTCTTCACAAAAAAATTTACAAAGATCTTAATACAATACCACAATGTCTCAGAAATAACAGACCATCACAGTGCACACAAAGAAGCAAGATAAAGTGGCAGAAACAAGGAAACAGGATACAGATCCAGAACACATCCCTGAGGAGCACCATTGGAACTCTCTGATAAGGAATTCAAAAGAATTATATTTAGATATCTTCAAAGAATTGAGGGACAGACCAAAGAAAACACAGAAAAAACCTTAGAGGAATTCTGGAAGAAAATACAAGAACAAAATGACAAAATAAATGAAAAAGTAGAAATGATTCTAAATCTACAGATAGAAATCCAGAATATTACTACTAAATTATTAGAAATAGATAACACACTGGAAGGGCAAAGGGGTAGAACTGGTGCAATGGAAGACAGAATTAATGAGATTGAAGACAAATACCTAAATACTTCTTTAGAAAGGGATCAATCAGAAAAAAATCAAAACAAAATGAAGAAAGCCTAAAGTTCATGTGGGATACCATCAAAAGGAATACCTACATGTCATTGGAATTCCAGAACAGGAAAAGAAAAATAAAACCACTGAGAAAATAGCCCAAAATTTGCTGGAGGAGAATTTCCCTGGTATGATGAAAGAGGGGAACATATCCATTCAGGAAG
>NW_006921637.1:4966317-4967736 GCF_000298275.1 Orycteropus afer afer | reverse complement strand
TAATAAAGGGCATTTATGCAAAACCAACAGCCAACATTATTCTCAATGGAGAAAGACTGAAACCATTTCTCTTGAGAACAGGAACCAGACAAGGATGCCTGCTATCACCACTTCTATTCAACATTGTACTGGAAGTCCTAGCCAGGGCCATAAGGCAAGAAAGGGAAATCAAACACATCCAGATTGGTAAGGAAGAAGTCAAACTATTCCTATTATTAGGTACCTATATGAAGTGGAGAGTGCACCCAAGAACATGTATAAGTTTGGCAGACTGTGGTCCAATAACTTTATGTGTATGATCTGAATTCCCAGGTGTATAATGGGGCTGACAAGGGGCAAGGTTATAGTCACTGCTTGGTCACAACCAGCTATCCAGAGGGACCAAGTAGTTGAACCTGTGGGCTCGGGACCATAGTCACAGAGGGCATCAAGCTCACTGGCATAACATACTACAGAAATTGTTGTTCCACCTTCTACTGTGGTGAGTAGCGACTGAGATCTTAAAAGCTTGCAAGCTGCCATCTGGATGCAATGATGGGTCTCCCCTCATCCAAAGCCAAGAAGAATAAAGAAAACCAAAAATTCATTGAAACAATCAGTCCTAGCAACTGGTACACCTTCTGATCTGCAGCCTATAAGACTATGAGACCAGAAGAAATAGATGGTACTCAGCTACTACTGTCAACAACTTCGAAGAGGATCTTTGTAAGAGATCCTGGATACACGGGGGGAACAATGGGGAACAAAACTCAAAATCATTTGAAAAAAAAAAAGTGGGGAACAGGTTTGCTGGCCCTATGGAGCCTGGTGGACCACTGAGACTATGGCCCCTAGCTGACCTTCAGGTCTGGAATTGAATGCAGTCCTGTGGCTTCCAGCCAACCAGTAGACAGGCATACTAGTTGAGCATTTACCTGAGACAGATACACTCCTTGGGGAGAACAAGCAAGAGAGAAAAAAGGGCTGCTCAGGCACAAGGAGAAAGCTCAGGGGGTAGGAGTGCATGGAGGGGTGGACACAGGGAAGTGGTACGTATCAGGAGGAAGTGGGAGAGGAGATGTTGCATTGTGTTAAATTGTGATCAATGGCATGAGACAAAGTGCATGTGATCTGCTGTATGGAAAGTGTATTTGCTCTGTAAATTTTCACCCAAATCACAATTAAAAAAATGCATTTCTTTTGTAATTAAAAAAAAATCATTTCCTTCTCTCAGTGTTTTCTCAACTTCTATCCTATACATCTATCCTATGGTTTCTTCATTTTTTCTATTATAATTCTCATCTTTTTTGTATTTTTATTCAACATTTGAAGAATCCCTAAACTCCATTTTCCATTTCATTAATAAGCTCTTCAGTTGTGCCATTAAGATTATTTAAAAAATTTATATATATATATATATATATATATATATATATATAT
>NW_006921637.1:4947514-4966217 GCF_000298275.1 Orycteropus afer afer | reverse complement strand
TTTATTCTTTCTAGGATATCTATTCAAATAATATACTCTTGTTTCTTGATGGGATAATTTTGGAGTCTCTCTGTTCATTTCATCTATTTAAATCATCTCTAACTCTCCTAAATTTCATTTTACTTGGATCCACAATCAATGCCCATGGAAACAGTTGTCAAAAAGTTATATGACATATTGTGTTGGGAAACATGTTGCAAATGACCTCCTCAAAATGTTCAAAAGCAAAGATGTCTCTTCAAGGACTAAGGTACACCTGACCCAAGCCTTGGTATTCTTTTCTTAAATTTTATTTATTTTATTGTTGTTGTTGACAATATGCACAGCAAAACATACACCAATTAAATATTTCTACATGTACAATTTAATGACACTGATTACATTCTTTGAGTTGAGCACCTATTCTCACCCTCTTCTTTTCATTGTTCCTCCCCCATTAATACCAACTCATTTCCCCCTAAATTTCCTATCTATTCTTTCAAGTTGCTATTGACAATTTGGTGTCATATAGATAGCTTCTAAAAGAGCATGAAACTCAAGGTAGATATTTTTAATTTTTAAGTTAAACCATTGCTAAATATTAAGATGACTTCAAGGGATAGTTTTGGTTTAAGATTTAAAGACTATCTCAGGGCAATAGTTTCAGGGGTTCATCCATCCTCCATGTCTCCAGAAAGTCTAGAATCCATGAGAATTCAAGCCATGGTATCATCACTGCCCTCATATGCATGTAAAAGCTGCATGATGAATAAGGAAGACTGATAAAGAATTGATGCATTTAAATTATAGTGTTGGCAAAGAATATTGAATATATCAAGGAGTGCCAGAAGAATGAACAAATTTGTCTTGGCAGTAGTATAGCCAGAATGCTCCATAGAAGTAGGGATAACAATACTTCATCTCACATACTTTGGTCATGAATATCAGGAAAGACTAGTCTCTGGAGACATATGTGGTGCTTGGTAGAGGGTCATTGAAAAAGAGGGTCCCTCAATGAGACGGATTGACTTAGTGGCTACAACAATGGGCTCAAATATGGCAACAATTTTGTGAGGATGCTGTGGTGCAGTGAATTACTTAGTTTGGTTCTTCTTGTCATGGTCTTTGTGACACTCATTAGATGACTGGATTTAACTATGTAAACATGAGGTCTTTGTGGTCTACCAAAGGGATTGGATACCTTGTTAATAGTCTAAATCAGATACATGGCACCCTTGTGAGGAATTAAGGTGTATGGAACTCCAATGTAGGGACTGGTCAATTTTGCAATCTCAGTAGGATTAAAAGGAGCCCTCCTAGAGTCAGAAAGGGAGATCTCACTATCATCATGTCAGAGAAGAGCCAAAAGTGGAGCTTGTCCCTGGAGCCAAAAACCTAAGATCCCTGTGCTGAGATGACAGCAGAGGCATGAAACAGAGAAGACTGCAAAGTTTACCAGCAGCAGCAACTAGCAGAGACTGTAACAGCAGAACTGAGAGACCATTCAAGACAGAGGGGCAGACTTGCTGGCCCATGGAATGAGAAAGCTGAGTGCCTTTGGGCAGGAGGCTTGCTGGCAGAGTAGGTTACACCTATTGACAGAGCTAAAAGAGCTTCATAACACTTGCCTGAGCAAGATAGAGACCAAGGCAGAGAGGCCAAGAAAGAAAGAGAGGCATGCCTGCAGGCATGGAAGAGGGAAAGTTGTTGTGATTGCATAATTGTATCCTGAGCACATTCCTGAAACTGAATTCTAACCTGTTACTTCCATAATAAACCCCATCTAGAGTATTGTCTGTGAGTTCCGTGTGGCCATTGCAACAAATTATTGAATGCAGCAGAAAAGTAGTGAGTGCTGTGGGGGAGATGGTTGGTATCAGAATTGGTAAAAAGTTTGGAGGGTGGCAGCAAATCTGGCCTCATAGGTATAAGCCTTGGGTTGCTGATGGTGATTCTCTCCCCTTTGTGAAGTTAAAGGGAGTCAGAGGAAGATGCCACTGCCATACCCTTTTTGCAATGGCACAGGACCAATGTAACAATAGAAGGCAGTGCTTCCTTCTATTGTACGTAGGGTTGCTATGAGTTGGAACCAACTAGACAGCACCTAAAAACAACAACTATCCTAACAATTCAGTTTCTTGAGGTGTTATTTTTCCACTTAATTTTGTGGATCTCTTTCTTATTCTTGTTTTCCTCATATATTTCATGATTTCTGAGTGCCTCCTGTTATTGATAATTCCTGAACTTCCAGTTTCCAGTTTGACATGTAAAAAATGTGGACGTTAACACTTCCATTCATACAAGAAAAAAGTTAAATGAAGAAACAACTCTCTTATCCACAAGATAAACCCAGTGTTCTGAAAACTTGAGAAAAAAGTAGATACCAAGAATTTCAACTTACCAGAAGAAGAAGCTCAGATACAGTAGCCCTCTGTTGGAGCCAGTGCTCGTAAAATGTAATTAATGAATTTCTAGAGATGGAGAATGGACTAATTTGAGAGTTAGAAACTCCAGAGGTACTGTTAGGGGTGTGAAACTTTTTATAACTTTTACCTCCAGAATCCCCACCAGGTTCCCAGGGTGAAGAATAGAGAAAAAATCCTTGTGATCCCAGCAAAGTGAGAGAAAAGGTAATCATTTTGAAATATACCCAGAGGTCTCTGTTCTCCTTAACAAAGGCCTGCTATTTTACAAAAACCTATAGAATTAGGTTTCACAAAAGAATAAACAGTTTGAGGGAAGGGAAATGCTCAACTTTACTTCCTTTAGCCTTCCTGTCTCAGGTAAGTGGGTACCTAAGGGGCAAGAAGGCAGCATCTTCTGACCTCCTGTAACCACACAAGAGCAAGAGAGAAATCACTATCGGCAGCCCAAGCCTTGTTCCTGCAAGCCCAGATGTGCTGCCTCCCTCCAGCCCTTTCATCAACCTTGACACCAACTGTCCCTCCCACAGCACTCACTACTTTTCTGCTGGGCTTGACAATTCATTGCAGTGGCCATGCAGAACTTTGAGACACCCTCACAGATTATGGGTTTTATTAGGGAAGCAACAGACTACAATTCAAGTTCAGCAACTCAGTCTGTCTCAAAGGACCATCTCTCAGCCACAAATCTCTCAGCTGACAATATCTCTCAGTCTCTCTCAGTAGCACATATCTCTCTCATCAGTGCATGTCTCTCGTGTCTTTCTCTCAACAGCATGTCTCTTTAATGTCTCTCAGCAGCACATTTCTGTCAGCTGCACATCGTTCTCAACCAGCAATCAGAGAGATTCTCTTCTCCTGGCTGTAGGACAGCTCCTTTTTGAGCCTCTCAGAGTGGTCCAAAACAACCAATCCCAACATCAGAATTCTATACACCTGAGAGAAAGTGAACTTCCCAGAAGGTTAGCTTCCTGCTTCTCCAACAGAAATACACCAAGTGGATAACTTTAACAATCAGCTACTCATGGCAAAGGGGGAGTTACAAAGACTATAGCTAGAAAAGCCATACCATGTAGTTTAGTACACCACAGTGGGGAAAAAGTAAGAAGCACTTTTGCCCTCAAAAAAGGCTTATTTCTTGTGGTAACAGAACTGAGGTTGCTGAAACCAAACCCAGAGACTTATTCTAAGAGTGGCAGATGACAACACTAATTGAATTTCTAATCTTGAAAAGTCTCTGAAGTTAAAATGAGGGTATTGATTAGAAAAAAAAATAAGTTTACAAAATTTGGATGGATATATATGTTCAGATATGGATAAAAGCCAGATACATTGAGTCCCTAAATTCTTCTGAGTCATCCTTCATGGTAGAACATACCCTTCCATCCCCATCTGATGAGATTAACCTGGCTGTCTGAGGCAGATGGCTTGCAAGACATTTTTGAATGTCTCAAGAACACACTGCCGTCACCCATTTTTACTCCTAGACCTATAATTTGAATAAAGTTTCTGTGAGCTCCAAGATGTGAAGATCAAAGACTACAGCCTTCAGTATGAATTACACTTCAATATAAAGAAAACAAAAATCTTCACAACTGGACCAATAAAAAACATCATAAATGGAGAAAAATTTGAAGTTGTCAAAGATTTCATTTTACTTGGATCTACAAACAACTTTGATGGAAACTTTGTTGTTGTTGTTATGTGCCATCAAGTCAAACCCGACTCATAGCGACCCCTCCTTGGGTTTCCGAGGCAGTATCACTACGGAAGTAGGACTGCCCAACCTTCCTTCCGAGGAGTGGCTGGTGGGTTTGAACTGCCAGCCGTCTGGTTAGCAAGCGTCTTAGCCACTATGCTACCAGAGCTCCAGCAGCAGTCAATAAATCAAATGATCATTGAGTTGGGCAAATCTGCTGCAAAAGACCTCTTTAAAGTGTTAAAGAGCAATGGTCTCACTTTGAAGGCTAAGGTGTGTCTGATCCAAGCCATGGTATTTTCATAGCCTCATATACATGTGAATGTTGGATAATGGAGACCAAAGGAGAATTGATGCCTTTGAATTATGGTGTTGTTGAAGAATATTGAATATATCATGGACTTCCAGAAGAACAAACAAATCTGTCTTGGAAGAAATATAGCTAGAATGGTCCTTAGAAGCGAGAATGGCTAGACTTTGTCTCTCACACTTTGCTCATGTTATCAAAAGGGACCAGTCCCTGGAGAAGGATATTAAGCTTGGTAAAGTACTGGGTCAGCAAAAAAGAGGAAGATCCTGAACTAGGTGGATTGATACAGTGGCTGCCACAATGGGCTCAAGCATAGCAAAGATTGTGAGAATGCTGCCAGACCAGGCAGTGTCTCATTCTGCCATACACAAGGTCACTATGAGTCAGATCTGACTGGAAAGCACCTAAAGACAACAATAAGCACTCCAAATGACTGCTTGATTTTCCTAATGCATACAAACAGAAATCTGGGGAATATGTGTGGGGATGACTATTAAGGTAACAGTGCAAGATAAAGGTGCAAGGAACATAAAGTTAGATTAGTCTGAGCTTACTGATATGGACCCACAAAGCACAAATTCTTCTTTCAATACTTCAACTTGGGAATTTAGAGAAGAATCTAATACTTTATTTGATTGGTTCACTGAAACATGGTAAAGGTAGCCAGTAATGATACAGTTGAACTGACTAGCACCATCAATCAACTAGTTATGATTGTCATTTGCAGAAACGAAATACACATTCTTCTTAAGATCAAGTTCACATGGAATATTCACCAAGATAGAACAGATCATGGACTACAAAACACTCCTTAAGAAATTTAAAAGAATAGGAATCATACAATATGCTCTCAAACCACAACAGAATAAATCTAGAACTCTATAACATAAAGAGAGCTGGAAAATCCCAAAGTGTTTCGGTATTAAACAGAACACTTCTAAATAATACATGGGTCAAAGTAGAAGTCTCAAGAGAGATATAAAAAAGTGGTTGGAACTAAATTAAAATGAAATGAAGTTTCTCAGAATTTGGGAGATGCAAGAAAAGCAGCGGTTAGAGGGAAATTTATAGCATTAGACACATATACTAGAAAAGAAGAGAGATCTAAAATCAATAATCTAAGCTGTTGCCTTAGAAAATTTTAAAAAGAAGAGTAAATTAAATTCACATTCCAAAACCAAAAGCCAAATCCACTGCCACTGAGTGGATTCTGACTTATAGTGACCCCCATCAGGTTTCCAAGGTTGTAAAATGTTACAGAAGTAGATTGCCTCACTTTCTTCCCTGGAGAAATTGGTGGGTTTGAATCACCTACTTTTTGGTTAGCAGCCCAATGCCTTAAACACAGCACCATCAGTGCTCCTTAAATTTACAGTAAGAAGGTAATAAAGAAATAATAAAAATTGAAGAAGAAATTAATGTAATTGAAAATAGGAAATCAATAATCAACAAAACCAAAACCTGGTTCTTTTTTTGGGGGGTGGGGGGGGAATCAATATAATTGTTCAACCTCTAGCCAGTCTGGCAAAGGGAGCGGGGGGAGGAAGAAGAAGAAGAAGAGAACACATAACAAGTCAAATTATTCTTCAAAAGTGAAGGAAACACTGTAATGTAAACTATTTTGTGTTGTATACAAACAAAAATTGAGGGAAAAATTTCTCAAACATATTGCTAAATCAGAAATTAAACAGGTGCCATCATGACTAATATTATAAACAACTCTGTCCACAAATTTTAATACTTTAATGAAATAGACCAATTTCTTGAAAGACAATCTATCAGAGCTCATAGAAGGAGAAATGGATGATTTCTGGTTACCTGGGTATTGCAGAGTGCAGCTGTTGTTTAGCAGCAGTGCCTGTGGCTTTTCCTCCTTGTATGGCAGTTCCTCATTGCTTTGCTGGATCACCACCTGGAGCACTCCCTGCCTCTGTATCTCCTGGCCAGAATTTCATCTGAGGCAAATGCTCCTGAGACATGCAGGGAGGAAGAGGCATTTATCTGATGGCTGTAGCTGCTCTCAGTGATTGACTACATTCTCTCTGCATCTATTGCCGCTGAACTTGGGAGAACTTCTAAAAATACTTCTCTCTTGGGTATGTTTTGGCTATAGTTTCATTGTCTAGCTCTCCATCAGTCTTATCTCACTTTCTGTCTTTTAAAAATTTTTCAGTATTTCTCGTTTACTAATGGTACTATTTCTTCTTCTCCTTCCCCTTCTTCTTCTTCTTCTTCTTTAATCTCTCTATATGAAGGTTTTAGTTTAACTTTGATGTATCTCTTCTGTCATTTTAAAGACTTTCAGATGGTAGGCATGATATATACACACCTCATTCTGCCATTTAAGTCCAATCTCAACATCCATTTTACAAAAGAAATTCTCTCTTACTCAAGCAGAACATTTAGAATTATGATTTACTAAAATGGCAACTATTTCATAATACCACATTTTCTTGGAAAATTAAATTGATATTTTAGTAGTAAAAGCTTCGATTTTGGCACCCTAATTATATTTTTCTTTGATTTCCTTCAACTCCATCATTTTGTTTTCACCTACTGTTTGTGTTCCAATCCCTGCTTTTTGAGGTTAAAAATGCACACGCACACACACATACACACACGCATATGTACATATACATTGGGAGCTTATTGGAAATATATATATATATATATATATATATATATATTTAATTTCTTCATTTGGCAGTGTAGAGATTTGGGTTTTGTGTGGTGGAATGGAAGCATTTTCCTAAGAGCCAACGAGCATGAAGCTGTGTGTCTGTTCAGTCTCTCATGGAGAGATATCCATAGTAAGAAAGAAAAAAAAAAAAGGAATTGCCTAACCATCACCCGAGGAAAGGGGTCATGCTTATATCATTTCATTATCTTTCTCTCTGGTAGTTAGCAGAAGGGTATTTGATTAATTACCATCTTAAAGATAATGTTATGAGCACTAAAACTAGATCAGATAGATCATTGGAACAATGAATTGGTCCAGCAAATGTGCTTAATCTTAGCAGGGGTTATGATGGTGCGTTTGTTTGTAGAAATGTTGGCTGATTAAGGAGGACATTGCCTTCATTTTAGTACCTAAACCTCACTTAATAGGCATGTGGCCTGCTCCACTATGCTCCTGTACCAAGGACAGAACACTCATTCATCTGTTTTCCCCAGCACCACAACACACCTCATCTTGTGCCTACTGTGACAGCAGAAACTTTCCACTCCCAAATACTTTCTGATAACCCACAAAGTTGAAAAATCCCAACTCCACATCCGTGTACCAAATTTAAGTGAGTTTTTAAGTGATCAATGCTTTTCTTGTTCCACTGAAATGGCTTTTACTGCAAGTCTTAGTCTAAGGCACACAATGACTTTCGCCTGTGTATGTTTTCTGCAGGATTGGGTCAGTTTTCAGTTTGATAACTTCATTAATGATGCAGATGCATCTGAAGTGTAAGTGTAAGGAGGGGTGGAAGCTAATGTATATTTGTTGATTGAATGCAGCCCTGGAGAAGTATGGGTTTTGATTTAAAATTGTAACAAAGATGGGCCATATTCAAGAAGGAAGCATAGAAAATAACAAAGAAGGATGTTGTGTTTGTCTGAAGCCAGTGTCAAGAAGTTATGCTTAACTGACTAAGTTTTAATTTCAATGCACAAGATGTCAAACAGCATTTGTTCACAGCTGAGACTCAAATTACTGCTAAAGCTGACTAAACACCACAGGTCCAGGGACAGAGTTTGGGACATTGGGAGATTTCAGTCACTTGGTGTGCCTTGGAAGCAAGGATGAGGTCTCTGTCCCCGTTGTGAATAGGGTATGGTCTGAGACTTAGTTGTTCATTAAATTTAGTTTAGCAAATATGCATTAAACACCTGCCTGGTACTAGGGTTCTGTGAAACCCTGGGGACATATCAGTGAACACAATAGATAAAATCCATGCTCAAATAGAGCTTATATTCTAGTTTTTATTGTTGTTATGTGCCGTCGAGTCGGCCCCGACTCATAGTGACCCCTGCTTGGGTTTCCGAGGCAGTATCACTACAGAAGTAGGATTGCCCAACCTTCCTTCCAAAGAGTGGCTGGTGGGTTTGAACTGCCAGCCTTCTGGTTAGCAGTCAAGTGCCTTAGGCACTATGCTACCAGAGCTCCTTTACATTCTAGTGGCTAAAGAAAATACATAAGAAAAAAAAATCATATAATATATTAAATGGAAGTAAAAGCTATGTAGAAAAAAAGACTCAAGGAAAGAGGATAAGAAGTCCTGAGGGGCCAATTATAAATATGGTGGTTAGAAGAGGTATCACTGAAAAGGGGACATTTAAGAAAAGACTTAGAGCAGGTGAGGGAGCATATCATTCAGATACCAGGAGGAAGATTAATCCAGGTAGAGGAAAGAACAAGTGTTAGGCTCTGTGCTGGGAGCATGACACTGTTTTCCAGGGGCAAAATGGAGGTCAGTGTGGCTGCAGATCAGGAAAGGTGGAAGATGAGTAGGCAAGAAAATCAGAAGAAACAGATGGCATTGGGGACAGTTGTAAGGTCTTTAGCTTTTACTCTAACTGAGATGGGAAACCATTGGAGACCAATAAGCAGATTATTGCAGCAATCCAGAGAGGCAGTATTAGTACTTGGTATCTGGGGATAGGTAGCAGTAAAAGTAATAAGAAGGTAGAGCTAATGTGCCTTGCTAATGGTTTAGATGTGGGATATGAGAAAAAGAAGCTATTCAAGAATGACTTCAAAGATTCTGGCCTGAGATACTGGGAGGATGAAGTGACCATTAATTGAGGAGGAATGACTATGGGGAGAAGTTTATGGTTAGAAAGGATTATTGGGGGTTTGATTAGAGAAAATATGGCCAGGAAATACATATGGTAAAATGTCAGATCACTGAGAAAGTTACCTCTACCCTATGCCTACACCCTTCAGGAAGGAACTTATGGTCTTCCTTTTCTCAAGTTATTAAGCCCATACTTAGGGCTCAGCTTTCTTTTCTATGATTGAGAAGAATTCTATCATAATTAAGAGTTTTATGCTAAGAGATCATCTTTGTCTAAGTACTGGGTGTTGTTCATTTCCTGAACTCAAGATGAACAACTAATCAAGATCTTCTCACATGGGTACATTGTATGGATCCTTGAATAGTTATTTGTGTTGCATGAGCAGTAACTGTAGTAAAAGAAAACTTTTCCTTTGTGGTTTTGAGAAGCAGAAAAGGTGGGATAACCACACAGACATATGGAAACTTCTAATTGTAGACATTTTTGTTATGGAAATATTACTTTGTTATTGTAATGACAATCCCAACTTACAGCAACTTGATGTACAACAGAATGAAATACTGCCTGGTTCTGTGCCATCCTCACAAACATTGTCACACTCATTTCTCAGTTTGTTGTACTATGATGGCTTGCATGTTGCTGTGTTGCTGGAAGTTATTCCACTGATATTTCAAATATCAGCAGGGCTACCCATGGTGGCCAGATTTCAGCAGAGCTTCTAAATTAAGAGAGACTAGGAAGAAGGACATAGCCTGGTTCACTTCTGAAATATTTGGCCACTGAAATCTTATGACTAGCAGGGCAACATTGTCTGATATAGTGCTGGAAGATAATCCACTCAAATGGGAAGACACTCAAAATATAACTGAGGAAGAACAGCCTCCTCAAAATATAGCCAGCATTAATGACACAGATGGAGTAAAGCTTTTGCTTCATTTGCTGATGTGGCATGACTCAAAATGAGAAGGAACCACTACAAATAATAATTGGAACATGGAATGTATGAAATATAAATCTAGAAAAATTAGAAATTGTCAAAAATCAAATGGAATGCATTAAGATCAATATCCTAGTATGGTAGCTATGTTTGTATGTCAACTTGGCTGGGCCTGGTTGAGTGGCTGGGCAGCTGGTGGTACTTATTCCGAACAATGAGGCTGGCAATCAATTCTATGATGGGATCTACCACAAGCAGCTGCCTTTGAATGTGGCCTGCTTTCTGTATATAAGGAAAATCCTTGGGACTGGTCTCTAGCCTATGGCATGCTTGGACCCTGCATGTAGCTGTGTCGTTGCTCACAGCCTGCTATGCTCTGCCGACCTTGGGACTTACAATGGACTTAAGTTAATGGCCTGCCATGTGGTTTGGTAAGATCAGGACTGTGCCTTTTTACTTGTCAACCTTGGGGCTTCTCAGCTTCAGCAGCCAGCAACTGTCTGAGTGAAGAAACACCTCTAGCTCCAGTGGGCCAGGAGCAGGAGGCAGAGCTGAGCCCAAAGTTCAGGGGCTTTCACACAGCCCCTAGAGCCTGGCACTTTGAACTTGGACTTAAAGACTCCAAATTGTAAGAATAAACTCCTGTTTGTTAAGGCCATCCCATTTGTGGTATATTCTTGTCAGAGCGGCACTAGGTAACCAGAACACTTAGGGCTTAGTGAGCTGAAATTGACTGGTATTGACCATTTTGAATCAGACAACTATATAGTCTGTTGTTGTTGTGTGCCGTCGAGTCAGACCCGACTCATAGCGACCCCTCCTTGGGTTTCTGATGCAGTATCACTAGGGACATAGATTGCCCCCTCTTCCTTCTGAGAAGTGGCTGGTGGGTTTGAACTGCCAGCCTTCTGGTTAGCAGTCTATATAGTTTATTATGCTGAAAATGATAAATTGAAGAGGAATGGCATCTCATTCATAGTCAAAAGGAGCATTTCAAGATCTATCCAGAAGCACAAAGCTGTCAATGATAGGATAATATCCACATGCCTACAAGGAAGACTTGTTAATGTGACTATTATTCAAATTTATCCACCAACTACCAAAGCCAAAGAAGAAGAAATTGAAAAGCTTTTGCCAAATTTTGCAGTCTGAAATTGATCAAATATGCAATCAAGATGCATTGATAATTATTGGTGATTGGAATGCAAAAGTTGGAAACAAAAAAGGATTGTAGTTGGAAAATATGGCCTTGGGATAGAAATAGCACTGGAGATCAAATGATAGAATATTTCAGTACTGATTACTTGTTTATTACAAATATGTTAACTTTACAACTTAGGAAATAATATGCACTTCACAGTGAATTTGTGAGAGTTGAATGTGAACATGTCTCATAAACTATTACACAAATGTGAGATGTCATTAAACTTAACTCCTTTCACTTATACTCTAAGAAATAGAATGACTTGATGAAGGTCTCAAAGCTAAGTAGTTGCAGTAAAATCAGAGTCAACATCTCTTGACTTTCAGTTCTCTGATCCTTCTCCAACTTCAAATGGAAAATATCAGCATGTATAATAGTGCATATACTTTGAACAATGGCAAATCTGAGTGTAAGTTGCTCCATGTCAGGAAACAAATGAGTAACCTGTTAATCAGAACAGGAATTCACATCCAATTTTGCATAAAATTAAGTCAATTTTCTAATAGACAGCTGGCATGTTAAAAGAAAATGACAATTTAATGCTTTTAGTTGACAAAAAAAAAAAGGCTTGAAGTCATTTAGAAAGATGCTAATGATCTGAAAGTACCGTGGACTGCTAAAAGAACCAACAGATCTGTCCTGGAGGAAGTGCAGCCAGAATGCTCCTTGGAAGCGAGAATGGCCAGACTTTGTCTCACCTATTTTGGTCATGTTGTAAGAAGGGACCATTCCCTGGAGAAGGATGTCATGCTTGGTAGGGTGGAGGGTCGACGAAAGAGGGGGAGGCCTTCAAGGAGATGGATTGGTATGGTGGCTGCGATGATGGGCTCAAGTATAGCAGGGATTGTGGGGCTGGCGTGGGATCGGGCAGTGCTTCGTTCTGCTGTGCATGGGGTCGCTATGAGTTGGAAACGACTCGACGGCACTTAACAACAGCAACAACAATGATGAAATGATACCATCATGAGGTACCACGTAGAAATCAGAAGTTTGCTGGGCTCAAGTATCTTACTAACCTTAGTAATGATGCTGAAAGCAATGAAGTAAATTGAGATGTGAACCCAATTACGTAGGAAAACTTGAAAGCTGTGGAAAGTATACCAGGATGGGGTTTTAAAAATAATACCATCATAGGAATTCAAAACCTTGGTTTTAGACCCAGCTTCTCCTACTAAACAGTGCAATGACTTGGGTCTTCTCATTTGTAAAATAAAGATTTGCATTAGGTGAACATTTAAATCTTGAACACTCTGCAATGCACTAAGAATACTGCCTGTCAAAGGTTGTGCCCCATTGGATGATGATGGGAAAATGTGAAAGCATATTATCTTTCACAGATACTTAAGGAAATGCCCAGGATGACACATGAGGATTTTGGGTTTATTTTATTCTTTTGAATATTATCTTAAAGGTAAAACTAAATCAACAATTAAAAAAATTAAGTTTTAGAGATCCTAGAAAACATACATGGCAAAGTTAGATGATTAAATGTTGATTTGCTTCTTTGACATAACGGCACTGTTCATGTAGATTTCATTCTTTATCACCTAATTGTCCAGCAGAACCATTACATAAATACTGAGGTTTCTGAGAGATTCTGTGCAAAGATAAAAGATTGTGCATGGAGCACTGCTTTGCTTCTCTCTCCTGACAATGGTGCACTGAAAGTGGGCATTTGGAAGAAAAGAAAAAGAAAAAAAAAATGGCAAACTGAAATGAATTTTACTTCAGTGTAATCAAGCACATTTTAGCCATATTTTGCTCAAATTGCTTTTGGCTGATTTCCAAATCCAAAGCCACTCTGCAAGAATAAAGATTATCACATTGAAAGATATTGAAAAAGTAGTACTATAGATCCTATAAGTAATTTTTAAAGCATAGGTCTAAATAGCATTTTGAGAAATAGCAGTATAATTGAATTAAACGAATAACTTCTAGTCTTACAGTGAAACGGATGGTACTTATCTGGACCAAAGTGTTCTGGAGGCTGTATTTTTAAAAAGTCTAAAAGTCTAATTTCTTCATGGGAGCTCTGGTAGCATAGTGGCTAAGGCACTTGACTGCTAACTGGAAGGCTGGCAGTTCAAACCCACCAGCCACTCCTCAGAAGGAAGATGGGACAATCTACTTCCATACTGGTACTGCCTCAGAAATCCAAGGAGGGGTTGCTATGAGTCGGGTCTGACTCGACGGCACATAACAACAACAACAACAATCTCTTCATATATAATATGTAGGTATCTATCTATCTATCTACACCTGTTGTTGGTTGTCATTGAGTTAGCAATGGCAACCCCATAGACAAAAGAAGTAAACGTTATCTGATCCTGCACATCTTCACTACTCTTAGCATGCTCCAGTCCATTCTTGTAGCCACTGTATATTCTGAATGCCTTCTTACTAGGGGGCTCATCATCCATCTCTATTTCAGACTATTGTGATCCATGGGGTTTTCACTGATGGATTTTCATGCATAGATCACCAAGCCTTTCTTCTTAGTCTGCCTCAGTCTGGAAGCTCTGCTAAAACCCATCCACCATAGATGACCCTGTTGGTATTTGACGTACTGAGACACAGCTTCCAGCATCATAGATAGCAACATATAAGCAACCATAGTACAACAAGCTGACAGATATGTGGTGGAGATTTTCCTAGATACATACATACACATACATATCTATCTATATACATAATACATGCACATGCATACATATACACAAATATATACATATATACATATATTTTTATATGTATATACACACATATATATAAAAGGAGCTCTGGGGTGTAGTAGTTAACACATTTGGCTATTAACCAAAAGGTTGGTTGTTCTAACCCACCAGTTGCTCCACAGAAGAAAGATGAGGCAGTCTACTTCCATAAAGATGTATAGCCTTGGAAACCAAAAAAGGTCACTGTAAGTCAGAAAAAACTCAGTGGCAGTGAGTTTATATGTGTGTATGTGTACATATATATGTAAAAACATACATGTACATATATATATAAATACACACATATGTACATGTTAATGTATATATATAAATGCACACATAAATATAGTTACACATGTGTGTGTGTGTATTGTTGCTTTAGGTGCCATAGAGTCAGTTTCAACTCATAGTGATCCTTTGTACAGCAGAACAAAACACTCCCCCATCCAGCAGTCTTCTCAGAATCATTGCCATGTTTGAGCTCATTGTAGGAACTGTGTCAACCCATCTCACTGAAGGTCTTTCCATTTTTCTTTGATGTGCTACTTTATCTAGCATGATATCCTTCTTAAAGGATTGGTCCCTGAGATATGTATATATATGTTGTTAGGTGCCTCATCCTGCACCATCCTCAAGATCATTGCTATATCTGTGTCCATCCTAGCAGCCACTGTGTCAATCCATCTTGTTGAGAGTCTTCCCTTTTTCCCCTGATCCTCTACTTTATCAAGCATGATATATACACACACATGCTCTTTATTTATGACTATCCTATTATTTGACATTTTGCATTTATGAGAACAGTAAAAATCCTACTATCTGATTATTTGTCCATTAAGAACATATGTCTGACAGCAACAAATGCTGAGATGCAAGGCAAGAGTAAAGCTGGCTGAGATGGTTAAGGGTATGTGTCAATTTGGCTAGGTCATGATTTTCAGTAGTTTGGTAATTACATATGATAGAATTTGGCAGTTATTCAATGATGAAATTTGGCAGTTATGTAATGATGTAATATGGTAGTTATGTAATGATGTAGTAGTCATCCTTTCTTATCTGATGTGATCATCCTCCTTTTTAGCATAACATTGATTTTCTTATTTTTGCATAATGACCTGGTCTTTGGAAACTAATCATGTCAATAAGCAAGTAATGGATGTATAATAAAACCTGCAAAAGACAAAACCTGTGTAAGATGGAAACCTGTTAAAAGAAGAGAAACTCAAATATTTTCTACTAATAGAGAGTGATCAAAGGTGGAAAACTTACAAGATCCAGAAAATAAGGCAATCCCATTAAATTCTGGCTCACACACACGCACGCACACGCACAGACAGAGATATGTATATCCTTAATTATGTATGTCTTGTTGTCAGGGCTTTTTTATAATGAAACCAGATCTGAGGCTGTAAAGAGTAGAAAAAATGGAGATAGGATGTTTGTTCAACATTCATTCTAATGGGAAAGAAAACAGCAAAACCCCAAGAAGGCAGTATGTGAAATTTGATCCCAGTCCCCTGGCTTGGGACATTTAATCTTATAATATAATGATTTATAGGTATCCTCTTCACTTTCTACAGCAGTTATAAGATGTCGAGATGTTTGGAGTGAGGACAAAGCTTTGTTCCTGGGAATTATATCAGCTATAAGAATAAAAGTAGATGAGGTTCTAGAAATGCAATTAACTGCTATCAGTTCAGTACTTGGACTTCTAAACTTTCAACAATTGCACAAAACCTTCCCCCAGGAAACTCTGTGATTACTTGGTATGCTGGCAATCATACATGAGGGTGTTACCAGATGGGGATAAAGTGGTGGGTACTAGAAGGAAACATAGACTGGAATGGTGTTCACAAAAGAATTCTTGACAGGTGGCAAAAGAGGAAGAGGAGGACTTGGCCACTCTTGCCTAATGGTATCACCAGTTCCTTAATATGGAGGGATTGCCTGATAATACATAATACAGGATTATAGCCATATAATATTTTATTTGTTGTGCAAATATAGATGTATATCAATGTGTGTATGTATGTATTTGTATCCTTAAATTAACTGTTGCTTATTCTCAAGTTATCCTTCTTTTGTTGACTTTATAATATCTAAATTACTAGATACACCAGAAGGAACCCTGGTGGTGCTAACTAAAGGGTCAAACCCACGTGCTACTCTGCAGGAGAAAGATGTGGCAATCTGTTTCTGTAAAGATTACAGACTTGGAAACTATGGGACAGTTCTACTCTGTCCTTTAGGGTTTCCATGAGTAGGAGTAGACTTTTTGGCAATGGGAAAGATGTTCTATACCCACACAGGCCCAAGTGGCAATGGCAGGGGAGATAGAGGTGGGCAGACAAATAGCACTCGTTGTACAGAAGTGCCTAAGCACATTCAGAAGTGCTGTGTACTGCAGTGGTAAGATGCCTATGGACCATTAGAGGTGATATAGCTATTAGAGCTTGCAGATTAAATTGTCTTCTTTTAAACTCTTGTTTATCTCTTCCTCTTCCTGAAGTCAGAGTTGAGAAGTACAGGGTCTCTATAGCTTGAATAGATTTGGTTTAACCTGTTTGGATAAAGTTTTTGTTTGTGAAGCACTTTAAGAAAATTCTTTGGGACAGTTCTAATTGTAAATCCTTCCCAGGAATATCTTCCTTTCCACAACTTGATCCTTCCTTCACCTTTCAGTCTAAGAATGGTTGTGCAGAGCTTGTTCTGCACCTGCCTTTTGGAAGAATGAATATTTAGCATTTCCAATTCAGAACAACCTAACAGAAATTCCTTGACCTTTTATTAATTCTGAAAATCAGACCTTCTCATACCTTTAGCTGTGTAGCCAAAGAGTCACCCCAACATATAGTAGCATAGGTATGAGGGGCTATGTGAACCAGAGTAAAACACCAATTCAGTGTTAACTCTTTTATGTTCTGACTGGTGCCTATATGTATTATTCATATCAAGTGATGTCTAATTCTCTGCCTTTCTATGCATACCATGAGCATGACGACACAGGCAATACTTATGAAGATATTTAGTGAGATTAAATATTAGACTCAATGTCTATTAATTCCATCTCTGTCAAGTTGTGATATGATCCCAGTATTATTTTTAAAAAACCTTCCTGAGTTTTTTTCTCTCTGTTGATATAAAAATAATAGTTTGTTCTTATCAAATTATTTTATTTACTCCGAAGTTAATCAGCTTGACTCTGCATTATCTTAGATAATCTTCCCTTTGACTGCCAAGATCTTGATTCTTTTTTTAATGATTAGTGCTTTCTGTTATTAGTTGCTATTGCATCAATTCTAATTAATGACAAACTCATGTCAAAAATGTTTTCCTCCTCCCTAGTGTTAGAATCCCGGCTTTTGTAGTTATTTTCCTTTCTTTTCAACTCACTGGGTAGTGGGGAAATTTGAACGTGCACATTAACAATTTCAGGAGCTCTGGTGGCATAGTGCCTAAGGCATTTGACTGCTAACCAGAAGGCTGGTGGTTCAAATCCACCAGCCACTCCTTGGAAGAAAGGTTGGGCAATCTACTTCATTAGGGATACTGCCTCAGAAACCCAAGGAGGGGTTGCTATGAGTAAGATCTAACTCGACGGTACATAACAAAAATAACATTAACAATTTCAAGCTTAAGCAGTCTCCTTTATGTCAAAATAATTTATTTCAGTGTTCTGCACCCTCCTCTTCTTCTTTAAGGAAATGTCTTAGTATAAAAGGGTGTTGCCCTTGTTCCCTGATCAATGCTGTTCTTAGGTGCTATAGAGTTGTCTGCGACTCATAGCAACCCTATGCACAGCAGAATGAAACACCACCTTGTCCCATTCCAGCTCCGTGATCCCTGCTATACTTGAGTCCATCATGGCAGCCACTATGTCAATCCATCTCATTGAGGGGCTTCCGCTCCTTCGCTGACCCTTCACCTTACCAAGCATGACATCCTTCTCCAGGGAATGGTCCCTTCTGACAACATGACCAAAGTAGGTGAGACCAACTCTGGCCATTCTCGCTTCCAAGGAGCATTCTGGCTGTACTTCCTCCAGGACAGATTTGTTAGATCTTTTAGCAGTCCATGGTACTTTCAGCCTTCTTTGCCAGCACCACAACTCAAAAGCATCAATTCTTCTTCAGTCTTCTTTATTCACTGTCCAGCTCTCACATGCATATTAGGCAATTGAAAATATCATGACTTGTATCAGGCACACCTTACTCCTCAAAGAGACAGCTTTACTCCTCAGCATTTGAAAGAGGTCCTTTGCAGCTGATTTGCCCAATGCTATAGGTCGTCTGATGTCCTGACTGCTGCCTCCATTGGCGTCCATTGTAGAATCAAGCAATGTGAAGTCTTTGACGACTTCAATCTTTTCTCCATTCAATGTTTTGCTGCTTACAGGTCCAGTTGTGAGAATTTTTGTTTTGTTTATATTGAGATGTAATCAATACTTCAGACTGTATTCTTCAATATTTATCAATAAGTGCTTCAAGTTATCCTCACTTTCAGCAAACAAAGTTCTGTCCTCAGCATATTGCTGCTTGTTAATGTTGTTGTTGTTGTTATGTGCCGTTGAGTCAAACCCGACTCATAGCGACCCCTCCTTGGGTTTCCAAGGCAGTATCACTACGGAAGTAGGATTGCCCAACCTTCCTTCC
>NW_006921637.1:4946510-4947068 GCF_000298275.1 Orycteropus afer afer | reverse complement strand
CAGCTCCCCTCCCACTTCCCCCCCATAGATACCTCTTCCCTATGTCCATGCCTCCATGCACTCCTGCCCCCTCAGCTCTCTCCCTGTGAATAAGCAGCCCTTCTTTCTCCCATGATTGTTCTCTCCAAGGACAGTATATACCTCAGGTAAATGGTCAACTCATATGACTGTCTTTTGTTTGGCTCAAAGCCACAGGTGTGGGTTCAATTCTAGACCAGAAGGGCAGCCAGGGGCCACAGTCTCAGTGGTTCCACCAGGTTCTATCAGACCAGCAAACCTGGCACCTCCCCTTTTTTTTTTCCTGTAAGGATTTTGATTTTTGTTCCACATTGCTCTACCTCTCTATCTAGGATCTCCTACATAGATCCCCCTCTGAGTGATTGACAGTGGTAGCTGGGCACTATCTATTTCTTCTGTTCTCATAGTTGTATAGGCTGCAGATTGGATGGTTTACTAGTCACTAGGACTAATTGTTTCCATGAATTTTTGGTTCTCTTCATTCTTCTATGTTCTGGACAAGGAGAGACCCATCATTGCATCTAGATGGCAGCTTGCAAG
>NW_006921637.1:4944229-4945146 GCF_000298275.1 Orycteropus afer afer | reverse complement strand
GTGCTTTGCTTATCCGAGGTCTCTTTCCTTTCCATATAAAGTTAGTGATTGGTTTTTCCATATCCCTAAAGAATGTTGATGAGATCTTTATTGGGATTGCATTGAATGTATAGATTGCTTTGGGTAGAATTGACATTTTTACAATGTCAATCCACAAGCATGGGATGTTGTTCCATTTATATAGATCACTTATGGTTTCTTGAAGTAGTTTCTTTATAGTTTTCTTTGTACAGGTCTTCTGTGTCCCTGGTAAGATTTACTCCCAAGTATTTTATTTTTAGCTATTGTAAATGGTATTGATTTCCTTATTTCTTTTTCAGCAATCTCCTTGCTGGTGCAGAGGAATCCAACTGATATTTGGATCTTGATCTTATACCACAATACTAAATCTCTCAATTTGTTCCAATAGATTTTGACAGTCTCTTGGGTTTTCTAGGTATAGGACCATATCACCAGCAAACAGCAATAGTTTGACTTCTTCCTTACTTATTTGGATGCCTTTGATTTCCAATAGAAGTGATGATAGCAGGCATCTGTGTCTGGTTCCTGTTCTCAAGAGGAAGGATTTCAGTCTCTTTCCATTGAGAATAATGTTGGCTGTTTGTTTTCCATAGATGCCCTTTATTATGTTGAGGACTGTCCCTTCTATTCCTATTTTGCTGAGAGTTTTGATCAGGAATGGGTGTTGGATTTTATCAAATGCCTTCTGTGCATCAATTGATATGATCATGTGGTTCTTTATCTTTGTTTTATTTACATGGTGGATGATATTGATTGTTTTTCTAAGTTGAACCATCCCTGCATACCTGATATGAACTCCACTTGGTCATAATGAATGATTTTCTTGATATGTTGTTACAGTCTATTGGCTAGGATTTTGTTGAAGATTTTTGCATCTATATTCATGAGGGATATCA
>NW_006921637.1:4935045-4943494 GCF_000298275.1 Orycteropus afer afer | reverse complement strand
ATCACTGCTTTTGCTGTGTCCCAAAGATTTTGGTATGTTGTGTTTTCATTCTCATTTGATTCAAGGAATTTTTGAATTTCAATTTTTATTTCTTCTCTTATCCTGTCTTTCTCAAGAAGGCTGTTGTTCATTTTCCATGTGTTTACTCTTTTTCTGTTGATCTTCCTATTTTTGATTTCTAACTTAATAGCATTATGATTTGAGAAAATATTTTGCAGTATTTCAATGTTTTTAAATTCATGAAGGCGTGCTTTAAGTCTTAACATATAGTCTATCATGGAAAATGTTCCAAGTGTAGTAGAGAAGAATGTATATTGTGCTGCTGGTGGGTGAAGTGCTCTGTAGATGTCTATAAGGCCAAGTTGGTGGATTGTATTGTTTAGCTCTTTTGCACCTTTGTTGAGTTTCTTTCCAGTTGTTTTATCTTTCAATGAAAGTGGTGTATTAAAGTCTCCCACTATGACTATGGAGTCATCTATTTGGCTTTTTAACTTTTTTTAAAGTCTGATTTATGTATTTTGAGGCTCTTTCATTGGGTCCATAGATGTTTATTATGGTTATATCTTCATGTTCAATTGATCCTTTAATCATTATATAATGTTCTTCCTTGTCTCATATCGAGGTTTTTGTCTTAAAGTCAATTTGATGAGAAATTAATATTGCCACTCCTCTCTCTTACAGTTGCAATTTGCATGATATACCTTTTTCCAACCTTTGATTTTTAGTCTATTTTTGTCTTTATCTCTAAGGTGTGTCTCTTGTAGACAGCATATTGATGGGTTTTGTTTTCTTATCCAATCTGCAACTTTCTGTCTCTTGAGTGGTTCACTTAATCCATTAATATTCAGTGTAATTATTGACAAGTATGAATTGGTTGCTGTCATTTTATTGTGTGTTTTCTCATAGTGTCCCTGGTTTCTTTGTTCCACATTATTTTCTGTACTGAGCTTATTATGTTTATGAATCATGTTATCATTTCCTTTGTTGATGTTGTTTTAGTATTTGCTGAATATTTGTGTTTGTCCTATTTTTTATTGTGATATGAAGGTTTATCGTTGTTCTTTGAGGTTACCCTATGATTTATAATTTTTTCCCCAAGTTTAGAACACTCCATTCTATCTGGCAATTCTCTTAACTTCCTCACCATTTAGAAGTTCTGTAACTACACAGTCTTTTCCCTTTTTGTTTGTAGTTCTCCTCACTTGCCAATTGATGTCTCTGGTTCCCTATTTACCATCTTGTAAACTCATTTTACTTTGGATATGTCCTTAGCTGTGGTTTCTGGGTTATGTCATCTTGTGTATTAATGGTCAGTTGTTATTTGCTGGTTTTGGTTCTGTGTTCCAAAGACTCCCTTTAACATCTCTTGTAAGGTTGGTCTGGATTTAACAAATTCCCTTAGTTTCTGCTTATCTGGAAATCTCCTAATTTCACCATCATATTTGAGAGACAGTTTCCCAGGTATATAATTCTTGATAGAAATTTTTTTCTGTTACAGGGTTTTATATATACCATCCCATTGCCTTCTTGCTTGCATGGTTTCTGCTAAGAAATCAGACCTTATTCTTACTGATTGTACTTTTTAAGTAACTTTTTTTTTTCCCCGTGCTGGTTTCAGGATTCTTTCTTGTCTTTGGTTTTGGTGTGTCTTGTTGATTTTCTTTTGAGGTCTATCCTGTTTGGGGTTCGTTGGACTTCCTGAATGGATATATTTTCATCTTTCATCATATCAGGGAATTTCTCCTCCAACAAATCTTGGACAATTTTCTCAGTGGTTTTGTTTTTCTCTTCCTGTTCTGGAATTCCATTGACATGTAGGTTATTCCTTTTGATGGTATTCCCTCGTGAACCTTAGGCTTTCTTCTTCTTCTTCTTTATTTTTTTTTTAATTGATCCCTTTCCAAAGAAGTATTCAGGTATTTGTCTTCAATCCCATTAATTCTGTCTTCCATCACATTACTTATACTCCTTTGCCCTTCCAATGTGTTTTCTGTTTCTGACAATTTACTATTAATCTTCTGGGTTTCTATCTGTAGATTTAGAATCATTTCTAATTTTTCATTTATTTTATCATTTTGTTTGTGTATTTTCTTCCAAATTTTTTTCTGTGTTTTCTTTGGTCTGTCTCTCAATCCTTTGAAGATACCTAAATATAATTCTTTTGAAATCCTTATCAGAGAGTTCCAATGCTACTTCTTCCTCAGGGATGTGTTCTGGATCTGTACCCTGCTCCCTTATTTCTACCCCTTTATCTTGCTTCTTTGTGTGAACTGTGATGGTCTGTTGTCTCCAAGACATCATGGCATTGTTGTATTTAGATCTCTGTTAACTATTTGTGATGAGCAGCCAAGATGCTTCAGGCTCTTCTTGGTGGTTTTTTATCATTGGTCCATTGGTGGAGAAGAAGGTGGTAGCTATCACTCAGTAAGTGAAGTTGCAGGAGGTGTAGGTTTAGTTGTGTCTTATGGGGACTGTTTCTGTCTCCCACTCAGTTAGACAAAAATTACAATTGAATAACCATCAAAAAACTAAAAGCACATGGACAAAAAATACACCATGTAATCACACAGGAACAATAACCAAAAAAAAAAAAAAAAAAAAGTGGGGGGAAAAAGAAGAGAAAAACAAGAAACCTGCAATATCTGGGGATAGGGCAATAAGAGGAAAAAAAGTAAAGAAAGGGAATAATGAATAAAAAAAATGGGAAAAATGCAAAAAGAAAAACAAGGAATAGGGTTATCCATGAGAAAGAAAGAAAAAAAAAAAAATTTGCATCCGGTAACAGGGCAAAGAAAAAAAGCTGAAAACTAGGACCAGGGAGGGGAAGATAAAGAATAATAGTAAAAAGGACAAAAGTTTTAATAATAATAGTAGTCTTGAAACTGACAAAAACATGCAAACTAAAAACCATAAGAAAGAAAGAGAAAAAAAAAGAAAAAGAAAAAAATCAGGGGAGGGCAGGGCCGGGCACCCAGGCTTTGTCTAAGCACACAGACTGGGATTGAGTTCCTGTGCACCCAGAAGGTGAGTGGGAGTAAGGGATGGCTTCACCTCTGTTCACCAAGTGGGTAACGAGGGGAATGTCGCACCTTTTCAGTCATCCAGGTCCGGAGTGTCCTTGGGGTTACTGGCAAGCAGAACCTGTTCTTAAGCCCCTGGAATCTGGGAGAGCACTGTCTCTTTAAATATCCAAAATGGTTAAGCCGCTAGTAAATATTCAAAATGTCTGCATCCTTTGGACCAGCAAAAGTCCACAGCTCAAGTTGCCTTCCTATTTACTGCTGCTTAGCCTTTTATTCCCATCCACCAAAGCAGTTCTCCATGCAGTCCCCTAATTTTAAGTTAATTCTTAGGTCCTACCACCACTCGGCAATCTCTAAACTGTCTGTGCTGTCAAGGTCGCTCAGGATCACTGCCAGACCACAGCTCCATATGTCTCCTTTTTTGATATTTTCATGCAAATTCCTCTGCTAGTTGGAGATTAGTCCACTTCTATATCCTTCCCTTCAAGGCTCAGGGGTCCAGGATTATTTTTCTGTGTCTGTGTTAATTGGTCCCCCTTTTCTTTGTTGAAGAGGGTCTGTGCAGTCTTTCTGCCTATGCCACCATCTTACCAGAAGGCTTATCCACAATTTGTTATGATCCACACCTGATCAGTGCAGAGTCCTCTTTATCCCTGCTGGTCTCTGCTACAGAATGGCTGGGCTGGACTGGTCTTGGGACCAATATCCTCTGAGATACAGCTGGCCTCCACTGTTCTTTTAGACTGTGATATAATCCAATGCCACTTACAACTTAGCATGTCATTTCCTCTATTCATTGAGGACTCTACCTTCAGTAGCCTTCTCTTCTGAGCCTTGGAACTCTGCCAATCCCATGGTACTCTCAGGATTGAGCATGAAGCTAGCCTTGTGTTAAATGGAGCTAGTGCTCTCTTTTGCATTCACTTAACTCTGACCTCCCAGAAGTAGCCATAGGAAGGCTGTCTCTTATTCTGCTAACCTTTATGCTTTCAGTGTCTCCTATCCCTTAGAGGAAGCTTCTATAGCAGCTTCATCCCATCTTTAGAGGTGTAGCCTCCAGACTGGGAAGAAATGGACACTTGGATCTTTGACTTCTGTGTTATGCTTCTGTCACCTTCTTGCCTCCCACAATACACCAGGGGGGATGACTTGCAGAGCAGGCATTATACCATCCTTCTACTTCCCATGGAGTCCTCTTCCCTTCCTTGGAACTCTAGCAGAATGACTTCTAGAGAACATCATCTACAGAGGAGAGAAAGACATTGGTTTGAAATTATCAAAGAGGAATTCGTTCTACTTGAAATCTCCATCAGATAGAAAAGGGGAGGAAAACATAGATTACATTCAATCTATTCAATTTGGTTATTTATTACCAGTGCTGTTGAAGACTATAATAATAGTAATTAAAAATGCTGGGCTCCTAGGATTTAAATGGAAGTCTTTTGTTGTTGTTGTTGTTTTTGTTTTTTAAATTGTGATTTGGGTGAAAGTTTACAGAGCAAATTCACTTTTCATACAGCAGGTCACATACATTTTGTCTCATGACATTGACTGAAATTTCCTACAATGCAACAGCTCCACTCCCACTTTCTCTCCATAGTAACCTCTTCTCTGTGTCTTTTCCTCTATGAGGAAAGGACAGCCCCTGAGCTTTTTCCCTGTGCATACACGGCCCTTCTATTCTCCCATGATTGTTATCTTCAAGGAGTGTATCTATTTAATGTAAATATTCAGCTCATATGCCTGTGTTTTGTTTGTCTGTAAGTCACAGGAGTGGGTTCAATTCCAGACCTAAAGGGCAGCTAGGGACCATAGTCTCAGGGGTTCCATCAGGCTCTATCAGACCAGCAAACCCAGACCCATTTTTTTTTTTTTAAGGATTTTGAGTTTTGTTCCACATTGTTCTCCCACTCTGGATAAGGATCTCCTACATAGATCTCCCACTCTGGATAAGGATCTCCTACATAGATCTCCTCTGAGTGGTTGACAGTGGTAGCTGGGAACTATCTAGTTCTTCTGGTATCATAGTTCTATAGGCTGAGGATTGCATAGTGTACCAGTCACAGAGACTAATTATTTCCATGCATCTTTAGTTTTCTTCATTCTTCTTTGCTCTCTGCAAGGAGAGACTCAGTTGCATCTAGATGGCTGCTTGAAAGCTTGTAAGATCCCAATCACTACTCACTAAAGTAGGAGGGGAGCAATGTTTTTGTGTAGTATGTTATGCCAATTGAGCTTGATGTCCCCTACGACTATAGTCCTTAGCACACAGGTCCAACTTCTTGCTCCCTCTGGGTAGCTGGCTGTGGCCAAGAAGTGACTAAAACCTTGTTCCTTATCAGCTCCTAATACATGGGAATTCTTATAGAACAAATACACTTGTAGAAACATTGTCTATCAACCTTGTACATGGTGATGGGTTCACTCCCCCCACATAGACATACCTAATAGTTCAGTCTGTCCACCCATCTATCCACCAATATATCCAAGTTTCCACTGACAATGCAGTATTGTATGTACAAAAGGGTTCATCTTTGTTGTCTGTACCTTCCATGCACCGCTCTTTATCTTCTTCTACCTCAATGCCACTGAGTTCATTACTCACATTTGGTACATTGCCCTTCTCTTCACCCAAATCAATACTTGTCTCTACCTATCTAACAGTGTTCCCTTCCCTCCCCTCCCACCCCTGGTAACAAAGAAAGACTATTTCCTTCCATATATAAACCTTTCATTGACTTTTTACAATAACGGACCAATACAATATTTGTCTTTCTGTGATTGACTTATTTCACTCAGCATAATATTCTCCAAGTTCATCCATTTAATATGATGTTATGCAGATTCTACATTATTCTTTAGGGTTACATAGTATTCCATTGTGTGTATGTACCATACTTTGCTTATCCATTCTTCTGTTGATGGGCACCTAGGTTGTTTCCATCTTTTTGCTATTGTAAATAATGCTGTATAGATTATGTCTCAATATAAAGAAAACAAAAATCCTCACAACTGGACCAATGAGCAGCATCACAATCAATGGAGAGAAGATTGAGGTTGTCAAGGAATTCATGTTGCTTGGTTCTAAAATCAATGCCAATGGAAGCAGCAGTCAGGACATTAGATGACATGTAGCATTGGGAAAGTTAACCACAAAGGAACAGTTTCAAGTGCAGAGGAACAGGGATGTCTCCTTGAGGACTAAGGTGCACCTGACAGAAGCCATGATATTTCCAATTGCCTCATATGCATGTGAGAGCTGGACAATGAATAAGGAAGACCAAAAAAGAATTGATAATTTTGAGTTGTTGTGCTGGCGAAGAATGCTGAAAGTACCATGGACTGCTAAAAGAACTAACAGATCTGTCCTGGAGGAAGTGCACCTGGAATGTTCCTTGGAAGCAAGAATGACCAAACTTCATCTCACCTATTTTGGTTATGTTGTCAGAAAGGACCATTCCTTGGAGAAGGATGTCATGCTTGGTAGGGTGGAGGGTCGACGAAAGGGGGGAGGCCTTCAACGAGATGGATTGACACGGTGGCTGTGATGATGGGCTCAAGTAGAGCGGGAATCATGGAGCTGGTGCGGGATTGGGCAGTGTTTCATTCTGCTGTGCATGGGGTCACTATGAGTTGGAAATGACTCGACGGTACCTAACAACAACAACAACAAATAATGCTGCAATAAACATGGGTGTGCATATATCTGTTCTTGTCCTGGCTCTCACTTCTTTAGGATATATACCTAGTAATGAACTGGCTGTGTCAAATGGTATTTCTAATTCCAACTTTTTAAAGAACCACCATACTGCTTTCCACAGTGGTTGTATCATTTGACAGTCCCACCAGCAGTGTATGAGAGTCCCAATCTCTCCACATCCTCACCAGCTTTTGTTATTTTCTGCCTTATTGAACTTTGCTACTAGTGCTGGGGTAAGATGGTATCTCATTGTTGTTTTGATTTGTATCTCTCTAATGGCTAATGAGGAGCTCTGGTGGAATAGTGCCCAAGGCATTTGGTTGCTAACCAGAAGGCTGGCAGTTCAAATCCACTAGCAACTCCTTGGAAAGAAGGTTGAACAATCTACTTCTGTAGAGATACCACCTTCAAAACCTAATGAGTGGTCGCTGTGAGTCATAATCTACTCGACGGCAGTGAGGTTTATTTTGGGGGGTGGGGGGTGGGGAGGGAATGGCTAATAATCATGAGCATTTCTTCATGTGTTTGTTGGCCACCTGAATATCCTCTTTGGTCTATTGATGTCTTCTGCCCATTTTTGAATTGGTCTATTTGTCTCTTTGTTGTTTGAGGTTTTAGAGTTTTCTATAATTTCTAGAGATAAGTCCCTTGTCAGATATGTCATTGTGGAATATTTTTTTCCCAAACTGTAGGTTCTCTTTTGACACTTTTTGGAGAGGTCTTTGGAAGCACATAAAAATTTCATTTTTGGAAGGTCTCATTCATCTCATTTCTCTTCTGCTGTTTGTGCATTTTGGGTTTTGCTTGATCATCTACTTACCTAAATTTTCCCTTGAAGAAATTTATAGTTTTAGGTTTCACATTTAAGTCTTTGAGCCATCTGGAGTCAGTTTTGTGTATTGTGTGAAGTACAGATATTGTTTCATTTTTCTGCAAATGGATATCCAGTTTTGCCAGCACCATTTATTAAACAGACAATCTCTTCCACACTAATGGATTTTGGTCCTTTGTCAAAGATCAGCGACCATAGATCAATGGATGTATTTCTGTGTTCTCAATCAATTCCTTTGGTCTGTTTGTCTGTCATACCAATACCAGGCAGTTTTGACTACTGTGGCTGTATAGTAGGTTTTGAGATCTGGCCATGTGAGACCTCCTACTTTGTTCTTCTTCTTCAATAGTGCTTTGCTTATCCAAGGTCTCTTTCCTTTCCATATAAAGTTAGTGATTTGTTTTCCACATCCTTAAAGAATGTTAATGGGATCTGGATTGGGATTGCATTGAATGTATAGATTGCTTTGGGTTGAACTGACATTTTCACAATATTCAATCTTCCTATCCACAAGCATGATATGTCCTTCCAAGTAGTATTTTATAGTGTTCTTTGTACGGAGTTTTGTATCCCTGGTAAGATATATTCCCAATTTTTAATTTTTTATCTTTTTTTTAAAATCTGTTGTAAACAGAGATACATATTTGTACCCATTCCAAAGAAAGGTGATCCCATGGAATGTGGAAATTATTGAGCAATCATTAATATCACACATAAGTAAGATTTTGCTGAAGATAATTCAAAAAAGTTTGCAGCAGTATATTGACAGAGAACTTCCAGAGGTGCAAGCTGGATTCAGAAAAGGACATGGAACAAGGGATATCATAGCTGCTGTCAGATGGATCTTGGCTCAAGGCAAAGAATACCAGAAAGGTGTTTACTTGTGTTTTATTG
>NW_006921637.1:4922822-4925165 GCF_000298275.1 Orycteropus afer afer | reverse complement strand
GCCATCAATTCCCGGAGCCTTGTTCTTCGCCAGTTCTTTCGAATAGCAAAGAAACACTGTTTACAATAGCTACCAAAAAATAAAATACTTGGGAATAAATCTTACCAGGAGCACAAAACACCTCTACAAAGAAAAGTATAAAAAAAAAAAAACTACTTCAAGAAACCATAAGAGATCTACATAAATGGAAGAACATTTCATGCTCATGGATAGGAAGATTGAATCTTGTGAAAATGTCAGTTCTACCCAAAGTAATCTATACATTCAATGCAATCCCAATCCAGATCCCATCAACATTCTTTAGAGATATGGAAAAATTAATCATTAACTTTATATGGAAAAGAAAGAGACCTTGGATAAGCAAAGCACTATTGAACAAGAAAAACAAAGTAGGAGGTTTCACATTGATGGATCTCAAAACCTATTATACAGCCACAGTACTCAAAACTGCCTGGTATTGGTTTAATGACAGATACATAGACCAATGGAATAGAATTGAGAATCCAGAAATAGAGCCATCGACCTATAGTCAGCTGATCTTTGACAAACGCCCAAAATCAATGATATGGCAAAGAGAATGCTTGTTTAATAAATGGTGCTGGCAAAATTGGAAAAATGATACAAGATCTGTACTTCACAGCACACAAAAAAATGAACTCCCGATGGATCAAAGACTTAAATGTGAAACCTAAAACTTTACAGTTCCTCAAGGAAAATTTAGTGGCAAATTTAAGGGCCCTAATATACGGCATAAATAGACTATGAAGCATAACTCAATATGCACAAACAGCAGAAGAGAAACTAGATGATTGGCACCTTCTAAAAATTAAATTTTCATGTGCTTCCAAAGACTTCTCTGTAGAGAACCTACAGATTTGGAGAAAAAAAAAATGGTAATGATATATCTGACAAGGGACTTATCTCTAGAATGTATAGAAAACTCCAACACCTCAATAACAAAAAGACTAATAATCCAATTAAACAATGGCCAGAAGGCATGAATAGACACTTCACCAAGGACGATATTCAGGAGGCCAACAAACATATGAAGAAATGCTCACGATCATTAGCTATTAGAGAGATGCAAATCAAAACAACAATGAGATACCATCTTGCTTCAGCACTAGTAGCTATCTTCAACAAGACAGAAAATAACAAATGCTGGTGAGGTTGTGGAGAGATTAGGACTCTCACACACTACTGGTGGGACTGTAAAATGGTACAACCATTGTGGAAAGCAGTATCGTGGTTCCTTTAAAAGTTGGATTTGAAAAATACAATTTGACTCAACCATTCCATTACTAGGTATATAACCTAAAGAAGTGAGAGCCATGACAGGAACATATTTGCACACCCATGTTCATTGCAGCACTATTTACAATAGCTAAAAGATGGAAACAACCTAGATCTCAATCAACTGAGGAATGGATAACCAAACTATGGTACATTCACACAATGGAATACTATGCAATGGTAAAGAATAATGTAGAATCTGCAAAACACTGCATAACATGGATGAACTTGGAGGACATTATGCTGAGTGAAATAAGTCAATCACAAAAGGATAAATATTGTATTAGTCTGTTATTGGAAAATTTAAGGAAAGTTTTATCTATAGAAGGAAATTTTCTTTGTTGGTTACCAGGGGTGGGAGGGGAGGTGAGGAAGCATTGTTAGATAGATAGAGATAAATATTGATTTGTGTAAAGAGAAGGGCAATGTGCCAAATATGAGTGACCAATATGGCAGTATTGAGGATGAGAAAGACATAGAGAGGTACATGGGAGGTACACACAACAAATATGAACCCTTTTGCACATACGGTACTGCATTGTCATTGAAGGCAAACATAGGCATATGGGTGGATAGATGGGTGGACAGGCTGAAAGATTAGGTACCTCTATGAATGGGGAGTGTATTCAAGAACATATATAAGGTTGGCAGACAATGGTCCTATAAGTTTATGTGAATGATTAGAATTCCCAGGTGTGTAATAGAGCTGACAAGAGACAAGGGTGTGGTCACTACTTGGTCACAGCCAGCTACCCACAGGAACTGAGTAGTTGAACCTGTGGGCTCAGGGCCATAGTCACAGGGGACATCAAGCTCTATTGGCATAACATACTTTACAAAACATTGTTCCACATCCTACTTTGGTGAGTAACGGCTGGGATCTTAGAAGCTAGCAAGCTGCCATCTAGATGCAACGATGGGTCTCTCCTTGTCCAGAGCAAAGAAGAATGAGGAAAACCAAAATTCATGGAAACAATTAGTCCTAGTGACTGGTACACCATCCGATCTACAGCCTATATGACTATGAGACCAGAAGAACTAGATGGTGCC
>NW_006921637.1:4919424-4922622 GCF_000298275.1 Orycteropus afer afer | reverse complement strand
AAACAAAATACAGGCATATGAGTTGAACATTTACCTCAAGTAGATACACTCCTTGGAGAGAACAATCATGGAAGAAAGAAAGGCTGCTTATTCACAGGGAGACAGCTCAGGGGGCAGGAGTCCATGGACGGATGGACACGGGGAAGAGGTAACTATGGGGAGGAAGTGGGAGGAGAGCTGTTGCATTGTGGTAAACTGTGGTCAATGTCATGAGACAAAATATATGTGAACTGTTGTACGGAAAGTGAATTGCTCTGTAAATCTTCCCCTACATCACAGTGGAAAAAAAGAGAGAGAGAGAGAGAGGAGAACCTGAGATACACTGATGATGCAACTTTGCTTGCTGAATGTGAGGATGACTTGAGGCTCTTACTGATGAAGAATGAAGAATACAGTCTGCAGTATGGATTACATCTCGATACAAAGAAAACAAAAATCCTCACAACTGGACCAATAAGCAGCATAACGATAAATGAAAAAAAAGATTGAGGTTGTCAAAGAATTCACATTGCTAGATTCTATAATTGAAGCCAGTGGAAGCAGAAGTCAGGACATTAGACAATATGTAGCACTAGGCAGATAGGCTGCAAAGGAACCCTTTCAAGTTCTGAGGAGCAAGGAAGTCTCCTTGAGGATGAAGTTGCTCCTGACACAAAGCATGATATTTACAATCACCTCATTTCATGTGAGAGCTGGACAATGAGTAAGGAAGACCCGAAGAAGAGTTGATGCTTTTGAGTTGTGGTGCAGGCAAAAACTCCTGAAAGTACCATGGACTGCTAAAAGAACTAACAGATCTGTCCTGGAGGAAGTGCAGCCAAAATGCTCCTTGGAAGCGAGAATGGCCAGACTTCATCACACCTACTTTGGTCATGTTGTCAGAAGGGACCATTCCCTGGAGAAGGATGTCATGCTTGGTTAGGTGGAAGGTCAATGAAAGAGGGTAAGGCCTTCGACGAGATGGATTGACATGGTGGCTGCGACAATGGGCTCAAGTATAGCAAGGGTTATGGAGGTATCAGTGTTTCTCTCTGCTGTGCGTGGGGTCACTATGAATTGTAAATGACTCGACAGCACCTAACCACAACATTGTAAGTGGTATTGATTTCCTTATTTATTTTTCAGCATTCTCATTTCTGCTGTAGAGGAATCAAACTGATTTTTGGAGGTTGATCCTGTGTTCTGCCACAATGCTAAATTCTCAGTTTCAGTAGATTTATTCTTGAGTCTCTTGAGTTTTCTAGATATAGGATCATATCAGCCACAGGGATCCAGGTGAGTAGAGGGAACTCAGGCACACCCAAAGCAGCAGGGCTGGAGAAAGGGGAGTAAAAGCCAGGAACCTGGACAGAGGAGCAGTCAGCAGCAGGGGTCCAGGTGAGGAGAGAGAACCCAGGCACACCCAAAGCAGCAGGACGGTAGATCAGGAGAAAGGAGATTAAAAGGCAGGAATCCGGACAGAGGAGAAGTCAGCCACAGGGATCCAGGTGAGGAGTGGGAACTCAGGCATGCCCAAAGCAGCAGGGTGGGAGAGAGGGAGAAAGGGGATAAAAAGCTAGGAACCCACCCAGAGGAGCAGTCATCTACAGGGATCCAGGTGAGGAGAGGGAACTCAGGCTTGCCCAAAGCAGCAGGGTGGGAGAGTGGGAGAAAGGGGATTAAAACACCCAGGAATCAGGACAGAGGAGGAGTCAGCCACACGGAGCCAGGTAAGGGTAGTACAAGAGGTTTCCAACAGGGAGATAAACTTGTCTGTTGCTATGTCCTACTTTGGTGACGTGTTGATGTGAGTTTTGAGGCTGAGCCACTGGTGTTTCAAACCCAGCAGGATGCACATGGTGCACAGGTATCAGCCCAGCTTTCACACTGAGACAGACTAGGAAGAAGGAAGAGGCTGTCCACTTCTCAAAGAACTGGCCAGGAAAAACCTTATAAATAGCAAAGAAACACTGTTTGATACATTACTGCACAACTTTATGAATAATCTGGTTAGGTTAGAAGGCTCTCAAAATAGGACTGGGAAAGACTTGCATCATCTGCGTAAACCCAGCCTTAGTCCTATGGATAAGGTAAAGCTTTCAAGACCTCCATTTGCTGACGTGGCACCACACAAATTGAAGAGAAACAGCTACAGGCATCCATTAATCATTGGAACATGGAATGAACAAAGTATGAATCTAGGAAAATTGGAAGTTGTCAAAAATGAAATGGAATGCATAAAGATTGATATCCTCAGCATTAATGAGCTGAAATGGACTGGTTTTGGACATTTTTAATCAGACAACCATGTGATCTACTATGCCAGGAATGATAGTTTGAAGAGGAATGGCATGGCATTCATCATCACAAAAGATGTTTCAAGATCTGTCCTGAAGTACAATGCTGTCAGTGACAGGATAATATCCATACACCTACTAGGAAGACCTGTTAATATGACTATTATTCAAATTTATGCCCCAACCACCAAAGCCATGATGAGGAAATTGAAGATTTTTATCAACTTCTGCAGTCTGAAATTGACCAAACATGCAATCAGGATGTGTTAATTATCACTGGTGACTGGAATGCAAAAGTTGGAAAGAAAAAGAATCATTGGTAGTTGGAAAATTTGGCCTTGGTGACAGAAATAATGCTGCAACTTGCATGGTAGAATTTTGCAAGACTAATGACTTGTTCATTGCAAACACCTTTTTTCAACAACAGAAACGGTGTCTCTACACATGGACTTCACCAGATGGAACACATAGGAATCAGATTGACTACATCTGTGGAAAGAAGCAGTGGAAAAGCTCAATATCTTCAGCCAAAACCAGGCCAGGATCTGATTGGGGAACAGATCATCAACTGCTCATATGCAAGTTCAACTTGAAGTTAAAGACAATTAAAACAAGTCCAAGAGAGCCAAAATATTATCTTTAATATACCTCTCCTTAATTTAGAGATCATGTAAAGAATAGATTTAATGCATTGAACACCAACGACTGAAAGCCAGAAGAATTGTGGGAGGATATCAAGAACATTATCCATGAAGAAAGCCAGAGATCACTAAAAAGAGGAGAAAAGAAAAGAAGACCAAAATGGATGACAGAAGAGACTCCGAAACTTGCCCTTGAGTGGAGAGTAGCTAAAGCCAATGGAAGAAATGACAAGATAAAAGAGCTGAACAGAAGATTTCAAAGAGCAGCTAGAGCAGACAAA
>NW_006921637.1:4916321-4917819 GCF_000298275.1 Orycteropus afer afer | reverse complement strand
GAATAAGGAAGACTGAAGAAGAGTTGATGCTTTTGAGTTGTGGTGCTGGTGAAGAATGCTGAAAGTACCATGGACTGCTAAAAGAACTAACATCTGTCCTGGAGGAAGTGCAGCCAGAATGCTCCTTGGAAGCGAGAATGGCCAGACTCTGTCTCACCTATTTTGGTCATGTTGTCAGAAGGGACCATTCCTTGGAGAAGGATTTCATGCTTGGTAAGGTGGAGGGTCGACAAACAAGGGGGAGCCCTTCAACGAGATGGATTGACACAGTGGCTGCGATGATGGGTTCAAGTATAGCAGGGGTTGTGGAGCTTGTGCATGATCGGGCAGTGTTTCATTCTGCTGTGCATGGGGTCACTATGAGTCGGAGACAACTTGACAGCACCTAACAACAACAACAGGATCATATCAGCAGCAAGTAGGGATAGTTTGACTTCTTGCTTACCAGTTTGAATGCCTTTGATTTCCCTTTCTTGCCTTATTGCCCTACCTAGAACTTCCAGTACAATATTGAATAGAAGTGGTGATAGAGGGCACCCTTGTCGGTTTCCTGTTCTCAAGGGGAATAGTTTCAGTGTCTTTCCATTGAGAATAATGCTAGCTGTTGGTTTTGTGTATATGCCGTTTATTATGTCAAGGAATGCCCTTACTATACCTATTTTGCTGCGAGTTTTGATCAAGAAAGGGGGTTGGATTTTATCAAATGTCCTTTCTGCATTGATTGATATGATCATGTGGTTCTTTTCCTTTGTTTTACTTATGTGGTGAGTGACATTGACTGTTTTTCTAATGTTGAACCATCCTTGCATACCTGATATGAACCCCACGTGGTTCACAATGAGTGATTTTCTTGATATGTTGTTGGAGCCTATTGGCTAGGATTTTGTTATGGATTTTTTTTTAAATCTATATTCATAAGGGATATTGGTCTGTAGTTTTCCTTTTGAATGATGTCTTTGTCTAGTTTTGGAATCAAGGTTATACTTGCTTCATAAAAGAAATTAGGGAGGATTCCATCCTTTTGTATATTTTGTAATAATTTAAGTATGATCGGTATCAATTCTCTGAATTTTCGGTAGAATTCTCCAGTGAAAACGTGTATGCCAGGATTTTTTTTCTTGGTAATTATTTTATGACCTATTTGATTTCTTCTTTTGCTATGGAGCTCTTCAACTTTTCTACCTCAGTCTGTGTTAGTTTATGTAAGTGGTGTGTTTCTAGAAATCTGCCCACTTCATCCAGATTTTCAAATTTGTTGGAGTACAGTTCTTCATAGTATCCTGATATTATCTTTTTTATTTCAATTGGTTCTGTTGTGATGTTGCCCATTTCATTTATTTTTCATGTTATTTGTATTCTCTCCCTCTTTTCCTTTTTTAAAGTTGTCATTGGTTTGTCAGTTTGATAAATCTTTTCAAAAAACCAACTTCTAGTCTTGTTAGTTTTTTCTATTGTCTTTCTGTTTTCTGTTTCATTGATTTCTGCTTGAATCTTTATT
>NW_006921637.1:4909502-4916221 GCF_000298275.1 Orycteropus afer afer | reverse complement strand
GTTGATTTTGGCTCTTTCTTCTTTTTTGATGTTTGCATTTATTGCTATAAATTGATCACTGCTTTTGCTGTGTCCCAAAGATATTAGTATGTTGTGTTTTCATTCTCATTTGATTCAAGGAATATTTAAATTCCATTCTTTAAAGTTTATTCTATTACCCAGTCATTCTTAAGGAGGTTGTCGTTCAATTTTCATGTGTTTTTTTTTTTTCATTGATCTTCCTATTGTTGATTTCTGATTTCATAGCATTGTGATCTGAGATGTTTTGCAGAATTTCAATGTTTTTAAATTTTTTAAGGCTTGCTTTATGGCCTACTACGTGGTCTATCACAGAGAATGTTGCATGTGCACTGGAAAAGTATGTATATTGTGCTGTTGTTGGGTGAAATGCTCTGTAGTTCTTTATAAGGTCAAGTTGGTGGATCATATTGTTTAGTTCTTCTGCATCTTTGTTGAGTTTCTTTCCAGTTATTCTATCTTTCATTGAAAGTGGTGAATTAAAGTCTCCTGCTATGATGGTGGAGTCATCTATTTGCCTTTTCAACTCTTTTGAAGTGTGTATGTGTTTTGGAGGTCTTTCATTTGGTCCATAGATATTTATTGTGGTTATACTTCTTGTTCAGTTGATCCTTTAATCATTATATGATGGCCTTCTTTCTCTCTTATGGTGTTTTTTGTCTTAAAGTCAATTTGATCAGAAATTAATAATGCCACTCCTACTCTTTTTGTGCTGCCATTTGCTTTATATATCCTTTTCCAACCTTTGACTTTTAGTCTATTTTTGTCTTTGTCTCTAAGGTATGTCTCTTATAGACAGCATTTTGATGGGTAATGTTTTCTTATCCAGTCTGCAACTCTCCATCTCTTGAGTGGTGTATTTAATCCAGTGACATTCAGTGTAATTATTGACAAGTATGAATTGGTTGCTGTCATTTTGTTATGTGTTTTTCATGGGGCTCTTGGTTTCTTTGTCCTGTATTATTTTCTGTGCTGAGCTCATTGTGTTTATGAATCATGATATCATTTCCTTTGTTGTTGTTGTTTTAGTATTTTCCAAATATTTGTGCTTGTCTTCTTTTTTATTGTTATGTAAAGTTTTATCATTTTTCTCTGAGATTACCCTGTGATTTATAATATTCTCCCTGATTTTAGAACAATCCATTCTATCTTGTAACTCTCTTGACTTCTTCACCATTTAGAAGTTCTGTAACTACACTTTTTCCGCCCTCTTTTGGTTTATAGTTGTCCTCATTTGCCCTTTGAAGTCTCTGGTTCCCTGTTTACAATCTTGTAAGCTTATATTTTACTTCGGATACTTGCATAACTGTGTTGGTTTCTGGGTTATGTCCTCTTGTGTACAAATGGTCAGTTGTTGTTTGCTATTATTGGTTCTATGTTCAAAGGACTCCCTTTGAGGGAGTCCAAACCACTCCCATGGTTCTTGTAAGGTTGGTCTGGTTTTAACAAATTCCCTTAATTTCTGCTAATCTGGAAATCTACTAATTATACCAACATATTTGAAGGACAATTTTGCTGAGTATATAATTCTTGATTGGAAACTTTTCTCTTTCAGGGTTTTATATATACCATCCAATTGTCTTTTTGCCTACATGATTTCTGCTGAGAAATCAAAGCTTATTCTTATTGTTTGTCCTTTGTAAGTAACTTTTCATTTTTCCTGCATGGCTTTCTGGATTCTATCTTTGTCTTTGGTTTTAATGAGTTTGATGATGATATGTCTTGATTTTCTCTTGGTGTCTAGCCTGCTTGGGGTTTGCTGGATTTCCTGAATGGATATATTCTCATCTTTCATCATATCATGGAACTTCTCTTCCAACAAATCCTAGACAATTTTTTCTGCAGAAATTGTGATCTGTTCCACAATCATTTACTCATCAATAATGATGAGTTGATATACCTCTGAGGAAGCACTGAGAAAGTATATTGTTGGTTTTGCCAGCTGAAGGCAAACTGCTTCTGATGGCCCTTTGAAATTGGTATTGAGAAAAAGGCATTGGCCAGATCAATAGCTGCATACCAAGTACCAGGGGATATACTAATTTGCTCAAGGAATGAAACCACATCAGGAACAACAGCTGCAACTGGAGTCACCACCTGATTAAGTTTATGATAATTTACTGCCATTCCCCAAGTTCCATATGTTTTTTGCACAGGTCAAATAGGTGAATTAAATGGGAATGTGGTGGGAATTACCACCCCTTCATCCTTCAAGTCCTTGATGGTGGCAGTAATCTCTGCATTCCCTTTATGGGACTTCTCTAAAGGACAATGGTGAAGGGAAATCCTCCCAATGGGCAGAACTTTGAGCCATGCATCTGGCTGTTCATTTTGCATGGAACAAGAAATGACCAGATATATGATTGTATACAGATGCATGGACTGTGGCCAATGACTTGGCTGGATGATCTGGGATTTGGAAGGAACATGATGGGAAAATTGGTGACAAGGATGTATGGGGAAGAGGTATTTGGATAGATCTCTCTCAATGGACCACAGGTGTAAATATATTTGTGTCTCATGTGAATGCTCACCAAAAAGTGACCTCAGCAGAGGAGGACTTTAACAATGAGGTGGACAGTATGACACATTCAGTGGAAACCAGCCATCCTTTTTCCCCAGCTACTCCTTTCATTGCTCAATGGGCTCATGAACAAAGTGGCCATGGTGGCAAGGATGGAGCCTATGCGTGGGCTCAGCAACATGGAGTTCCACTTACCAAGGCTCATTTGGCTACTGCCACTGCTGAGTGCCCAATCTGCTAGCAGCTGAGACCAACACTTAGTCCATGATATGGAACCATTCCTCGGAGTGATCAGCCAGCAACCTGTTTGACAGGTTGATTACATTGGACCACTTCCATCATGGAAAGGACAATGTTATGTTCTTATTGTAATCTATATTTATTCTGGATATGGATTCACCTTCCCTGTATGCAATGCTTCTACCAAAACTATCATCCATGAACTTACAGAATGCTTCATCCACCACATCACATTGCTTCAGATCAAGGGACTCACTCACTTCACAGCAAATGAAGTGCAGCAATGGGCCTATACTCATGGAATTCACTGGTCTTACCATGTTCCCCATCATCCAGAAGCAACTAGCTTGATAGAACAATGGAATGGCCTACTAAAAACACAATTATGGGGCCAGCTAGGTGGCAATACCATGAAGGGTTGGGGAAATCTTCTCCAGCAGGCTGTATATGCTCTAAACCAGTGTCCAATATATGGTGCTGTTTCTCCAATAGCCAGGATTCATGGGTCCAGGAACCAAGGTGTGAAAATGAGTGGTGCCACTCACTCTTACCCCTAGTAACCTAATAAAAAAACAATTTCTTCCTGTCCCTGCTACCCTATACTCTGTGGGTCTGGAGATCTTAGTCCCAAAGGAAGGGTCACGCCCACCTGGCACAATACTGATTGCATTGAACTGGAAGTTAATGCCACCTGATCATTTTGGCTTCCTCATACCTCTAGAAGAGCTCTGGTAGCATAGTGCCTAAGGCACTTGACTGCTAACCAGAAGGCTGGTGGTTCAAACCCACCTGACACTCCTTGGAAGGAAGGTTAGGCAATCTACCTCCATAATGATACTGGCTTGGAAACACAAGGAGGGGTCGCTATGAGTCATGTCTGACTCGACTGCACATAACAACAACATACCTCTAGATCCACAGACAAAGAAAGGTATTACTCTACTCACTGGTGTGATAGATCTTGATTACCAAGGGGAAATTGGATTGACATTACATAATGGAGGTAAAGAAGAATATGTCTGGAATACAGATTCTTTAGGCTGTCTCTTTGTACTACCATGCCCTGTGATTAAATTTAGTGGAAAATTACAGCAACCCAATTCTAATATGACTTCTAATGGCCCAGACTCTTCAGGAATGAAGGTTTGGGTCATCCACCAGGCAAAGAACCACAACCAGCTGAGGTGCTTACTCAGGGCAAGATATATACAGAATGGGTGGTGGAAGAAGGTAGTTCTGAAGATCAGCTACAACCACATGACCAATTTCAGAAACAAGGACTGTGATTGTTACATTTACTCATTGTATGTGTGCATCAAATATTTTTGTTTTATTTCCTTCTGTTATGAACTGTGAAATGTAAACAAGGTTAATGCATTTTGGTTGTACACGTGTTAGCATGTCATGTTAGGCACAAATATGACTTTACAATTGTCCTTATTTAGAGATTATATATGGTTAGGAAGTTGTGTACAACTGCCAAGTTGACAAGGGGTGGACTGTGATAGTTGGAGCTATGTGTCAACTTGACTGGACAACATTTCTGTGTGTTTTAAGCAGTTGTGATGTGGGTTATTACCATGATGGAATCAGATGTATATGCTTTGAGCAGACAAACCATTGAAAGGGAATTTCACTAAGGGTGTGGCCCGCTTCCAATATGTTTATGGATGTCCTGGGAAAAGAGACACTGTTTTGTGGACTGAGAGCCTGTTGTGCTGCCTACAACTCTCTGTGAGCAAAAAATCCACCATTCAGCCTGGAGATCTTGGATTCATCATTTGTTGGAGTCAACAGCCAATATACTGCCTCCCAAACTTGAGCTTGTCATTCCTTGCAGCAGTGTAAGTCAGGAAAATTTTTAATGTTAATTGATGTTTAATCTAAGATTAATTGATGTTTAATCTAATTAGTATGATGAGATTTGATGTAATGTAGTTGCCTCCATAATTGTATAGGATGTAAGCAGCCAATCAGTTGAAAAGAGTTTCCTCAGGGGTGTGGCTTGCTTCTAATACATATATATGGACATCCAGAGAAACTTCTCAGGCTTCTTTTTGGATCTGGACCCTTAGATTAAATAGATGAAAATGTTAATTGATGTTTAATCTAAGAACTTGTGACTTGCCAGCATCTATAAGTATATGAGCCATTTTTCTAAGATAAATTTCTCTTTCTCTATATGTATATATAAGCTTTACTGGTTTTGCTTCTCTAGAGATCCAGTCTAACACAGAAAATATGGCCTTGGTGATAGAAACAACACCAGAGATTGCATGATAGAATTTTGCAAAACCAATGACTTGTTCATTGCAAATACCTATTTCAACAACAAAAATGGTGGTTATACACATAGACCTCACCAGATGGTATGCACAGGGATCAAATTGACTACATTTGTGCAAAGAGATGATGAAGAAGCTCAATATTGTCAGTTAGAACAAGGCCAGGGGTCAACTGTGGAACAAACAATCAGTAGCTCATATGCAAGTTTGAGTTGAAACTGAAGAAAATTAAAACAAATCTATGAAGGCTGGGGATGCCTAAGGCACTTGACGCTAACCAGAAGGCTGGAGGTTCATACCCACCAGCCACTCCTTGGAAGGAAGGTTGGGCAATCTACTTCCATAGTGATACTGCCTCTGAAACCCAAGGAGGGGTCATATGAGTCAGGACAAGTCAACAACATATAACAACAACAACATGAAGGCTGTGACAGTTAATGTTGTGTGTCAACTTGGCTGGACCATGATTCTGAGTGGTTTAAGAGCTGTAGTATGATGATATTTGATGTAATGTAGTTGCCTCCATAATTGGATATGCTGTAAGCAGCCAATCAGTTGAAAAGAGTTTCCTCAGGGGTGTGGCTTGCTTCTAATATATATATGGACATACAGAGAAACTTCTCAGGCTTCCTGTTGGATCTGGACTCTGCCTTTAACTTATCATAATCTGTTGCTTGGAACTGAACCAGTGGCCTGCCATATTACCCGCTGATCTCGGAATTGTTGCCTTCACAGACTGTGAACCAATTATCCATCATTTTACCTATCCATCTTGAATCTGTTGCCTGCTAAAGTCAGCAGCCTTCTATACTAGTAACCTGTACAACTGTATTCAAAATGTAGAACATTGAGCTCTCCCAGTGTGACTGCTGTGGATTTCTCAGTTTCTCCATGTAGTTGTCACTTTGAAGCAATGATTGACATCTAACTTGTGTCTGATCTAAGCCATGGTATTATCAATAGTCACATATGCATTTGAAATCAGAAAAATGAATAAGGAAGACCACTGAAGAAGTAATGCATTTGAATTGTATTGGTGAAGAATATTGAGTGTACTACAGACTGTTAGAAGAATGAATACATCTGTTTTGGAGGAAGTACAGAAGGAATGCTTTTTAGAAGTGAGAATGATCTGACTTCATTTTTCATACTTTGGTCATCTTATAAGAACAGCATACTTTGATCATGTTGTATCTTTCTCCTTGGAGAAAGATATCATGTTGGATAGAGTAGAAGGTCAGTGAAAAAAGGGAAGAACTTCAATGAGATGGACTGACACAATAGATGTGATGGTGGTCTCAAGCATGGCAACAATTGTAGGGATGGTACAAGACCAGGTAGTGCTTCATTTTGTTGTTCATAGGGTCGTCATGGATGGAAACTGATTCTATAGCACCTAACAACAACCATGTAGTTGTAGCTGATTTTGCTTTGTGTATCTTGAAGCTCTATTATTAGATACACGAAGATTTATGATGATCATATCTTTTTTTAAAAAATTTATTTATTGTGATTTGGGTGAAGATTTACAGATCAAATTCACTTCCCATACAGCAGTTCACATATGCTTTGTCTCATGTCATTGACCACAGTTTACCACAATGCAACAGCTCCCCTCCCACTTCCTCCCCATTGTTACCTCTTCCCAGTGA
>NW_006921637.1:4883071-4905822 GCF_000298275.1 Orycteropus afer afer | reverse complement strand
GCCTAGTCCACCATCTTGCCGGAACTCCCTTTCAGGATTCTTTCTTTGTTTCTGGTTTTGATGAGTTTGATGATGATATGTCTTGGTGATTTTCTTTTGCGCTCTATTCTCTTTGGGGTTCATTGGACTGCCTGAATGGATATATTCTAATCTTTCTCCCTATCCGGGAAGTTCTCTTCCAACAAATCTGGACAATTTTCTCAGTGGTTTTATTTTTCTCTTCCTGTTCTGGAATTCCAATGACACATAGATTATTCCTTTTGATAGTATTCCACATGAACTGTAGGCTATCTTCATTTTGTTTTGACCTTTTTTCTGATTGATCTCTTTCCAAAGAAATATTCAGGTATTTGTCTTCAATCTAATTAAGTCTGTCTTCCATTGCATCAATTCTACTACTTTGCCCTTTCAGTGTCTTATCTATTTCTGACAATTTAATATGAATCTTCTGGATTTCTATCTGTAGATTTAGAATCATTTCTACTTTTTCATTCATTTTGTCTTTTTGTTCTTATATTTTCTTCCAGAATTCTTCTAGGGTTTTGTTTGTGTTTTCCTTGGTCCATCTCTCATTCCTTTGAAGATACCTAAATATAATTCTTTTGAAATCCTTACCAGAGAGTTCCAATGCTACTTCTTCTTCAGGGATGTGTTCTGGATCTGTACCCTGCTCCCTTATTTCTACCACTTTATCTTGCTTCTTTGTGTGGACTGTGATGGTCTGTTGTCTCAGAGACATTGTGGTGTTGTATTTAGATATCTGTTAACTGTTTGAGAAGAGCAGCGAAGGGTGATTCAGGCTCTTCTTTGTCATTGTTTATTGTCAGCCCGGTGGTGGAGAAAGAAGTGGTGGCTCTCATGCAGTAAGTGAAGCTGCAGGAGGTGTGGATATATTTGTGTCATATGGGGACTGTTGCTGTCTTCCAATCAGTTAGACAATAATATCAATTGAATAACCATCAAAAAAGTAAAAGCAAATGGAGAGAAAACACACCATGTAATCACACAGGAATATTAACCAAAAAAAGAAAAAAGGAAAAAAGTAGAAGAAGAAAATAAAAAATCCCTGCAATATCTGGGGAGAGGGCAATAAGAGAAAAAAGGTAGAGAAGGAGAATAATGAAGAAAAAAATGGGAAAAACTCAAAAAGATAAACAAGGAACAGGGATAACCATGAGAAAGAAAGAAAAATAAATTGCAACCAGGAACAGGGAAAAAAAAAAACCCTGAAAACTAGAACCTGGGAGAGGAAGAATAATTAATAATAATAAAAGTTCAAAAGTAATAATAATAGTAGTAGTTTTAAAACAGACAAAAACAAACAGAAAATAGAAATAAGAAAACAAAATTGGGTCAGGGCCGGGCAGAGCACCCAGGGTCCTTCTGAGCACACAGAGTAGGATGGAATTCCTGCCGGCCTAGAAACCTTGGGTGGGAATGAGGGATGGCCACACCTCCATTCACTAAGAGGGTATGGGGTATAGGAGTAACAAGGAGAATATCGCACCTTTCTAGTCATCCAAGTCTGGAATGTCCTTGGGGTTCCCAGCAAGTAGAGCCAGTTTTTAAGTCCCTGGAATATGGGGAACACTGTCACTCTAAATATCCAAAATGGTCAAACTGCTTGTAAACATTCAAAATGGCTGCACCCAGACAGGCAAAAGTCAGCCTTCCTCTTCACTACTTCGCCTTTTATTCCTCAGACATCAGAGCAGTCTTCTGTCCAGTCCCTGGCTAGCAGGGCTGATATTTAGGTTAATTCTTAGGTCCTACCACCACTTGGCAATATCCAAGCTGTCTGTACCGTCAGAATTGCTTTCAGACTGCAGCTCCGTATGTCTCCTTTTTTGGTGTTTTCATGCAAATTCTTCTGCTAGTTGGAGTTTAGTCCCCTTCTATATCCTTCCCTTCTAGGCTCAGGGGTCCAAGATTATCTTCTGTATCTGTGTTAATTGGTTCCCCCTTTCTTTGTTGAAGAGGGTCTGTGCAGTCTTTCTGCCTATTCCATCATCTTACCGGAACTCCCAGGATAGGTCTTGAAATGTTCTTTTTGATTATAAATGCAATGCCATTCCTCTTCAATTTGTCGATCCTAGCATAGTAGACCATATGAATGTCAGATTCAAAAGGGCTAGTACCAGTCCATTTCTGCTCCCTAATGCATGGCATATTGATCTTTATGCAGACCGTTTCTTTTGGACAGCTCCAGTTTTCCTAGATTCATAGTTCATACATTCTGATAATTAATGACTGTTTACAGCTGTTTCTTTTGATTAGTGACACATCAGCAAATGAAGGTCTCAAAAGTTTTACTCCATCCACATCATTAAGGTTGATTCTACTTTGAAGAGCCAGCTCTTCTCCAGTTGTATTTTGAGTGACTTCCAACTTGAGGGGCTCATCTTCCAGCACTTTATCAGGCCATGTTTTAGGGCTGTTCACAAGTTTTCTAGTCATATAGTGGACAATGTTTCACTGCTATTCATAAGGTCTTTAGTGGCCAATTTTTTCAGAAGTGGCCCTGTCCTTCTTCCTAATGTGTCTTAATCTAGAGGCTCTGCTGAAAGGAGTCCACCATGAGTGACCTATTTAAAATAGCAGTGGCATAGCTTCACAGCAATATGCAAGCCACAGTTTGACAAATTGACATAGTGGCCAGCACTTCAAACCTACCAGCTGCTCCATGGGAGGAGAATGAAGCATTCTACTTCATTAAAGATTTACAGCCTTAGGAATCCAATAGGGGTCACTATGAATTCTACTCCACTAAAGATTTACAGCCTTAGGAACCCAATGGGGGTCACTATGAGTCGGAATCAATTTGATGGCAGTAGGTCATGCATATATATGACATATATATATGTGTGTGTGTGTGTGTGTTACAATTTATTTATTTATTTATATTGTGATTTGGGTGAAAATTTACAGAGCAAATTCACTTTCCATACAGCAGTTCACACACATGTTGTCTCATGACATTGACTACAATTTACCCCAATGCAACAGCTCCCCTCCCACTTCCTCCTGATAGTTACCTCTTCTCTGTGTCCATCCTTCAATGCACTGCAGCCCCCAACTGTCTCCCTGTGCATAAGCAGCCCTTCTTTCTCCCATGATTGTTCTCTCCAAGGAGTATATCTACCTCAGGTACATGTTCAACTCTTATGCTCTTACGTCATTTGTTTGGCTGGAGGCCATAGGTGTGGGTTCAATTCCAGATTGGAAGGGCAGCTAGGGACCATAATAGTCTCAGTTGGTCCAACAGGCTCTATCAGACCAGCAAACTTGGTCCCTCTTTTTTTTTCCCAAATGATTTTGAGTTTGCTCCATATTGTTCTTGCTCTCTATTCTGTATCTCCTACACAGAGCTTCCTCCAAGTGGTTGACAGTGGTAACTGGGCACCATCTAGTTCGTCTGGTCTCATAGTCATATAGGTCAAGGATTGCATGATGTACCAGTCTTGAGGACTAATTGTTTCCAGGAATCTTTGGTTTTCTTCATTCTTCTTTGCTCTGGACAAGGAGAGACCCATCATTGCCTCTAGATGGCTGCTTGTAAGTTTTTAAGATCCCAGTTGCTACTTGCCAAAGTAGGAGGTGGAACAATGTTTTTTTGCAGTATGTTATGCCAACAATTTTATTTTTTGACAGACACAAATTTTAGAGCAGTTTTTGGTTTAATGAGAGGTTGTCCAGAAAGTAGTTTCCCATATACCTCTCTGCCTCCTGCACACTGTTACTCCTATTATCAACATTTTTCATTCCTGTGGTTTTTGTTACAATTGATGAACCAATATTGACACATTACTATTAACTACTATCCATGTTTTACATCAGAGTTAATGGTTTGTATTATATGTCCTATGGGTTTCGACAGATGTATTTCATGCATCCTCCTTTATATATTTTTTATAACAGAAAAACAACATAATTGAAAGTTAATTCGTAGCCTAGAAAGAACTGCTTACAGAAATAAAGAAAAAACAAAAATTAAAAAAAAAAATTAGAGGCAATATAAAATAGAGCTCTATGAACTGATTTATTCATTGTGCCATCAGTGACCATAGAATATAAACTCTATGAGGAGTAGGCCTTACTATACCACCCCACAGCAAAATACATCCATTGCTTAGGCAGTGTTGTGTCATAGCATGTGATAAAATGTCATTTATTTATGTGGGATGTAGAACATAGTTTTTATTGTATGCAACCAAGTTTCTGTCTTTCCAGATAGTTTTGCTGATTATTTTAAGATGAGATTGAGAGGTGGAGATGACGGGGGACAGAAAGAAAGATGGGGGCGGGGAGAAAAAGAGTGACTGAACTCCCAAACAAGAGCCTTAGGGGCTAACAAGTTGCAGTATTAGCTGGGAGAAGCCGCCTCCGGCCTCAAAGGTCGCGGGGCAGAGCTCGGACAGGGCGAGTGGGGGCAGCAGCGCCCTCTCCTGGCTCCTAGGTGCTGAGAAGGTGCACGTCGCCCTCTCAGGTGCCTAGAGAGCACACAGCTTGAGCTCTCTCCCGCCAAGGCACCACGGCTCCCGCGCCTGCGGCTGTGCTGGGGGTGGCGGCGACAGCAACAGGAGAGGGGCAGGGAGCCCGCCCTGCTCCCGCTCCCCCACTCGCTGCAGCACTCGTAGCCGGCTGGCCCGGAGCTGGAACTGCGCCCGCCTCGCTTCCATCTCACCAGACGCGGCCGAGGTGCTCGGGGAACGGCAGGCGTGGGCGCGAAGGGGGCGCGGGCAACCGGCTGCGGGCCCTCTCACGGGCGCGGCGTCCTGGGCCCGGTGCCCGTGTGGGCTGAGGACCTCCGGCCCGACCCCACTGCCTAGAGTCTGGGAGAGCCGGGTCCCGCTCCGCCGCTGCCTATGGGGATCCGAGAGTTTCCCGGCGGCGCACCCAGTGGCAAGACCATCGCCATGTGAGTAGCGCCCAGCCCGGCGCGCGGCAGGAGGGCTCAGGAGGGCGCGGGCAGGCTCTGAAGTCGACCCTGGCACCGGGAACCCCGCAGTCTAGAGCAGGGGAACGAAGGCAGCGAGAGCGGCTCCGAAGTTTATTTAAACCATCCTCTCCCTCGCTGTGGTCCCCAACTCTCGCTGCCTCAGGTACCCAAGCAGGACATGCGGGGGTGACCCTGCACTGAGGGCGCCCTGGGGCCAGGGTGGGCTCAGGCGGCGGGAGGAGACTAATCCCGGCCTTTGGCTGCACCTGTCCGCTGGTTCGAGGGCCGCCTGGCGCCCTTCCTCGCCCAGGATCTGCTTGTGCCCCTAAATCTCCTCCTTTATGCCCTCCCTTCCCCTCCCCCTCTCACCTGTCCACAGTGGCATGAGAAGGTCGCCAGACGTCAGTCCCCGGAGACTATCTGACATCAGCCCTCAGCTCAGGCAGCTCAAGTACTTGGTGGTGGACGAGGCCATCAAGGAGGACCTGAAATGGTCGCGCTCCGTGGAGGACCTTACCAGCGGGCCTGTGGGGCTCACGTCCATCGAAGAGCGGATTCTCCGCATCACTGGCTACTATGGTTACCAGCCCTGGGCAGCGAGCTACAAAAGTAAGACACCCCGCATTTCCCCTGCCAACTGGCTGCTCCCCTTGGGTTAACACAGCAGCTTCAGGGAGCACTCCCAGGCACGTGAGCCAGCTTCCCCCTTTGTGTCCCTGCAGATATGGACCCAGGTTTGCAACTTTTAGGAAGAGGCCTGGAGATAGAATTCTCTTGGACGTTTGGGGCTTTCTGATCCATTGGATTACACTCCTTCACCTCCACACATATCTCTCTCCTTATTCTTATCCCCTTCCTAACAATATGGGGGTGAGGGTGAGTAGTGGGACACAATATAGGGGATATCCCTATTCTGGCACACATTGAAAAACAGGCAAGAAATTCAAAGTATCTGTACTGTGTGGCTTCCCTGTGATCTTAAAGTAGTGCCTTGGTCCTGGGTTGGGACTCTGCTGGCTTAGTTGGAGACTGCAGAGTTAGCTGGCCTGGATTTGAACTAATCCCTCTGTCTCCCAATCTCTGATTATGAAGGACAATTTTTGGGGCCTTCAATTTAGATCTCACTCACTCCCTCTGCTTTAGGACTTTATCTGTTCTTTGGGCAGAGGTTCTATATGGATCATTCTAGTTATTGCCATTTGTTCCTACAAGATGAATGGTTGGTGCCAGGTGGAGCAGCTGAAACTTTTCTTTGCCAGTGAGCCCCAGATAATGTCTTTGGCTATGCTGTGATTAATTACGCAGACATTACCTGTGGGACTCGGATGACTTGGTGGACAGTTTTAATTTTTTTTGCAGTGGGAGTGAGAAGTTGGCTACAACAATCTTCAGATACCTGTAAACGTAACCATAATAAGGAGGAGCTCTGGTAGCATAGTGGCTAAGGCACTTGACTGCTAACCAGAAGGCTGGCGGTTCAAACCCACCAGCCACTCCTCGGAAGGAAGGTTGGGCAATCCTACTTCCGTAGTGATACTGCCTCGGAAACCCAAGGAGGGGTCGCTATGAGTCAGGGCTGACTCGATGGCACATAACAACAACAACAACAACCACTCTAATTTGACTACCTCATCAGTGAAAGAAATTGGTGTTTACCTATTTCCATTGCAATAAGGACTAACAGCTTGATGATTTTAAGATGTGCTTTTACCTTCTTTGCTTGAAACTGGAACATACCTTATGGGTCCTTGGGGAGAAAAGAAACCCCAGGATTTTGTAATCTAATCATATTCATAATCATATGTCTACCTATATAGATTATCCCTAACACTCTTGAGCCCAAGCCAAAGATAAGTGATATGCTACAAGTTAGCTGGTTGGTTTTAAGTTGTATACAGGTAAAAATATAGGATTTGGATGTTTTGTTTTTATGATCTTTCTTGTTTTTAAAGTACTATGATGATTACATTTCATTTGGTATAAACATTTGGAAGGTGTCTTTTCCGGTCTCCAGGCTCTGCTGCTGAAATTGTAGTTAATATACTGGTTTTGGATTATACTGAAGGAAGACAAAGGACCAAGTTCTCTTTTCTGCATAAAAACACTAGGAATAGAATAACAAGAATCAAAACCCATTGGACTAATGACACAAAATGGTTCAAGTAGAAACTGTTGAATTGGTGTATGTTTTGCTCAATAACAACAAGAAAATAAATAAATAAATAAAACCCATTGGAAACCATTTTTCTTATAGGTCTGGATAGGACACTAAATTTGCAGTCCTGCTTTCTTAATAACTAAAAGCAATGATACAGATTACAGTCTTCACAGATCCATCTGCTTATCCTCTTACATTAGAAGGTTTGTCTTTATAAGTCTGTCTGTGACTGGCTCTGTGTGTTTTGGGAGAATTATCATTAAGCTTTGTGGCTTCACAGGTCAGCAAGGAGCTTGTAGCAGCAATAGATACTTTGGTACAAACATACTTTATATATTAAAGCAGGAGAAAGGCAATATAGAAAATAAGCTCCTGCACCACCAGTGATATTCTTAAATACCTCTCTCTGAGCTTCTTTAAGTGGTAAATATCAGTAGACCAGGGCACAGTGGTCACTGTGATAGCAATAAAATCAGTCTTTCTATTCCTGTGAGTATTCTTCTTTATTCCAAGATATTTCCTTTTTACTACATACTTTAGGTTACAACTGACATTTTGAACGAATTAATTGAATTTTAAGTTTAAATATAAAGAGTCTAATGTTTTATTAATATATATGAAGTGGTTCTAGAAAAGTATTTTTAATGCCTGCCATTTCTACTCAAGCAGAAAAAAATAATAAAGAGGCTTATCTGTCTGTAGATATTAGCTAATTATTTTATTTGTTGGTTAATGATTCTGCTCAATAAACTGGAAGACGTAATGATCACAAGATGATCTCAGGATAATTTCATGATCTCCAGAGGAATTTAGCAATGCTCCAAGCCAAATCCTTAACAATAATACATTGCACGTCAGTTACCTTTAAGGTGATTTATCTGTGTCCTAGCTGAAGGAGTTGCCAAGTGAGAGTTTCTAAACTATTTGATAAGTACAAGTCAGCTGCCTTTGTAGCAGCAGAAATCATTTTAATGACCAAGTATACTTAATTTTTGTACTCTTAATTTTTAGATTTTATTTTTGGTAGTTTGATAAATAAGGTATTTGTAAAGAGTGCACCTTTGCTCAGTATTCTCAGCCCAGTCAATAAAAGTCACAAGTCTCAACATAGAAAGTAACTTTTGGGGGAAGAAATTATTTTTTAAAAAAATTCTAAAGGCTCCTGGATTTGAGAGAGATGGTTTGCTTGGAACATTCCACTGACAAACTATAAGGAAGTTGGGGAGGGTTGCATTTCTCTTCTCAGTGGCTAATGTCCTCTGAAGCGCCACATTTTATGTGTTTAAACCAAACTGGTCAGCAGTATTTTTAGTGATTCTTTGCATTCCCAGCTGTGTGTGCAGAGCCCACCCAGAAAGCACCTGATCCATGGTAGTTGCTCAATAGATGTTTTTTGAATAATGAATGGATGCTGCCTGAAATATTGACCTCTGGAAGAGTAACCTTTGAATATACCTTCTTTGGTGATTTGTGCCATTAATTATTTATGCAAACTTAGTTTGGAATTGCTTTATTCCTTCCTTGTTCTTCCATCTTAAATACCATCCTTGGCTTTCTGAACCATAGCCTAGAGCAGAATTCTCAATGACAAGTTTTTGTTTATACTAGGATTTCTTATTCTCAATATTCCTGACATTTATTTCTATAATTCTTTGCTGTAGGGTATAGTCCTGTGCGTTGTAAGATATTTAGTAGCATCCCTGTTCTGTCTTTATTAGATGACAGTAACACTCTCACCACCATCAAATGGTGAAAACAAAAAAATATCTCTAACTAACTAACCAGTTGCCATTGAATCGATTCTGCCTAATGGTGACCTCATGTGTTTCAGAGTAGATACATGCTCCACAGTGTTTTCAATGGCTGATATTTTTGCAAGTAGATCACCCTACCTTTCTTCTGAGTGTCTCTGGGTGGATTTGAACCACTAACTTTTCCATTAATAGACCAACACTTAACCATTTTGTGTCACCTAGCAACCCCTCACAAAAGCTCTAGGCATTGTGAAATGCCCTGTAGGCGTAAAGAATCCTGTAGAGAATCATTACGTTAGCACACACCCTGAATTTATGCTCCATATGAGCTTTCTTCTGCTGCTCAGTAGTGCTAAACTGGCAGACCTGCCTTCTGATTTCCTGATCTCTTTTCACTTGTCTTTCTGGACCACTTAGGCATTTGTGACTAGCTAGATTTGGGAAGGGGGGGGAAGCCTTCTGAAGCTTTGAAAGAGCCAGTTGCTTCTGCAGCTAACATGATTCTTCATCCACTCACCATAATTGGTACCCTGCAGAATGTGCTTTAGAAATCAGAACAATTTGAGTATTTGAGTAGTTTTCCTTTTCTCCTCTCACTTTTTACAAGAGAAGAGAAATGATTGACTGGAATATCTTCTGCACTCCCCTTTCTTCTCACCTCTTTGATGTAGGCACTGAATAGGGAGGAGATAATTATAGAAGGGAAGGGGTGGGCAAAGGTCAAGAACCCATCTGTATAGGGGATCCCCAGACCTAAGTGTGTGACATTGGAGGGTAATTGGTGGCATTTCAACACAGGAATGTTTGAGGTAGAATTTCTTGGAGATCCCAGAGGGAGGTTATTAGCAGGATGCAGGAGCATCTATAAATGCTACTTTATGTTCATTTAGCAAACTTTTCTTAAGCATTTATTATATGCCAGAATATAAAGATAAGTGATCGATAATGAGGCTCATGATAGATAAGTGATAGATAGTGGACTGGTATGCCTTCATCAAGGAACACTGATAAAATCATGAATGTAGAAAGTAAGTTCATTAGGGATGATTATTTACCCTCATACTAAGGATGCTTGTCTTTTAAAAATGTTTTCTTAAAGGCTGTTTTTAAATAGTGAACTCCTAATCACTTTTCTAGCAGTTCCTTTTTAGAAACAACCTTTTGTTGTGTGTGTGGGGAAGGGTAGGAAAAATCATGTTTATAGCATTAAAACAAACTTCATCTGTCTTTTGAGTGGCTTTATTAATACTAAATGGTGCTTGTATGTTCAGATAAAAATGATTTTTTTTTTTTTCCAGAATGTGGTAGGTTTCATTTTAAATCACATGCAGAGTAAAAGATAAGTTAGTTCCAAGTGAGCAGTTCAGGATGTGTCTGACCATCCCATCTCTAGCCCATTTCAGCCTGACACTGTCAGTGGAACCCCAGCAGGACCCCACAGAATATCAAACAAAAGCAAGATTAACTGGGTGAAGTTTTGTAGTTCAAGCCAAAAAATGTAGGTGCTGAACAGCACAGGTGGTGATGATGAAATTGCATGTCTCAAGATGCTTCAGATTTAAATATTGTAAAAGATTTGTATGAAGTACTATGAGTGGGTTTATGGGGAAAGACTACCATTTCACTCTCCATGTACTTTCAGACTGAATCATGAGTATAAGTTGTTGACATAAGTACCAGTCCTAACTGGAACAGTGGCTCATAGTATAATTGAATTCATGGTGAGGAACTTCTGTTTGATCTTCCAAAAATAGTAAAGGTCAGGTCCGCAGTTCAAAAATGACCCACTTGTAAGAGATTTATAATTTGGTTGTAAAAGTTTATTCTAGAATGGAGCTTGGCATATGAAATACAAGATTGAAAAGATTTAAAAATAAAAAGAGTTGGAGGGTAGGTTGGTGAATATTAAAGCAGAGTATATTCCAATATCTAAGAGAGTGAATTTCATTCCTGAATATAAATGGAAGATAACAATTTAGTAAATAGTTTTCTGAGATTCAGTAAAGTTAAAATGCAGAACTATTATCAGTTAAGGAAACATAGTACTCCTCAGTTCTGTCAGATCATTGATGGTGGGTTATAAACCATTTGCATCTGGCTTTGAAGGGAAAATGAGCTAAAACAAAAATAATAATATGGTATGCATTTATAAGAAAAATTGGAGCAGGCATATTTTAGAATGTCTTCTTTTATCCACAAAAAACTGGGTCCATTTCCTAGCATAACTAAAGCCAATAAAGACACACTGAGATGAGGAGTAGAATGAGGAGTAGATGAGGCTTTATTGAGATTGTACATGAGCTGAGACAGAGAAATTCCTTCAGATTCTGTCTGACAAGGTGCTTTCCAGGCTCCTTTTCATTAGGGAGGGATTACATCAAAACCATGTTATACATAAAATTTCTTTTAGATTTTTATTTGTCAGTAACCTGACTCATTATGTGGTTAATTTTTATGGCTTCTTTCTAGCGTCAGTAATCTCCTGACCACATGTTTTCCAAAAAATTTCTTTTTGTTCTTCTTTTATCTCCCTCTCTGAGGAACATTGTGTGTCATTCTTAGTTCATAGTGGCCCACTTACCTGCTCTGTATCACATCCACAGGTGGTCCCTTGGCGTCCAGACTTATATAACATCTTAGCTGCTGCACATGAGACCAGGGTGGGCTTCTGACACACACTGACTCCATCAGTTCCTCTCTCCTCAGAATTTAAGAATACATCAGGAGTTTTGGATCTGGTCTAGGCTAGGATCTTGAGTTGAGGAGATGCTGTGAGGGTCTATTCTGTCTTCCATATAGATGGAGAGGCAGAGAAAAACAATCTACATAGGATAATAAGGCAGGCGTGTAAGACAGCCTAGAGAGAACCTTGGCGATTTCCAGATTCCATTCTGTATTCTATTTCCTTCCTAGTCAAAGTATTGCTGTAAATCTTCTAAACTCCACAAGACATCACTGTTGCAATGCAACAGCCCTCTTTCCTGCTAAGGGAGCAAAAGCTGGGTTTGTTCCTTGCAACTCACCACTCCTATTTGAATAAGATTTCTGAGCCAATTCTATTCAGGCCCATGCAGAGCAAAGCAACCATATACAGACCAAAGAATTTTCAGTTGAAAATAAATCCTTTCCTAACTGCTGAGATAATAAAAAGGTCTCAGAGCCAGAGTCATTAGACAGCATCTGGAAGGGGTAGACACCTAGTCACCTCACCTGGACTAAGTATTCCATTGATCTGTGGCTGGGGAGTGAACTAGATTTATTTTTCCCTCATGATGTCTTTTGAATCAATTCACTGGTGAATATGTATTGCTCAGTAGAATAAAGGATCAATTTTGTTTCATTATCTTATTGCAGAGCCTAGAAAGAGACTACACAATTAGACACTGGTGAATTCTTTTGGTTAAGGATGATGATAAACCCTTAAACATTGCTGAAGACATGAAAAAATGTACATTTTCCTCTCATACAGCTTGAGAATTCCTAGGTTATGAAGGATTTGAGATTGTAGGAAATAAATTGCTTGATTCAGGTGATTTGCAACACAGTAGGATGAAGCCTCTTTTGGAATCCTGAGACATGGAGAAGTTCAATATAATTTCTCAGAACAGTTTTCTGGTTTTGATAAATGTTTTCTGTCATTCTAATTTTCTTCTTGTCAATCTGTTATGTGTCATTATGCAGTCCTTGACTAGATAAGAATCTGTTAGGAAATTATTTTTATCCTATTTCGCCATCTACTTTATGACTACATAGTATTTTAAAAATTTGAGTTTCTATCCTCAAAATTTAATTCAGAAGTACCAGAAAATACATACTTCTTAGTGTATGTTGACTTTTCTTCCTTTTTTTTAAATGTCTTCTCATTTTTGAAGAACATATATTAAGTTTTCCTCATACAAGAAAAATGAATATAATTGCAATTGTACATATGAAAAGGGTTATGTAGAGCATTCTTCTTAGTGTTTTTTATTTTAATGATGAGAAGTCCATTATACTGGCTTGTGATACCAAGGAAGTATTAGAAGTCCCCTCTACTAATTTTAAGAATTAGCCAATGAAATGAATAGCTTGGAGACCATTTAAATGCCATAATGTAGAACCACAAATTTCAAAAGTTTATAAAAACTCATATAACATTGTACTTTCAGTGAAAGTGTACACAGCAAATTAGGTCCCATTTAACAATTTTTATGCAAATTTTCAGTGACATTGGTTATATTTTTCACAATATGTCAGTTTTCTAATTAATTCCATTCTGGATGTTTTCTTCCAGTAATTTGGTTTCCCTGTCTGTCCTCTTACCCTTTCATTTTTGTTTTTGACATATTGTTGGCCATTTAATCTCATACAGATGACTTTTTAGAGCTGTGCAGTATTTACAGGTACTATATTTTATAAGCCAGTCTATTATTTAGCTAAAAGGTGACCTCAGAGGATAGTTTCTGTTCAAGGTTTAAGGAGTATCTCAGAATGATAGTCTCAGAGGGTCCTCTAGTCTCCAGTAAGTCTGGACTTTTGCAGAATTTGAGTTCTGTTCTACATTTTTCTCATATTTTACCTGGGTCCATCTATTGTGCCCCTGCTCAGAATGGTCATTGTCAGTAGCTGGGCACCATCTAGTTCTTCTGATCCCAGGGTTCATGGAGAATATTAGTATTGTACACTAGTTTCTTCTGTGAGTCTTTGTTTATTTCTTTCTCTTTTGTTCTGGACTAGAAGAGACCAATAGTTGTATTTTAAGTGGCTGTTCATAAGCTTTTAAGACTCCAGACACTGCTCACCAAATTAGGATGTACAACATAAGCTTTATGAACTATAGTATGCTGGTTGACAGACTTCTCCCACCAAGCTATGGTCCTAAGCCTTTAAACCCAGAAAACAAATCCCTTAAGGTTTAGTTAGTTGTCTAAGTATATCCTTTACTGTTCCTGTATGTCATTTATCATAAAGATAAATATACCTGCATGCATATCCATACCTATATACACATATATAGAGTTCCATCTGTATGTGCACACATATGTACACACACATACGTACCCCTACTCATATATGCATATATACATAATGCATTACATATATGTAGTTACATACATATTTTTTTGTGTTGGTGATGTTGTTATAAGATTATATGTGTCATATCCTTTATGGATGCGTATCCAAAAGCATCCTTTCTCTTGTTTATTTCTTAGTTACATCATTTGCCTAGGCCAAGTTGTGCTCTCTTCACACATATTCATGCTATCTTTCTTATCTCCCAAAAAAGAAAATAAAATCAAAGAGAAAAACCAGATAGGGAAAATAACAGATATTTAATATCTAGAGGGGAGCTCTGGTAGCATAGTGGCTAAGGCACTTGACTGCTAACCAGAAGGCTGGCGGTTCAAACCCACCAGCCACTCCTCAGAAAGAAGAAGGGGCAATTTACTTCCGTAGTGATACTGCCTCGGAAACCCAAGGAGGGGTCGCTATGAGTTGGGTCCGACTGGATGGCACATAACAACAACAACAACAGTATCTAGAGAGTGACTCCCCCACTCCCTCTTCATCCCTGGTTACCACAAATGAATGTTCAATCTGTGTATATACCCATGCTTGTAAAAGTGAGATCATGCAATATGTCTTCTTGTGATTGACTTATTTCATGCAGCATAAGTCCTTCAGATTCATATACATTATAATATGTTTTGGGAGCTCATCATTGTTCTTTGTAACTGTGTAGTATTCAATTCTATGTATGTCCCACATTTTTTAAATCTGTTCATCTGTTGATGGGTACACAAACTTTTTTACATTAAGCCAGCATTTTGCTTTATTCAATGTTAAATGTTAATTTTATATAGATTTAGCTGATTTTATGCAGTATGTGTGTTTTCAAAGTTATAGTTAAATAAAATTTGTATAAATGAAATGTATTTTTAAAACATAAAAAAATTAAATATAGGAAAATGATAAAACAATTTTGGTGGTAAATACAGGCAGAATGGCTTAAAAGTAAAGACAGCAAGACTCCGTCATGCTTGCTTTGGACACATATCAGGAAAGACCAGTTGCTAGAAAGGACATCATGTTTGGTAAAGTAGAGGGTCAGTAAAAGTAAAAGAGGGAAACTTTCCATGAGATTCACTGACATGATGGCTGCAACAATAGGCGCAAACATACCGAACATTGTGAGGATGGTCCAGAACTGGGCAGTGTTTCATTCTGTTACTCATAAGGTCACCATAAGTTGGAGACAATTCTATAGCAACTAACAATAAAAAGAAAAGCTTAGTACTGATACACGTGTAATTGTATTTTTTCTGTCTGTAACTGATATCGTATCTTGTGATTTTCTCATAATATATTGAGGAGTTCCAGTGTGGCTCTTGGAAGGTGGAACACTTTTAAACTAGACCCCATCATTTCCATGGTCTCTCCTGAGAAGCCTGTGAACCAAGAAGGGGTTTAGAAAATCACTGCATGAAATTCCAGACACTACTCTTGGAGGGATTATTTGTAAATTTCTGAGAAGTAGATCAGACAATAGAAAGTCCATGAATGCATATTGATTTATTCATTAATTCATAATGTTCTTCTAAATGGCACTAAATGTCCTCATGCCTAAGGTAAACATACTAAGTATATAATATAGTTGCTATTTCCTAGAAAATTACATAGTAGGGAGACAAGACATACATGCATTAATCAGTAATGTCACTATATTTTCCTTGCTCTTGGGCATGAGTATGTCTTGAGATCATTTCACAGGTACACCACATGGAACAGGAGAGGGTGCAGAAATGCTACATTGTATTAAGGAGAGAGTATCCACTGAGCTAAGAAGCCTTAATTGTCCAGTCGTTAAGCACTTGGCTACTAACGGAAATCTATGTGCTGAGCAAATAATCCGAGAAGGTGGACTATATGAAGAAGAATGTGGCATCAGAATTGGGGAAAGAATCATTAACATCCTGCAATATGCTGATGATACAGCTTTGCTTGCTAAAAGTGAAGATGACTTGAAACACGTACTGATGAAGATTGAAGAATACGGTCTGCAGTATGGGTTACATCTCAATATAAAGCAAATAAAAAAATCCTCACAACTGGACCTATAAGCAGCATTACAATAAGTGGAGAAAAGATTGAAGTTGTCAAAGCCTCACGTTGCTTGGTTCTACAATCAATACCAATGGAAGCAGCAGTCAGGACATCAGTTGACGTATAGCACTGGGTAAGTTGGCTGCAAAGGACGTTTCAAGTGCCGAGGATCAAAGATGTCCCCTTGAGGATTAAGGTGTGCCTGGCACAAGCCATGATGTTTTCAATCACCTCATATGCATGTGAGAGATGGACAATGAATAAGGAAGACCAAAGAAGAATTGATGCTTTTGAGTTGTGGTGCTAGGTAAGAATGCTGAACGTACAATGGACTGCAAAAAGAACTAACAGATCTGTCCTGGAGGAAGTGCAGTTGGAATGCTCTTTGGAAGCAGGAATGGCCAGACTTTGTCTCACCTAGTTTGGTCAGGTTATCGGAAGGGACCATTCCCTGGAGAAGGATGTCATGTTCAGTAAGGTGGAGTGTCAACAAAAGAGGGGAAGGCCCTCAAAGAGATGAATTGACACAGTGGCAACAGTGATGGGCTTAAATATAGCAAGGATCATGGAGCTGGTGTGGGACTGTATTTTGTTCTGCTTTGCATAGGGTCACTATGAGTCGGAGATGACTTGATGGCACCTAACAACAACAACAACTAACAGAAAAGTCTGCTGTTTGAATCCATCTACTGCTCCACAGGAGAAAGATGTGACAGTCTGCTTTTGTAAGGTTTACAGCCTTGGAAAGCCTTTGGGCATCACTATGAGGCAGAATTGACTTGACAGCAACAGGTTTGTTTGTTTGTTTAGGTTTTATCCATTGAGCTGGGAATGGGAACAATTGCTTGGTTTCAGAGTAAATTGCCCACAAGATCAGAGAAAGTCAAAACTGAAATTATGTTTCAAACAGTTTTTATAAGAAGCAGCATGAGTAAAGGTACTAACTCTGAAGGAAGAGAGATGACAACTGCTTTACAAAACTGCTGTGAACATTTGTGTGGGTCTCTTAGATCAATTTAAGCATTCATTTCTGTTGGCTATTCATCCAGGAGTAGAATTTCAGGATTGTGTTGTTGATGGGGTATATTCTAAGGTGGCCCCCAATCACCCCTGCTTTCTGGGCCCCACACCCTTGTATAATCTCCTCCCCTCCCAGGTGGGTGGACTTGATGCTTGCTTCTAACCAGTGGACTATGGCATGTGATGTGCTATCAGTACTGATTATATTACATTATCTATGATTTTACCTTGTTAGCAAACTTCCTTGGTAATCTCTTTCCATTGCCAGATTTGATGTGTTGGGAGGCTCATATGGCAAGAAACTTCAAGGGACTTCTAAGAGCTGAGGGGACTTCTGGCCAATAGCCAGCTAAATGTTAAAGTTCTCTTAGTCTCCCAGTCACAGGAACTCAATGTTGCCAACAAATGTGCAAGCAGAAAAATGAATCCTTTCTTAGCTCAGATTCTAGATAGGAACCCAGCCCTGGCCAGAACCTTTACCTCAATCTTATATGACCCTAAGCAGGGGATAGGTAAGCTGTACCCAGACTTCTGACTCTCAGAAACTGAGATAGTAAATATAGGTTGTTTTATACCACTAAGTCTGTGATCACTCATTATATAGCAATATATAACTAATGCAACGATGAATCAGTCAGGTTTCAACCAGAGAATCAGAACGACTAGACGTATAGAATTTTTGTTCCAAAAATCACTATTACTTATTTATTTGTTTATTTTGGTTTCTCAATATTGTTGGTTTCTAATTATTTGATTTCAATAAAATTGAAGGACATAATTATACCAATAAAAATACAATTATTGTGAAAAATCACTATGTAAATTTTTGATATATAACCAGGAATGAAGTAAATGAAATAAATGAATGATACTCATGAAGTAGAGCTCCTTATATATCCATCATCTAATTTATTTAAAAAAGGTTTTTCAGTGTTTAGACCTGTAACAATTAATAAACCAAAAAAAAAAAAAAAACCACTGCCATCGAGTTGGATCTGACTCATAGTGACCCCTCCTAGGCTTTCTGAGGCAGTATCACTACAGTAGATTGCCTAACCTTCCTTCTGAGGAGTGGCTGGTGGGTTTGAACCACCAGCCTTCTGGTTAGCAGTCAAATGCCTTAGGAACTACACCACAATAGTAATAGAATAAATGCTAAACTTTCATTCTGGGATTAGTAATCATGTATAGATACATTAACTACTTGAAAAATATTGCCCAATACATTTAATTAAGGCATGACTCTAGTAATTATACTTATGTTTCATAATTATAAAAATTCTAATATGTTTACATAATTTCAATTTTTAAATATTGATAAAAATAGAAATTATTACCCTATCCAGAAGATAGTTTTGAACACTTAGAGACTAAACTTCCATTTTTGTCTCAAAGTATGATAGGATGACTAATGGGTAACATGCTTCACAGAGAAGTATGCAAGGGAGAAAAGAAATGGTTTTAAATTTCTGACTGTAAAATAAAATCTTATTTATCTTTTACTAACTGGATGATGGTACATATCAAATCTACCATCCTTAGATTGCCTTAGATGCATTAAAAAGGTAACATAATTTTAATTTTAATATTTACAAATTCTGAAAATTATATCACTTATAACTAAAATAACTAAAATTTGTGATAAAAAATTAGAAGTTTCAACTAAAACAGTGAGGAGAGAGGGCCCAGATGATGGACGAGGCAAATATACTATCCAGACCCTCTACAACAGAGACCCTACAAACCAAGTGCAATGGATACAGATGACAATCCTGGAAACAGAGCTTCAAATGGAAGGATAAAATGTAGATCAAATACCAATTGGAGGAAGAGAGTAAACAAAAACAGTAAACAAAGAGGCATATGGAGTGGTAAGTTGCCAATGGCTGAACATAGCATGGTGGCCATTATGAGTTATTGCAAGCAGCGTTCTGATCAGGGCAGGAATCAGATAACCAGTTCCACTTGCCCAGGAATGCACTGGCACCTTCATTGATGATCAGCAACCAAAGAGGTGTGATAACTCCCTTACCCCACATAATCTCCTGATGACCAGAGCCATGAACCCTTGCCATCCCCACTTACTGGCAGTGGGACCAACCACTCCTACTGCCAGTATTATGGTGTTTTTTTTTTCTTCTTAGTTCATGCCCCCCACGTTTTTTCTTCATTTTAATCCCTCTTCTCCTTTTGTTTTGTTTTGTTTTGTTTTGCTATCATGGAACTGACACCGTGCTGCCATGGTTTCCTTGGTCAGCAGCACCCACTCCTGGACTTCCACAGTTAGCAGTGTGCTCTCATGGAGCAAGTGCCTTGCTGCCACCAAAGCCATGTTTGGTGGCCAGTGCTTGCACAAGTACTGTACTGCTTTTATTTTCTTTTTTCTTTTTCCCCTCTTTTTCCTTTATTTTACTACTTTTCTTTCTTTCTTTTTTTTTTTTTTTTTCAGTTGACTAACATTTATTTCTTCAATACATTCACCAACTGAGCATTAAGGGCAAAGGACTACTTATAAACACTGTGTATATGAACCATCATGGTTTCAACTTTCAAGGAGTGTACAATAATAAGGGGAGGTGGTACATGGGTACAAGTACCCAGTATAAAGTAGTATTTGCTAAGTCCCATAAAAAGTAAAAAAGTAACAAAAATCACATAGATGTTTACAACAAATAGAGATCTCTTTTAGAGAAGAAAATCTTGTACAAATAGGTGGCAGTTTGACAATAACAGAAGAAAGCATAAAAGGATGAGAAAATATGTTGTGTTTGGAAACTGCAAGGCAAAGAATTTTGGGGAGAGAAGGGAGAGATAAAACTGGAAAGATATTTTCAGGCCAGATATGGAGTAGTACTTGAATTTTTTTTTTTTTTTTTAATTGTGATTTGGGTGAAAATTTACAAAGCAAATTCACTTTCCATACCGCACTTCACATACACTTTGTCTCATGACATTGACCACAATTTACCACAATGCAACATCTCTCTTCCTACTTCCTTCCGATAGTTATCTCTTCCCTGTGTCCATCCCTCCATGCACTCCTGCCCCCTGAGCTGTCTCCCTGTGCATTAAGCAGCCCTTCTTTCTACCATGATTGTTCTCTCCAGGGAGTGTATCGACCTCAGGTAAATGTTCAACTCATATGCCTGCCTATTATTTGGCTCGAAGTCACAGGCGTGGGTTCAATTCCAGACCTAATGGGCAGCTAAGGGCCATAGTCTCAGTGATTCCACCAGGCACTATCAGACCAGCAAACCTGGTCCCCCCCCTTTTTTTTTCTCCAAATGATTTTGAGTTTTGTTCCATATTGTTCTCCCTCTCTATCCAGGATCTCTTACATAGATCCACTTCCAAGTGGTTGACAGTAATAGCCAGGCACCATCTAGATCTTCTGGTCTCAAAGTCGTATAGGCTGCACATCGGATGGTGTACCAGTCGCTAGGACTAATTGCTTCCATGAATTTTGGTTTTCTTCATTCTTCTTTACTCTAGACGAGGAGAGACCCATCGCTGCATCCAGATGGCAGCTTGCAAGCTTTTAAGATCCCATTTGCTACTCACCAAAGTAGAAGGTGGAACAATGTTTTGTGCAGTATGTTATGCCAATTGAGCTTGATGTCCCCTGTGACTATGGTCCCAAGCCCACAGGTTCAACTACTTGGTCCCTCTTGGTAGCTGTCTGTCACAAAGCAGTGAATACAACCTTGTCCCTTGTCAGCTCTACTATACCCCTGGGAATTCAGATCATACCCATAAACTTTTAGGACTATTGTCTGCCAACCCTAAACCTGTTCTTGGGTACACTCCCCCCTTCATAGACATACCTAATAGTTCAGCCTGTCCACCCATCTATCCACCCATATACCCATGTTTGCCTTCATGGACAACACTGTACTATATGTGCAAAAGGTTTCATCTTTGTTGTTTGTACCTCCCATGCACCTCTCTATGTCTTTCTCTTCCTCAGTGCCCCTATATCGATCACTCACATTTAGTACATTGCCCTTCTCTTCACCCAAATACATAGTTATCTCTATTTATCTCACAGTGTTCCTTCCCCTCCACTCCCACCCTTGGTAACCGACAAAGAAAATGTCCATCCATAGATAAACCTTTCCTTGACTTTTACAATAAGGGACTAATACAATATTTGTCCTTTTGTGATTGACTTATTTCACTCAGCATAATGTCCTCCAAGTTCATCCACATTATGTGGTGTTTTTCAGATTCTACATTATTCTTTAGCATTGCATAGTATTCCATTGTGTATATGTACCATAGTTTGGTGATCCATTCCTCAGTTGATGGACACCTAGTTGTTTCCATCTTTTGGCTATTGTAAATAGTTCTGCAATGAACATGGGTGTGCATATGCCTGTTGTTGTCCTGGCTCTCACTTCTTTAGGGTATATACCTAGTAATGGAATGGCTGGGTCAAATGGTATTTCTAGTTCCAACCTTTGAAGGAATTGCCATACTGCTTTCTACAATGGTTGTACCATTTTACCATCCCACCAGCAGTTTTGGATGTTGATCTTATATCTTGCCATGATGCTAAATCTCTCAAATAGTTCCAGTAGATTTTTGACTGGGTCTCTTGGGTTTTCTAGGTATAGGATCATATCATCAGCAAATAGGGATAATTTGACTTCTTCCTTACCAATTTGGATGCCTTTGATTTCTCTTTCTTGCCTTATGGCCCTGGCTAGGACATCCAGTACAATGTTGAATAGAAGTGGTGATAGTGGACATCCTTGTCTGGTTCCTGTTCTCAAGAGGAATGGTTTCAGTCCCTCTCCATTGAGAATAATGTTGGCTGTTGATTTGCATAAATGCACTTTATTATATTGAGGATGTCCCTTCTATTCCTCTTTTGCTGAGAGTCTTGATCAGGAATGGGTGTTGGATTTTATCAAATGCCTTTTCTGCATCAATTGTTATGATCATGTGGTTCTTCTTTGTTTTATTTACATGGTGGATGAAAAAAGATAGAAAAGGAGAATAATGAATAAAAAGAAATGGAAAAAATGCAAAAAAGAAAAACAAGGAATGGGGTTAAGTATAAGAAAAAAGGGAAAAACAAAAAAATTGAAAAAAAAATTGCAACCAGGAACAGGGAAAGTAAAAAATAAAGCTGAAAACTAGGACTGGGAGGGGAAGAATAAAGAATAATAGTAAAAAGTAGAAAAGTATTAATTATAATAGTAGTTTTAAAACAGACAGATACAAGTAAACTTAAAACCCAAAAAAAAGAAAGAGAAAAAAAATAAATAAAAATAAGAGAAGAAAAACATGCATTTGGGCAGGAAAGTTATGGCCCATGAAAGAACTACTTCCAGGACTGGAACTTGAAGGAAGCTGGAAAAATCCAGAAAAATGATTTATTAAAAATATATAAATAACATAATTAAAGGCCACAGACAAGTCCTGGCAAGATGGCAGACTAGGCAGAAAGACTGCACACACCTCTTCAACAAAGAAAAGGTAAACCAATTAACACAGACACAGAAGATAATCTTGGACCCCTGAGCCTTGAAGAGAAGGATATAGAAGTGGAATAAACCCCAACTAGCAGAAGAATTTGCATGAAAATACCAAAAAAAGGAGACATACAGAGCTGCGTTCTGGCAGTGATCCTGAGTGATCCTTACAGCACAGACAGCTTGGAGATTCCTGAGTGGTGGTAGGACCTAAGAATTAACCTAAAAATCACCCTGCCAGCCAGGGACTGCGCGGACAGTGCACCGTGGCTGGGGAACAAGCAGAGAAGGTGAGGAGAAGGGTGGGCTGAGCTGTG
>NW_006921637.1:4832249-4857889 GCF_000298275.1 Orycteropus afer afer | reverse complement strand
CTTCTGTGTCTGTGTTAATTGGTTTCCCTTTTCTTTGTTGAAGAGGGTCTGTGCAATCCTTCTGCCTAGTCCGCCATCTTGCTGGAACTCCCCTCCCTTTATATTTTTTTTACTAGATCTTTTCTATGCACATGAGTTCATTATTCTTAAAAGAAACCTTCACAAATCTAATCATGTAATCAAAATAATTTCCTTAATAATAACTAGTCAACTAAATGGGATATATTCTTGAATTTTATAACCCATATGTATTTACCTTGCTTAACAAAATCACCATTGTTGTTGTTGTTGTTATGTGCCATCAAGTTGGACCCGACTCATAGCAACCCCCTCCTTGGGTTTTTGAGGTGGTATTGCTATGGAAGTAGATTGCCCAGTCTTCCTTCTGAGGAGTGGCTTGTGGGTTTGAACTGCCAGGCTTCTGGTCAGCAGTCAGGTGCCTTAGGCACTAGGTCACCAGAGCTCCATTAGACAAATAAATAAACAAACAAATAAATAAGTTTTTACCAGAAATATTTTAATGAGCTATTTAAAACTCAAAGTCATAAAGAAAAAGACCAGGTTTACTGGTGAACCAGAGACTGGTGGAACCCCTGAGACTATGGTCTTTTGTTGTCAACCTTCAGACCTGGCACTGAACTCACTCCTATAGCTCAATTTTCAGTTAAACAATGGGTAGGTCTACAAAGTCAACCATAATTCTAGGAAGGTACATATTTATTATAACAATCAACTATTTGAGATCAAAAGAGCATCATTTGCCCAAGAACAAAGTTCAGAAAGCAGAAAGAGTTAGGAGAGAAGGAGTAATTGAAATGACACACAGAGAGGAAGTGGGAGAAGTGATATTAGATTGAGGGGCTTGCTATTAATGACATGTAACAAAATGTGTGTGACTGTTAAATGGAAAAATAATTTTCTCTGTAAATTTCCACCAAAATCATGATAAAAAGAAAAAAAAAAAAAAACAACTTATCATTGAAATAAGGAAAAGAGTGTAAATTACAAGTATATGTTGTTGTTATGTACTGTCGAGTCAGACTTGACTCATAGTGACCCCTCCTTGGGTTTCCGAGGCAGTATCACTATGGAAGTAGATTGCCCAACCTTCCTTCCAAGGAGTGGCATGTGGGTTTGCACAGCCAGCCTTTTGGTTAGCAGTGAAGTGACTTAGGCACTATGCTACCAGAGCTCCCACAAGTGTATAGCTTGATGAATTTTTATAAAATGTTTCCAGCATGCAGATCAAGAAATAGATATAATTGGCATGTAAGCTATTTATTTATTTATTTATTGCTACCTAATAGGATATCTTCCTACTTCAATTTTAAAGTAATCAAAGAAGCCTTAAGCTTTTACTCTGAGGCAAAGGTAAAAGGTGTTTAAGTGAAAATGTAGGTCTATCCTGTCCTTTATAAAGGAGCTATGAGTAGCACTAGTATTTCACTGCAATGGGCAGAGTGTGAGCCCTGGAGGCACACTGGTAAGGTTGGGAAATCTACTTTTGTAGTTATACCACCTCAGAAACCCAAGGAGGGGTTGCTATGAATTGGATCTGACTCGAAGGCAGTGTGTTTGGTTTTGCTAACTGAAAACCTATGATTTAATCCACCAGCAGTTCCACTGGAGAAAGATGTGGCAATTTGCTTCTGTAAAGATTACAGCCTTGGAAACTCTATGGCATGGTTCTACTCTGTCCTCCAGGGTTGCTATGAGTTGAAATTGACTGGGTGGTGATGGGTTTGGTTTTTGGATTGATCAAAGTGTCTTCCATGCATCCTCGAATGGACATCTCATCATGCTTCTTGGAAGCTTTAGATTTAGTTTATAATTCCAATGCCACTTTGAAAGAATTGTATTATAGGTGGATTTCTGTGCTGAAATTCTCATCTCTTCATGTATTATATTTACCTTTTGAACCAGATTCCTTAACATTGTAACCATAGTTATTGTAAAGTTCCTGTGTGATAGAACCAATGACTGAGTTATCTCTACATATAGTTCTATTGATTGCTCTATGTCTTGATAGTTCCCCCCCGCTGGGGGGGGATTTGTGTGTGTATCTCATATTATTTGATTATATACTGGAAAATTTGTGTAAAAGAACATGAGAGACTAAGTTGTATATTGTTTATGCCCAGATATGAACACACATCATCTTTTGTCAGTACATTAGTGTAGAGGGTTTCATCAATCTAGCAATGAATTAACCTGGATTTGAGTTTTCTTGGTTTTTCTATTTTGAGTAAGCCTGCCCCAGCAGTGGTAGATCTTTTCATTGTATTCTAGGGGCAAGCAGATGTCCTACTCCTCCCTCCACTTCCCCACCCGAGCTAGTTCTGCTCCTATATCTCTCCAAGAAGCAATGGATTCATTTTTTGCCTTGGCCCTGGGGTGAAATAATGTCTGCCTCTCCCTTCCTGTGGCTTAAGACATTTGCTTTATATGAGAGAAAGTTTGGGGAAGTGGGTAGGGCTTTGTGGCTGCCCCCTAGTCACAGCTGATCACCTCCTGCAAGTGTATGCTATCATCGACAGGTCTTTCTGATCTCCTCTCTTGCTCCTAGTCCTTCTAGTAAGCCACTTAGGGGAGGCTCAGGAAACAGAACCTGTGGGTGAGTGCAAACACCTCTGTGTCTGAGACTCTTGCTATTCCAGATTGATAGACTACCCTACACCTTTCCTTTAAAATTTTATCAAAATTTTAGGTGATTTCTTCTTACTCACAGGTATGAAAACTTTTTTTTCATGTTCCACTAAAGGTGAAACAGATGGTATGTTTTATGTCTCCTTGGATGTGCTTTTCACACTTTGGAATTCAGTTCTTGTGTCTTGTAACCTTGACTGTCTGATGAGCACACTATAAATTATGATTTTGTAGATTATATAGTTTTTTTTTTTGTTGCTGTTGTCTGAGTAGAGTAAGGTTCTCTAGAGTCTTTTCACATCCAAAGCAGTAGTGAAACTTGGTTTTAGGTTTTAATGAATATATTTAAATATTTCTTTATGATATTGGTAAAAAGACCAATTGATAGTCACTAAATATTACTACTCACTGGAATCTTTTTTTTTTTTTCCCCGTAGTTTCTGTGGCTCACCTAGAATTTCAAGTTAGTTTAGTGAAGACAGAGATACCAGTTTAAGGAAACATTATTGATCTTTTGTAATTGTTTGTATAAGGGGAGCAGACAAAGTGACATCTCCAGCTCAGTTAAAATGAAAAATCTTTTCCTGAAGTATTTGTAGGTTGCTGTCCTGTCTATAAGGAGCTCTTGTAGCACAGTGCCTAAGGCATCTCATTGCTAACCAGAAGGTCGATGGTTCAAACCCACCAGACATTCCATGGAAGGAAGACTGGGCAATCTACTTCAGTAAAGATGTACCACCTTGGAAACATAATAGGGGTTGCTTTGAGTCAGAATTGACTCCATGGCAGTGAGTTTGGTTTTGGTTTGGAATCTCATTATGGGGAATAGCTATATCCAGCTGCTACAACACTCACAATCAGAGCCCAGCTGAGTTGAAACACACAACCTTAACTACCACAGAGATGATGGAGAAACTCAATACCATCTGTCAGAACAAGGCCAGGAGCCAAATGAGGAATAGTCCATCAATTGCACATATACACGTTCAAGCTGAAGCTGAAGAAAATTAAAATAAGGTCATAAGAGCCAAAGTATGACCTTGAGTATATCCCACCTGAATTTAGAGAACATCTCAAGAATAGATTTGACATATTAAACACAAATAGCCACAGACCAGATGAGTTGTAGGATGGCATCAAAAACATCATACATATAGAAAACAAAAGATTATTGAAAAGTCCAAAATAAACATCACAAAAGACTCTGAAACTTGCTATTAAACATAGATCAGCTAAAGTAAATGGAAGAAATTATGAAGTGAAAGAGCTGAACAGAAGATTTCAAATGGCAGCTTGAGAAGGCAAAGTATTATAATGAAATGCACAAAGACCTAGAGTTTAAAAATCAAAAGACATGAACTTGCTCAGCATTACTCAAGCTGAAAGAACTGAAGGAAAAAAAAAAATCAAGCCTCTAGTTGTGAAATTGAAGGATTCAATGGCAAAATATGGAATGACACAGGAAACATCAAAAGAAGATGTAAGGAATACACACAGTCACTGTACCAAAAAATAACTGTCACTGTTCAAACATTTCAGGAGATAGCATATGATCAAGAACTGATGGTACTGAAGGAAGAAGTCCAAACTGCAGTGAAGGCATTGGTAAAAACAAAAGGAATTGACAGAATACCAGTTGAGATGTTTTAACAAATGAGTGCAATGCTAGAAATGCTCACTTGTCTATGTCAAGAATTTTGAAGACAGCTATCTGACCAATTGACTGGAAAAGATCCATATACATGCCTGTCACCAAAGAAAGACAACCCAACAGAATAAAATATTTATTGACTAATATCAATACACACACACGTAAAATTTTGCTGAAAATAATAAAAAAGCAGTTGCTACAGTACATTGACAGAGAACTTCCAGAAGAAATTCAAGCCAGATTCAGAAGAGGACATGAAATGAGGACATTGCTGAAGTCAGATAGATGTTGGCCGAAAGCAGAGAATACCAGAAAGATGTTTACCTGTTTTTTATGGACTATGCAATGGCATTCGACTGTATTGATCATAACAAATTATGGATACCATTGTGAAGAATGCAAATTCCAGACCACGGAGCCTGTACATAGAACAAGAGGCAGACGTTCAAAAAGAACAAAGGGATACTGCAGTGATCTAAAATTAGGAAAAGTATATATCAGGATTATATCTTTTCACTATAGTTATTCAGTCTGTATTCTAAGCAAATAATCCAAGAAGGTAGACTATGTGAAGAATTAGAGAAGACTCATTAACACTCTGTGATATGCAGATAACACAACCTTGCTTGCTGAAAGTGAAGAAGACTTGAACCACTTACTGATGAAGATCAGACGACACAGACTTCAACATAGATTGCACCTCAACATAAAGAAAACAAAAATCTTCACAACTGGACCAGTAAGTAGCATCATGATAAATGGAGAAAATACTGAAGTTGACAAATTTCATTTTACTTGGTTCCACAATCAATGCCCATGGAAGCAGCAGTCAAAGAATCAAACGATATACTTACTGCATTGGGGAAATCTGCTGCAAAACACCTTTACACTGTTAAAATGGAAAGATGTCACTTTGAGAACTAAGGTGCTCCTCACCTAAGGCATATTCTTTTTTAAGTCACTTCATATGCATGTGAAAACTGAGAGTGACTAACATGTAATCAGTGATTAAGCACTCAAGTGCTAACCAAAAGTTCTAACCCACCAGCTTCTTCACAGGAGGAAGGACCTGTCAATCTGTTTTCATGAAGGTTGTGTTCTAGAAAATCCTATGAGACAGTTCTACTCTGCCACATGGGGTTGCTATGAGCCAGAATTGACTTGATGGCCCTGTTAATTAGCAGCAATACCTCTCAGGAGTAGTTTAAGAAAGGTGCATGGGAGTCCACTGTTACTTTATATCCTTGTGTGTATTTTTATATTTTACATAATACTTTTGCAAAAAATATTTTGAAGATGGAAAAAGTATGTACATTTGACCTCTGAACTTTGATGGTTTCTATATCTTCTCAGGCTCCTTGCTTCCTGAGTTTATCATGCATTGTCTTCAGAAAATGCTCAGAACTTGCTTAAATGAACCAATCTTCTTGACAGGATTCATGCTGATATCTGTAAGTGGTTCCCCCACAAGTGAACTTGTGTCAAGAGCAGAAACTAAAAAATGATTGTGATTAAAGAGTTCTGACATCTCTCAGCTGTGGCAAATGGCTCTCCTTAACTCTTTGTGACACATAACTCTGTATTATTCCATGTTAAGAACAAATTCCTAGCATCACCTGAGATTTTACCTCTTTAAAAATAGGGATTCACGAAGTTCACAATACATAATTACACAAGTGTTTAAGCCAATTATACACTAAATAGTATTTATTTATTTAACTTGATGTTTTAGGAGTTAGCTACTACTTTTAGATCTCAGTAACTAGAATGAAAAGACCTCTAGTGGCGTAGTGATTAAAACACTGAGCAGCAAACAAAAAGGTTGGTGACTCGAACCCAGAAGCCACTCTGTAGGAGAAAGATGAAGCATTCTGCTTCCACAATGATTTATAGTCTTGGAAACCCTCTGAGGCAGTTCTAGTCTGTCCTATAGTGTAGCTATGAGTTGGAATTGACTTGACGGCAGTATTTTTTTTATTATTTTTTTTTTTTAAACTAGAATGAGCTTAAAGCATCAGAGCAAGGTTTGGGAAGAATAGATATACTATGACTTCAAAAAATGAGTGTATAGAGATCCAATAATTTACTAAGTCAAAGGCCAAATGAATATTTTTAGCCTCATGTCTCTTAATTTCTGCATTGCATTTTACATTGTTAGCTAGTCCTATTTGCTTTTTCTTTTATTTCTATGATGCTATATCCTTTTGTTTTCCTTTTGTTCTTCTGACCCTTTGTTATTTTCCTACACCAGTCTCTCTACATCTGTTTGTCCATCTATCCATCAGTCCATCCATCCATCCCTCTTTAGCCATTTTTTATCATTGACAATAGCCTCCATAGGTATAATGACTCTTTTTTTTTTTTTTTTCCTGCATTCAACACCTCCAACTATTAGCATCCCAAAACCCATCTGAGAGAAACTTTCCACTCAGAAGGCAACATCCTGAGCTTCCAACCACCTAAGCCAAAGGCATAAGATACTCCAACACTTTATCTACTAGTAAAGCAAGAGGAAAGCCATGTGACCCAGACTCTCCAATTATTTGCCTGCATATCTTGAACAGGGAGCTCTGGTATCATAGTGCCTAAGGCACTTGACTGCTAACCAGAAGGCTGGTGGTTCAAACCCACCAGCCAGCTATTCCTTGGAAGGAAGGTTGGGCAATCTACTTCCATAGTGATACTACCTCGGAAACCCAAGAAGGAGTTGCTATATGAGTCTGGTCTGACTCGACAGCACATAACAACAACAACAATGACATATCTTGAACAAGTGAAGCAAAGACAGATGAATCTATTGGAGATGAGATTTATCAGCTGCAGGCTTCCTCTGAGGTATGACTTTTACTGTGGTCTTTGCATCTAGTATCTGGAGCACCAACCTTATGTTTGTTTTTCAGGCATGTCTATTTGTTTTCCATTGTTTCAGTGAGTCTTCAGTGCTCTTCTAGACATTTCCTTCATTTATCTCCTGTAACCTATAGTTTGATGAATGTTGTTAATTATGGTTTATCCTGAATTCTTGACCGTATGTCTAACTAATTAGATGGATGTCACCATCTGAAGATCACTATCTTAGGCCAGATCTTCTAGAGAAGCAAAACCAGTAGATAGATTGGCAGGTCCCAAGTTAATGGGTCACATGTCAGATTAGAGGCTTCTCCTGACTCATGTACTTGCAGGGGTTGATGAACCCAAGATAAGCAAGAAGTGCAGCATGCTTCTGGCTTTCAAATTCAGTAATGGCTGGCAAGATGAAGGCTGCTGGCTCACAGGTTGAGAAGGCAACAATCTCAAGATTGGCCTGCAATACAGTAGGTTCAAGTCCAAAGAACCAGAGAGAGGTCAGATGATGATGATCCAAATGTAGGATCCGTATCAAGCAAAATGCCAGAGAGCTTTGCCAGAATGTCCATATTTATTGGAAGCAGATGATACCGCTAAGGAAACTCCCTTTCAACGGATTGATTGCTCATAGCAGATCACATCATGGAGAAGATTATGTTATGTCAGATCTTATCATGGGGGATGACTACATCATAACTACCAAACCACTGAGAATCATGGTCCAGCCAAGTTAACACACCAGCTTAACCATCACAATGAGAGTCATCCAAGTCAGAAATTTGAATATCATCTTCTAATCCTCCCTCTCCTACCATATACTATCAACCTCTAAGTATGTCATCTCTAGACCTTGATTATCTTCTGTTCTCCTGCATCCTCACAGATGCAACCTTAGCTGTGACCTTCATTTGTTTTTGCCTGAATTATAACATTAACTTCTTAACCAGGTTGTGGTGTTGTTGAGGCTGCATTTCATCTTCAGTGTAGATTTTCCAAAATCAAAATCTGATCCCACCACTTCCCTTTCCCAAACAAGTAAAAGGTGTTTCTTTGTCTACATGTCAGATTCTCAAACTTCCTCTTCCAAAGCATCAGACAATTCCAGCAGGTCATTGTACTACTAAAATAAAGTAATTGATGGCTTCCAATTAAGAGCAAAGTGGAATAATAGACTTGTTTTAATTTTAATTATATTGAGCAAGTATAAACAGAGGGGTAATCAAATGGCCTGATATTTTACTAGGTGAACACTAAGAAGGGACAGAGATCTACAGAGAGATTTGGACAATTTCTCTCTCTCTCTCTCTTTTTGTAATAAAAAAAGCTATATCACATCTTATACTTTTAACAAAGTGGATATCCTAGACCCTCTTTATCCATTTGGTTTGTATTCAGCTGTTGGTTTTTTTTTTGTTATTATTATTTATTACAGATAATGCCTTTATAAAAAACATCACTTTGTAAAATGCCCTTCATCTTTGCTAAGAATAGGAAGTACCATGAGTGGAATTCTAATTCACCTTAAGGCTTTTCCCTGTCTCCTATCATACTGTTTAGGATATGATTCTCTATCTTTCCCCTTTCTCTGAAATCTTTTGTGGAGAAGGTATTTGTTGCTAAATGTTGTAAACTTCTGGATCGATGAGGGTAGGTGGAGTAGAGGTGGTGGTGGTATTGTCATTGGGTGCCATTGAGTCAGTTCCAATTCATAGTGACCCTCTGTACAACAGTACAAAACACAATCTGTTCCTGCACCATCCTCACAAATGTACCTGTTTGAGTCCATTGTTACAGCCATTGTGTCAGTCCATCTCTCTGAAGTTCTTTGTCTTTTTCACAGACTTTCTACTCTACTAAGCATGATATTTTTCTCTAGGGACTGATCCTTCCAAACAACTTGTCCAAAGTACATGAGACAAAGTCTCACCTTCCTCACTTCTAAGGCACATTCTGGATGTACTCTTTTCAAGAGAGCTTTTTTGTTCTTCTAGTAGCCCATGGTATATTCAATATTTTTCTTCAAGACCACAATTCAAATGCATCATTTTTTTTTTTTTTTTAGTTTTCCTTATTCATTGCTCAGCTTTTGCATGCATATGAGGAGATTGAAGATATAATGATTGAGTCAGATGCACCTATCTTTCATGAGTTTGAACTACAGAACTTTTTTATTTAGTGGCCAACCACTATGCTTAACCACTGTGCCACCAGGGGATTTAATTGGAAGAATGATGGCTATCAGTTGTGCAACCTGAAAAGGATTTTGCTTTGCACTTGGTCGAAACAACTGAGGTGCAAAGTGTGAATTTGCAAATCTATATACATATATGAGGGATGGAGGCTCAATGGATTCTTGTTGTTCTGTTTTTAAGTGAAAATCCATACTAGGAGAAGGGAATTTTCATTTGCTTAGTGATTTTGTTGTGAGCTCCAATGTAGACCAGGAAAGATGATCGAGAATCATTACTGATGGAGCAGCAAGAGATTTGCAAGCAGAAAGGGCACTACTAGTTGCTCCCAAGAGCTTTGGTGGCCAAAATCTGGGCTGCCTGCTGCCTTCCTCACAGAGCACAGTCAGTGGTTCATAACATGCCTCTGCATTCTGATACAGTGTGAAGGAGAAAGTGAAAAGTGTTAATTCAGTCACATTGTAAGCAAGATGTCATTTTTTTTTCCAGATCATTTTTCAGAAGAAATAGACATCAAATGCAAAGCTGCTTGTCCACATTGATGTCTCTAGTTATCCAAAAAAGATGTTTTGAAATGAGGATGAGTTTAAAGCCTTCTTCAAGGCACCAGTAATGCCTGGGGAAAGGGTTCCTATGACTCCAAGTAGTCTACTTACCTTCATGTTGTATCTCAGAGATATATTCAATATATTCAATATCTTGAATAGCCTGAATCTAATACTTTGAGGCCAAGTGTTGATGGTACGTTTTCAGAATTGCTTAAGGAAACCACACTGTGAAGAAGATGATCTGAATGTTGAATGTTTTGATTCTTTCCTAACAGTCACTTGTTTCTTTACTAGTTAGAGTAAGACATTAATGACTATCCAAATGCTGCATCAGATGAAGAATAAATGTGTTCTAGAACCTCGTGCAACAAACAGTAGAATAGCAGCCTATGTTCCTCAATCCCAAACTTCCAGCCATAGAAGGATATTTAATATGCTTGTTAACTTACTGTCTTTTGAAGCAAAGATTTCTTCAGTGAAAAGCTCTATAAAATTCAAGATCCATGTTCAATTTGGATATCCAGGAATATCTGACAGAGCCAGCCAATAGTTGCTGATTTTCTGAATACCTGTAATTTTGTTTGGGTTTTGTAATATAATAGAAATAAAATTATAAATGTATACCCAGTAAATATAGTTTGGGTTGTCTGTCCTAGAACCAAATATAACTTTATGTTAGTGGACAACTGCAAACAGTATCTCTTTCCTTGATGTGAAACAAATATTATCATAATTTAAAATGTTTTCTTTTTTAAAATTTTATTTTATTTTTATTGTGATTTGGGTGAAAGTTTACAGAGCAAATTCATTTTCTGTATAGCAGTTCATGCACATTTTGTTTCATGATATTAATTGCTGTGATGGACATGGATGTGCATATATCTATTCATGTCCTGCCTGTCACTTCTTTAGGATATCTACCTAGTAATGGGTTTGCTGTATCAAATAGTATTTCTGTTTCCAACATTTTAAGGAATCACTTTACCAATTTCCACAGGGGTTTCATCATTTTACAGTCCCACTAGCAGTGTATGAGGATCCTCATCCCTCCATATCCTTGCCAGTATTTTTTATTTTCTGTCTTGTTGAACTTTGCTATTAGTGCCTGCATGAGATAATATCTCAATGTTTATTTGATTTGCATCTCTCTAATTGGTAATTATTGCAAACATTCCTTCATGTGTTTGTTGGCCACCTGAATATCTTCTTTGTTGTAGTATGTGTTCAGGTCTTCTACCCATTTTGTAATTGGGTTGTTCATCTTTCTGATGTTGGGTGTTGGAATTTTTAAAATAAATTTTAGAGGTAAGTCCATTGTCAGATATGTCATTGCCAAATAGTTTTTTCTATTCTATAGGTCCTCTTTTTACTCTTTTGGAGAACTCTTTTGATGCACATAAAGGTATAATTTTTAGAAGTTCTCAATCATCTAGTTTATCTTCTGTTGTTTGTGCATTTTGGGTTATGCTTGATAGTCTATTCATGCCCTAAATTAAGGGCCCCTAAATTTGCCCCTATTTTTTGTCTGATGAACTTCATAGCTTTAGGTTTCATATTTAAGTCTTTTCTCCATCAGGACATAGTTTTTGTTTATGGTGCGAGGTATGGATCTTGTTTCATTTTTCTGCAAATGGATATCCATTTTTATCAGCACCACTTGTGAAAGAGACTATGGATTTTGGCCCTTTGTCAAAGATCAGCTGACCATAGGTCAATGGATCCATTTCTGGGTTCTCAATTCTGTTTCACCAGTCCATGTGTCTCTTGATGTTTCAGTACCAGTCTGTTTTGACTACTGTGGCCATATAGTAGGTTTTGAGATGTGGGATTGTGAAATATCCTATTTTGTTGTTCTTCTTCAGTAGTCTGAAGTATCTAAGGTCTCTTTCCCTTGCATATTAGTGAATGGTTTTTCCATGTCCTTAAAGAATATTCATGGAATACAAATTGGGATTGCACTGAATGTATAGCATTGACCTTTTTACAATGTTCAATCTTCCTATCCATGAGCATGATATGTTCTGCCATTTATGAAAATCTCCTTCAAGGAAGGTTTGTCTCCTTCTTCGTTCTTTTCCTTTCTGGTTGTCAGGCATGGATGCAGTCCTGGCCCATGCAGTCTTTAGTGAGCAGAGCTGATTCTTAGGTCACTGCCGGCATATATTCAAAATGACTGTGCCTTCAGGATAGCTAGTAGTCTGCAGCTTTGTTTTTCTCCTTACTCACTGTTTTCATTCAGGTTCTTCTACTAGTTGGTTTTAATCCAATTCTTTATCTTTTCCTTCAAAGCTCAGAGTTCTGGGATTATTTTCCATATCTGTTTCAATTGGTTTCCTGTTTCTTTGTTTCAGAGGGTCTGTTGAACTTGTCTGCCTATTTCACCATTTTGCCAGAAGTGTCCTTATTTAAAATCTTTGGATGAATCTTTTGAAATAGTTTGCCTAATACCAGGGGTCCACATGCCAATCACCTATTAGTCATCAGTAGATATTGCCAAAACCACTTGCTGGACAATGATAGCTGTATGTCTACCCTGAGTGATAGCTGAATTGAGCAGTACATTTGGAAATGAAAATTCATGTGGAAATTTTGACAATAGCTACAGAAATAGAACAGAAGGGCCTATGTTCTAGTCTCACTTCTGCCACTGTATGGCTATTCAATCCAAGATAATTGACATATCCTTTCTTGGCTCAGTTGTCCCACCTGTGAAATGGAAGAATTGGGTTAAATTTCAGAGCACGCATTCAGATGCCATCTGTAGGCAAGTAAAATGCATAATTGTGAATAGAGTAATCTGCAGCAATAATTTTCACTTCTTTAAAATATCACATTTTCCCTACTTTTATTGAGTTTGGCATCCCTCTCATCCCTTCATTTCAGTGCTTTTGATTGGACTCATGGATTCAAGGAATATTAATCTTTCTATTCTAATAAAGCACAATGGTAAGTGACAACTGATATTAGGTCTCAGTTTTGGTAAGAGGACAGTGATGGGAACACTACTTATTCCAGACATTTGTTTCAATCCTTAGGTCTTGGAACTTTTCAAGAGAAGCTTAAAATTAGGATTTCTGGGCAAAAACTCTCAATCTTTAATATTTGAAACTAGTGAAAGTTTGGGAGCTCTAGTGGCATAGTGCCTAAGGCATCTGACTGCTAACCAGAAGGCTGGAGGTTCAAACCCACCAGCCACTCCTCAGAAGGAAGGTTGGGCAAGCTCCTTCTGTAGTGATACCACCTCTGAAACCCAAGGAGGGGTTGCTGTGAATTGGATCCAATTCAACAGCAGTGTGTTAATGAGAATTTTGGGAAAAAATACTTCTTAAAACTTAGTGGGTGAAAGAACACTTTTGTTAACTGCAGGCTGCTTGAGATCTACTAATTTCTTATTTCTGTTAAGTAATCTCAGAAATGTCTTCTAACTTAAAAATGTTATTTCATCTATGGAAATTTTTTCTCACTATTCAGTTACATCTTTTGTGAGAACCAGGATGTTTTAACAAGACTACCACCAGATGCATGAACATTCTTGTTGGAACATTAAGAAAATTAGAATATAAATATATACCACTTGAAAATAAGTGCAAATGTGAAGAAAGATGATTTATTCTCACTGCCAAATAGTAGTCTCGATGGGACATTAAGTTCACTCTTCCACCAGTACTACCTTTGGCTCTGCTTGGACCACCAGGAGGATGTCTATGTTCATCTCTGGCTTTGCAGTTGGATAAATGTCATGTAATGGGAGGAGCTTAAATGGGCTGAATCATAAGAAGCAGACAATTAAGACAAATTATTATAGGTGAAGGTAGGAAGAGGGAGGAAGTTTATGAAGGTACTTCCATCATGGACTTACTTACATTGATATATCAGCATATTCTAAGATGGTAGGCTGTTTCCCACCTGGGGCACTCTAGGAAGCTGGCTTAGCTGGCCTTGCAGACACACAGCCAGTGATGGATCAGTACTAGAGCCCTCAGGCTCCCATGCACACCCCTTCATGTTCTTGTCAGAAAATGCTTCCCTGTATCCATCTGTTTTTGAGCCTATTACTGGGCTTATTTTCTCATAGTCTGACATTCAGGAGAACAGATGTCTGGCCTTTCTTCAGATTCTTTAACTTTTGCTCAAGGTCCTCATTTTCTTTCCTTTTCTCATGATAACTTTCCTTTGGGCTCTCAGTCTCCACACTTATCATCATTATATTGGTGACATCCCTAAGTATATGGAGCATTTGAGGAAGTGATGAGGTACTGACTCCCACATCCTAATATAAGTATGCTGGGAGCACAGAGGTTGTTGACAAATAAGGCAAAAACAAAACAAAACAAAACAAAAAACCTAACTGAGTTGATTCTGACTCATAGCAACCCCTTTGGGTTTCTGAGGCAGTAAATCTTTACAGAAGTAGATTTCCCAGTCTTCCTTCCACCAAGTGGCTGGTGGGCTTGAACTGCCTACCTTCTGGTTAGCAGTCGAATGCTTTAGGGATTATACCACCAGAGCTCCTTACAAATAAGGCAACTATTTATGAAATACTGATGTTCAAGGAACAATAATCCATGAGTGAAATGGCCAGGGGCTCAAGAAAATTGATAAAAGTTGGAAGACTTGCTCAAGAATCAAGATTGGTGATGTTGTGATGGAATAGGGATGTCACTACAGAAGACAAAGCTAAAGACAGCCCATCACCACAGAGCTTAGAGCATTTAGGAGAGATAGTTCTGTTTTTGAGCCTGATATCACTTGCTTGGCTTGGAGGCTATCTTAATCAGGGTTCTCTAGAGAAAAAGAACCAGTGAAATATGCTTATATATGTAGAAAACATGTTTACTTCAAGGGATTGACTCACATGATTGTGGGGCTGACAAGTCTAAAATCTGTAGATCAGATGACAGACTGGAGTCTCTGGGCCTCATCTTGGTGTCCTACCACAGTGCTCACTGGATTTTTCACAGTGATCCTTGAGTTTAGTGAATGTGACACTCAAGTTACTAGCACCCAACATGATCACTGACCAGGAAGTTCAGACATTTACTACGTTTGCTGTCCCACTAAATTAGACAAGTCAGAAGAATGTAAGACATCAGGAAACCTGCACTATTTCTCTGTGATGGGGAGCTCAAATGAGAATGCTGGCAATACACCACTGTGAGAACTGAAAGGGTACACAGCAATCCCCAATCAGAGATTCCCAGAGACCCTGTAAGCAACAAAGGCAGATTCTAGTCAGGCTGGTGGGGAGCAGTCCATTCATCATCCCATTTTGTTCTGCTTGGGCCCCACTGTGCATGTGGTGGCAAGCCTGTAAGATCAGCATTTTCTGACACAGAGGACAGCAGTCTATTTCCACCATGTTGATCAGTTCTCAGGGGGAACATTTCACAGAGGAAAAAAAAAAAAACAAAAAAAAACACCAGACTGATAAGGGTCAGAAGGATCACTTAAGTGGTGTCATCAAGAGATGGTTTCTTCTTTCTTTCTTCAAATATGTGTTTAGTGCCACCTTAAATCAAAAACATGAGAGAAAGCAAATCTAAGAGGTTTTCCTTGGAACAATTTAATCCATTATCCTTTCTATCCCCTTATCCTGCTTTAAGTTTTTTCATTGGACTTATCACAGTGTTGACAACTTATTTCCATTTATCTGTTTGTGTTCTGTCTTCCTTCACTAGAGTATAAGCTCCATGAGGGCAGGAGTTTTGTTTGTTCCTTATAGTATCCCCAGTGCCTAAAGTAGTTACTGACTTTTAAAGATTGACTGAACAAATCTTACTCATTTTAGAGTAACAAGCTCTAGTGATAGTAACCAAAAAATAATAAAGTAGGAAAGATTTCTGAAAGACAAGAAAGTTTGAGTGGAAGCAAAAAAGGCAGAATGGGAACATATCTCTTGGGAAAAATGCTTTGTGTAGTACTCTAACACACATGGGATTCCCAAGAGTCAGAATCTACTAAGGGCAATTGCAAGTGATGGTTGTTATTCTGAAAGCAAGAGAATGTCAAACAACGTCCCTCGTTTCACTTGCAAGTGAGTTGTGGTTTATCTGTTAAATTGGATGTCCCATTATCAGTGATTTGGAATCTCCTATTACATAAGAACAGTAAGCTTTCAAAGTAGAATGTACATACATAAAAATAAATGGGTTATCAAAGTTCTCATTTTGCAAATAATCCAGAGGGAACAGATCATCACATTAGAAAACCAAGCTTTGTTATTAGAAAGCTACAAAACAGCATGAGAGTTTGAGGTCACGAAGTAAACAGAATTGAGGGAAGACCTCTGGACTGTGTCAGGACCCTAGATTCTGATCTTGTTTGTGCTGATTCACTGTCTAACTTGGAGCAAGTCACCTGGCTTCATTTTCTATTTCCTTCATTGTCCTGAAATTGCCACCCAATTATCTCACAGTTTATTGCCAAGTGTATTAGTTTCCAGTGTCTGCTGTAACAATTGCACAGTTGAGCACTTGGCTACGATGATAATTGGGGTTATGTGTCAACTTGGTTGGATCATGATTCTGAGTGTTTTAATCAGTTGTGATGTGGTTATTCTCATGATGAGATCTGATGTATATGCTTTGAGCACCCAATCCATTGAAAGGGAATTTCCCTAGGGGTGTGGACTGCTTCCAATATATATGGCCATCCTGGGAAAATGAGAGGACCTACTGTGGATCTGGGTCCTGTTGTAATGCCTAAAACTGTCTGTGAGTGAAGAATCCACCATTCTGTCTGGTGATCTTGGATTCATGATTGGCCAAAGTCAGCAGCTGCTATACTACCTGCCAACCTTGAGCTCATCAGCCCCTGAAGTTTCATGAGTTGGGAAAAGCCTCCAGCTTGACATTTGATCCAAGAACTTGGGACTTGCCATCCTCTATAACTGTGTGAGCATTTTCTTAAGGTAAATTTATCTCTCTCTCTATATAAGCTTTACTGGTTGTGCTTCTCTAGAGAACCCTGACTAACACTTTTAGTACCAGGAGTGGTTCTAGAGAGATAAAATCATAAGGATGAGTTTCCTAAATTGATTGTCATCAATTCTGTTTTGGTTCTTCAATTTCATGAATCGTAAAGGTGCTGGTGACTCTGCCTCCATTAGTAAAGGGGCCCTGATAATCCATGGTGTGAGGTGGCAACATTAATACACAAAATAGTGCTGTCAATAGATCAACTATTTTTGAGAAGTGAGGCTTTGGGTGATCACATGTTTGAAACTTTTCAGCAATTTTGTCTGCATGAGGAGTATAAAGAAGCTGGTTGGTTGGTTCCACTTTTGCTAGACAAAGTGGTGAAAGAGCCAGATGAGTTCAGGGCTGCTGAGTCACAGCTCAAGTGCCACATAAAAGACCTCAATGTTTCCAGTCATGCCCTGAAAGAAAGCCTATTTCATCTAGTAACAGAGCTGGCATTGCTAAAAACCAAACTCAGAGTGTTATGGTAAGGGTAGTGGAATTACAATGCCAATTGAATTGCCAACCCAGAGTGGTGTCTGAAGCTAAAGTGAGGGCATTTATTGGGAAGAAATGGGATCCTGAAACCTGGTATGGGGACATATAGTCATGAAGGTGAGGACATGGAGCCTGAAAATTCTGTTGAATCCCTTCTGTCAACTCCCACCTGAAGGGATTAGTATAAAACAATTACCCCTTCCACCACTGTTTGATGGGATTAACCCAACTCTTCCTGCTGGGTCACTCTGAGGTAGATGCCATGGAAGACACTGCTGAATGTTCTCAGGAACCACCACAACCACCCTTTGTTTCTGCTAGACTTATAACTAAACTTAAGCCCAAGCAAGCCCCAAAAGGTGAAATACAAAGTATAACTGAAGAAGTGGTACAATATACCTAAAAAAGACCTACTTGATTTTGCTAACATGGAAAGACAAAAACCTGGAGAATATGTGTGGGAATGGCATTGAAGAAGTGGGATAATGGTGCAAGGAATGTAACATTGGATCGGTCTGAGCTTATTGATTTAGGCCCACTAAGTACAGATACTTCATTTAATGTTTCAGCTTGAGAGGTTAGGAAAGGATCTAATTATTTATATCCAGCCACTTCTCGGAAGGAAGATTGGGCAATCTACTTCCATAGTGATACCGCCTCAGAAACCCAAGGAGGGATCTCTATGACTTGGATCCAACTTGACAGCAGTGACTTTTTTACTGAAGCATGGATTATGTGGTGGCCTAACTTAAGTCAAGTTGAAGTACCAGATCTGCCTTGGTATAATGTAGAAGAAGATATCCAGAGGCTTATGGAAATTGGCATGTTAGAATGGATTTATCAGATTAGACCTATAGACCCAGAAATGGAGAGCCCAGAGAGCACAACTTTTACCACAAATTTATGGTGAGGAACAAATTTATGAAGAGAGCCCCAGATCCTTGAAGACTGCTATGATTGCATTCAGATTACTGTTTTGACTCTGCTGTACACTATGGTAATGACAACCACCTTGTCTTTGTTGACACACCCACCATGGGGTCCAATCAGCCCCATTGTAATTAAGTGTCTTAATTCTATTAGGACAGTTCCCACTGTCAAATCTGGCTTATATAAGACAGCACTCCAATATTAAATGGAAGTGGTATATAAGAGATTGGGCTTGAGCAGGACCTGAAGGCACAAGTAAGTTGCATGAGGAAGTGGCCCAAATGCCTATGGTCTCCACTCCAGCCATATTACTTCTCTCTCCCAGTATGCACCTATGGCCTCATGGAGAGTTCTTTATGATCAGTTGACTGAGGAAGAGAAAACTTGTGTCTGGTTTACAAATGGTTCTGTGAAATATGCAGGCACCACACAAGAGTGGCACTACAACCTCTTTCTGGGACTTCCCTGAAGGGCAGTGTTGAAGGGAAATCCTCCCAGTAGGCAGAACTTCTAGAAGCTCTGGTTGCGTAGTGCCTAAGGCATTTAACAGCTAATCTGAAGGTGGTAGTTCAAATCCACCAGCCACTCCATGGATGGAAGACTGGGGAAGACTGGGCAATCTACTCCTGTAAAGATTTACTACCTCAGAAACCCAAAGAGGGTCATTATGAATCAGAATCGACTCAATGGCAGTGAGTGGTTTTTTTTTTTTTTTTTTTGCGTGTGGATCTGGCTGTTCACTTTGAGTAGAAGGAGAAATGTACGATCTTCCTCCAATTCTGGTGTTGTGTACTTCTTCAAATAGGCTAGCTCCTCTGATTATTTGTTCAGCATGTGGATTGAATAAGTGAAAGTATGCATCCCTGCCACACGCATTTTGCAAAATGGAATCTTGCCATATCTCCTTGTTCTGTTCAAACAACTGCCTCTTTATCCATGTACAAGTTCCACATGAGCACAATTAAGTGTTCTAGAATTCCCATTCTTTGTAATGTTATCCATAATTTGTTATGATCCACACAGTCAAATAACTTTGAATATTAGTAGATAAAAAGCTAAACTAACTGCCACTGAGCCAATTTCAACTCATAGTGACCCCTCCTTGGGTTTCCAAGGTGGTATCACTACAGAAGTAGATTGCCCCACCTTCCTTCTGAGGAGTGGCTGGTGGGTTTGAACTGCCAGCCTTCTGGTTAGCAGTCAAATGCCTTAGGCACTATGCCACCAGTGTTCCTTAGTAGATAGTTTTTAAAAATTGATTTTTAGGCATTACTTAAAAATATATATTAAATGTTGATGGGTTAAAACAAAAAACCACACGCGCACACACACACACACACACACAACTCACTGCCATCAAGTCAGTTCGACCCATAGCGATGCCACCTTGGGTTTCTGATTAAAAGTGTCCCCATATTCTTGGCAGCTCTTCTTATCAAGAAGTGGAATCTATTTCTCCACTCTTTAAAATAGGATTGGCTTTATGACTTGCTTTAACCCATATACTGTGGAGAAAATAATGGTGTGTGACTTCTCAGTAAGACTTTAGGAGCTTTAACTTTTGTCCTCTTGCTACCTTTATATGACAACCAACTGCCAAAGAGGTCTTCTTGGATCATGAAACTATGCCAACCTCCAGCTAACTGCAGTGGCACAAGTGGGCTAGAAGAGACCAGCAGAAAACCTGATTGAATACCACAATTGCTAATTATAGGAATTGTGAACAAATAATTGGTTGTTGTTTTAAGCCATTGAGTTTTGAGTGTTTATATTTACCCCCAGCAAATGATACATACAGATACATACAGGAAATTAGCCATTTGACCATAAGAAGAATTGCAAATAATTTTTGCAGTTAGTCATATATATTTTGATGCTCTTTTGGTGTTTTGGCCATGGAGAATTTTTTTTAATAGTCAAATTATTCTTTTTCATTTGTTTGTTTTTTGCTTCTGGGTTTTGTGTTATAATTAGAAAGTCTTCTGTCATTCAGTCTTTAAAAAAAACCATGGGCTTATGCTTTCTTCAATAATTTTATAGTTTTATTTATTTTACATTTAAACTTTGGATCCATTTGGAATTTTTCCTGTGTGAAGTGTGAGATGTATTTTCTACTTTGTCATGGACTATGATATTTGCAATCTGTTCTATTTCCTAACTCCTCACATTTGTTTTAGTCTTAGTATTCAGTTAAATTCAAGACTCTCCACTAGTGATTTTATCAATATTTCCATCTTTGGTTGCTTACAGTTTGTCCTTTAGTATTTTCCCCAAGGAGGGCTCATGAGACGGAGCCTCATAGTTGAGTTGGGTCATACTTTCTTCCCCTGAGGACTTTGTAGTTGTTGTGTCTCTGTCTGCTAGCACTGAATGTTGTTTTGCAGAAACCTGAGGTTTCCTGACTTGTTTCTCTGTTGTAAGTGGCTTGATTTTTTTGTGTGACTATCCAAATGAGGATTTCCGTTTGCTTGTTTGTTTCGAAGTACAGTAATTTTACTAGGATATCACAGTAGTGATAGTTCTGTGTTATTTTTTCCTAGGACATTTGTAACATTTTAGTATGTGGATTCAAGTGTTTTTTTGTTTGTTTGTTTTTTTTTTTAATCAATTCTATCTTTAAATATTTACTGTGCCCATTATTTCCATTTTCTTCATCTGATATTTCAATTGTACATCTTTGGGATCTTTTTAGCCTATCTTTCACATCTGTTTTTTTCTCTCCAATCTTAGTAACTCTTCGTGTATTTTCTTTGAGTTTTGTTGGATTTCTCATGTCTGTCCTTCATGTTCTGTACTTTCAGCAGCAGTTATTATTCCTTTTGTTTTTTTTCTCCCAATTTTATATTTATTTCTGCAGTGGCTTTATTTTTCCCTACTTCTTTCCTCATCTCAAAGGTATGATTTCTTCAGAGATATTCTTACTTCATTTCATTTTTTTTTTTAACTGACAAATGGTCACAAATTCTACCTGTTTCACAAAAATATTTTTCTGTAACTGTTCTTATCTGCAGTTTGATTTTTCAATGTCTTTCCCTTTTTTCAAAAACAAAAAATTACTTACCTTTGAAGCATATGACTTTTTCCTAGAAATTATTTGTAGGAAGTTGAGAGTGGGATGGATATTGTTTGTATTCCAGGGCAGCTTGGAATTCCATATAACACAGGGTTATACATTTGAATTCACTTAGATTTTACTTCTCCCTGTTTACTAGGGTGAAGGTGTATTTTTTCCACAACACCAAAAAATACATAAAATCTCCCTCTTCTACCTTTGATCCACAGGTAGATCATGTTCTGTATGCAGGCTTTTCTTGTATTTACTAAATTTAGCCCTATCTCCTTTTCTTCTTGCAATCAGACCTAGTCCAGTTTCTGTCACACATCACATCCCTCCTGTAACAAAGCACTTAGGATTAGGACCTTAGTATATACTTACAAACTTTGAGAAATATGCTTTGCCAACTCTTTCTGCAATCTTCAGCCTCTGATTCCTCTCTCCACTACTCTCAAATGCACACCTGTTCATTTATAATTTATTTAGATAACTTTACCACCAGTTTTCAGAATTGAGGATTTTAGCTTTTAGTTTCATCAGGGGTGGAATTTTTTTCCCTCATTTTTCTTCTTGGTTTCAGATGATTTCCAATAAATAAGGGGAAATACATACATTATTCCACTATCTTTAAAATTGTGGTTTTCCCAATAGAAAGTTTTAACTTTTAGCCTGGGATTGCTGGAAAGCCACTAAAAGATTTTGAATATTGAAATAATATGAAGAAAACCTTGAGGACTAATACTCTGTTTGCATTATGTAGGATACATTCAAAATAGGGAAAAGAAAACTGGAGCCAGGTCTAGATGGGAAGATGACATCTTAACTGTACCACATGTGTTAGTTCCCTCTAGCATCTTAGTGCCTGAAAAACTAGGCACAACAGTTTGAAGAGGGGATTCTGGTACTCTGGACAGCTCATTAAGTCACAGTATGCCAAACTCAGGGGAGTAGGATTAGAAAGGAGGGAATGGCAATGTGCAATTACCCAGAAAGAATAAAAACAGGAGAACCTGCCCTGTAGAGCACCAACCAGCAAGAGATGGGGCATAAGAGGGCTCCCTAAGGCAGTGGAGAGAACACACCAGAGGACTTGCAGCCACTCCATGGATCTGCCTTCAGTACCCACTTTATCAGTAAACTTGGGACCTCTGGGAAGGAGCAGAGACTCCTCTGGCTCCGGGTGATGCTGAATCAGGAGCAGAAAGGGGAATTGCACCACAATTGCGGCAGGGCCCTGGGATGAACTACTGTCACAGATTGAGGCAGTTATTCTAGGTCAGTGTTTTGGCATGGAGGAGCCTGGAGAGCAGGGTTTTTGCAGCTATCTGAACCTGGCAGAAAGTGACAGCCCCCTAACAATTAGGGGCTTTGCAGAACTTGAGCTGCAGGCCTGTGAGTAACAGTATAACATCATCATTAGCAGCCTACTCAAAGCCCTGGAAACAGCTACTGGTGTCTTAGAGATTTTTTTTCTCTCTTTTCTTCCTCCTTCCCCTGCCTCTTCCCTGCATCACCCAACAGGAAAAAAAAAAAAAAGCCACATTAAGTCACCATAACATGTGCTGGCTTGAATCCTAAACTCCCTTCACAGTGAACAGAGACTTGCATCTACAGTCCACACAGTGATTCTGTCATAACAAAGAAAACTGCAGAGCCACCCAGTACACCTGAATAAATAACCAAAAAATAAAATACACCAGCTCCACCTTTCCAAAAATATTAAATCAAAAAACCAAGACAAAACAAATCAGTACATGACTATCACTTAAAGACAACTTCAAAATGTCTAGGAAACAACAGGCAACCTCAAATCAAACAAACAACAACAAGAACTACAACAACAAAAATACAGGATAAGACAATAGAAGTAAAATCCCAAACAAAAGTCTCATTAAACATGGAGAAAGAGGAGGCAAAAGAATTATCCAAGAAGGACTTTAAGAGGTATGTTTATAGAACTCTATAAAAGCTCAAGGAAACCCCAAATAGAATCAAGGAGAACACAGACAGTACTCTGGAAGAACTCAGAAAAACCATTCAAGAACACAAAACAAGATTAATGCACAATCAGAGCTCATACAAAAACAGCCATTAAATATCCAGAAGATGAATACCAAAATTATAGAATTATACAACACCATGGAAACACAGAAGAATAGGCTAGAACTGGCTGAAGAATGCATTTCCCAGCTAGAAGATAAATCCCTGGATGCCAGCCTGCATGAAGAAAAATCAGAACAAAGATCTAAAAGAAATGAGGAGAACTGGAGTTACATGGGACAACATGAAAAGAAACAACATACACCTCTTGGAATTCCAGAACAAGAAGAGGTGAAAAAAAAAAAAAAAAAAACCACTGAGAAAATTGTGTAAGACCTACTAACAGAAAACTTCCTCCAGGTTATGAAGGAAGAGAAGATATTTGTCCAAGAAGCTCAGAGAACCCCACACAGGATAGATCTCAAGAGAAAAGCACAGAGGCATATCATAATCAAACTCTCCAAATCCAAAGACAAAGAACAAATCTTGCGAGCTGCCTGGGACAAAAGAAATGTTACTTATAATAATTAAACAGTTAGACTAAGCTCTGATTACTCAGCAGAATCCATGCAGGCAAGAAGGCAATGGGACAGCATATAGAAAACACTGAAGGAAAAGAACTTCCAACCAATAATCTTATATCCACCCAAATTGTCCATCAAATATGAAGGTAAAATCAAGAAATTCTCAGACAAACAGAAATTAAGGGATTTTCTGAATACCAGATCAACCCTACAAGAAATGCTTAAGGAAGTACTTTCAATAGAGCACCCACAACAGAGAACAACAAAATTAGGACACATGACATCAACACTAAAACCAAATAAGAAATAAATGCTCAAAATAAGACCATAAGACATTGTACACTAAAAATGAAGGAGGCCAATCTTCTCACGACAACAGCAACTAAACAAATAGAGGGATTAAAAGTTCTAGGTACAAACTTCCAAATGGAGAGGAAAACATGACAATGTCTTCATGAAACAGACTGTTCTAAAAATATAAAGAAAATAATTCACTCCAAAGTAACCACAGAGAAAATTAACATTCCCTCTAAGCAAACGCAGAAGGAAGAAAAACATATAGGTTTAGTAAGCACAAAACCAACAATAAAGAAGAAAAGAGAGAAAACACTTGACACCAAAACAAACTTAGCACAGAAAAGTATATGGACAAAGGAAACTACAACAACATGACAAAAAACACAATAGAATGACAGCAATCAATTCATATCTATCACCAATTGCACTCAGTGTGAATGGACTAAATGCACCAATCAAGGGAAAGAGAGTGGCAGGCTGGATATGAAAAGAAGACACAATAATATGCTGCCTACAAGAGACCCACCTTAGACACAAAGATAAAAACACACTTTTCTGGTTACCTAGTGCTGCTCTGACAAGATTATACCACAAATTAAATGGCCTTATCAAGCAGGAGTTTATTCTCTTACAGTTTGGAGGCTTTAAGTCCAAGTTCTAAGTGCCAAAATCTAGGGGTTGGGTGAAAGCCCCTCAGCCTTGGGCTTCAGCTCTGCCTCCAGAGCCTGGCCCACATAAACCAGAGGCTTTTCTTCACTAAGACAGCTGTTAGCTGCCGAGACTGCCAAGCCCAAGGTTGACAAATGAAAAGACACAGTCCTGATGTTACCAATCCACATGGCAGGCTATTGATTCAAGTCCATTGTAAGTCCTCAGGTTGGCAGAGCATGGCAGGCTGCTGAACAATGACACGACTCAAGGTTCATGCAGGGTTCAAGCATGCCACAAGCTAGGGACCATTCACAAAGCTGCTTCTTATATATGGGAAGCAGACCACATACCCAAAGTGGCTACTCAGCTGCTTGTGGTAGATCCCACTATGGAGTTGATTGCTAGTCTCATCATGGGGAATAACTACCACCAGCTGCCCAGCCACTCAACCAGGCCCAGCCAAGTTGACACAAAACATAACCACCACACACACTAAGTTATTGGGTGGAAAAAAATATACCAAGCCAATGGTAACCAAAAACGAGCAGGAATGGCAATATTAATCTATGATAAAATAGGCTTTAAGGTGAAAAACAACATAAGTGACAAACAAGGTCACCATATGATGCTGAAAGCTCAATTGACCAAGAAAACATCATGATAATAAATATCTATGCACCTAATGAAAGTGCTCCAAAATATATGAAGCAAATATTAATTGAATTAAAAGGGAAAATAGACAACTCTACAATAATAGTAGGAGATTTTAACACACCACTTTCAAAGAGGGACAGATCAACTGAAA
>NW_006921637.1:4829703-4832149 GCF_000298275.1 Orycteropus afer afer | reverse complement strand
AAAAAAAAAAAAAACCTCAACAAAGATACAGAAGAACTCAACAACACAATCAGCCAACTTGATCTCATAGACATATATAGAGCATTTCACCCAACAAAAGCACAATTCACATTCTTCTCCAGTGCACATGGATCTGTCCCCAGAATAGATGATATGTTAGGACATAAAACAAGCCTCAATACATTCAAAAACATTGAAATCCTACAAAGCATCTTCTCAGACCCCAATGCTATAAAATTAGAAATTAATAATAGGAAGATCAATGAAAAAACATCAAACGTGGAAGTTGAACAATACACTGCTCAGAAACTACTGGGGAATAGAAAAAATAAAAAGTGAATTAAAAATTTCTAGAAACAAATGAGAATGAAGATACATCTTACCAAAACTTAAGGGAGACAGCTAAAGCAGTACTCAGAGGTCAGTTTATAGCAATAAATGCATACATCAAAAAAGAGGAAGGAAACAAAATCAACACTCTAACTCAACAATTCCAACAATTACAGGAAAAAAAAAAAAACAGTAAAAGAATCCTTCAATATCTAGAATTAAGAAAATGATAAAGATCAGAGCAGAAATAAATGAAACAGAAAACAAAAAACAATTAAGAAAACCAACAAAACAAGAAGCTTGTTCTTCCAAAAGATTAACAAAATTGACAAACCATTGGCAAATCTAACAAAAGAAAAGAAAGAGAAGATGCAAGTTATAGGAATAGTAAACAGAAAGGGAGTCATCACAACAGAACCAACTGAAATAAAAAAGATACTGACACAATATTATGAAAGACTGTTCTCCAACAGATTTCAGAACCTAGAAGAGATGGACAGGTTTCTGGAATCACAAGACCTACCTAAACTATCCTACCCAGAGATAGAACACTTGAACAGACCCATAACAAAAGAAGAAATTGAACAAGCCATAAGAAAAGAAAAAAAGAAAAAGAAGAAGAAAAGAAAAAAGAAAAACTTTCCACAAGAAAAAGTCTTGACGCTGATGGCTTCACTGGAGAATTTTACCAAATATTCAGGGGAGAGTTGACATCTCTACTACTCAAGCTATTCCAGAACATAGAAAAAGATGGAATGCTCCCTAACTGATTTTATGAACAAGAATAACACTAATACCGAAACCAGAGGAAGACAGCACTGAAAAGGAAAACTACAGACCGATATCCCTCATGAACACAGATGCAAAAATCTTCAAAAAAATCCCAGCCAACAGAATCCAACAATAAATCAAAAACAAACAAACAAACAAACAAACAAAAAAAAACCAAGCAAAAATCCTCACCAAGTGGGTGTGATTCATACCTGGTATGCAAGGATAGTTTAACATCAGAAAAACAATCAATGTAATCTACCACATAAACAAAACAAAAGAAAAGAACCATATGATTGTATCAATTGACACGGAAAAGGTATACAACACCCATTCCTGTTCAGAACTCTCAGCAAAATAGGGATAGAAGGGAATTTCCTCAACATATTAAAGGGCATGTAGCAAAGCCAACAGCCAACATCATTATTAATGGAGAAAGACTCAAAGCATTCTCTTTACAAATGGGAGCCAGACAAAGATTCCCTCTATCACCACTTCTATTTAACATTGTATTGGAAGTGCTGGCCAGGGCAGTAAGGCAAGAAAGAGAAATAAAAGGCATCCAAATTTGCAAAGAGAAAATAAAGCTATCTCTATTTGTGGATATACAGTCAGCCCCAGGGATCCAGGTGAGGGGAGGGAAATCAGGCACACTGAACGCAGCAGGGCGGGAGAGCAGGAGAAAGGGGATAAAAAGCCAGGAACCCAGACAGAGGAGCACTCAGCTGCAGGGATCCAGGTGAGGAGAGGGAACTCAGGCACACCCAAATCAGCAGTGTGGGAGAGCAGGAGAAAGGGGATTAAAAGCCAGGAACCCTGAAAGAGAAGCAGTCAGCCACAGGGATCCAGGTGAGGAGAGGGAACTCAGGCATGCCCAAAGCAGCAGTGCAGGAGAGCGGGAGAACAGGAGAAAGGGGATTAAAAGCCAGGAACCCTGACAGAGGAGCAGTCAGCCACAGGGATCCAGGTGAGAGAGGGAACTCAGGCATACCCAAAGCAGCAGGGTGGGAGAGCAGGAACCTGGACAGATGAGCAGTCAGCCGCAGGGGTCCAGGTGAGGAGAGGGAAATCAGGCACACACAAAGCAGCAGGGTGGGAGAGTGGGAGAAAGGGGATTAAAAGGCCTAGGAATCTGGCAGAGGAAGAGTCAGCCACAGAGACCCAGGTAAGGGTGGTAGGAGAGGTTTCCAACAGGGAGACAAATTTGTCTGTCAGTTTGTCCTACCATGATGATGTGTTGATGTGAGTTTTGAGGCTGAGCCACTGGTGTTTCAAACCCAGCAGGATGCACATGGTGCACTGGTATCAGCCCAGCTTACAGACTGAGACAGACTAGGAAGAAGGA
>NW_006921637.1:4828360-4829023 GCF_000298275.1 Orycteropus afer afer | reverse complement strand
ACAGAACATGCAATTAGGATGTGTTAATTATCACTGGTGACTGGAATGCAAAAGTTGGAAACAAAGAAGAATCACTGGTAGTTGGAAAATTTGGCCTTTGAGACAGAAATAATGCTGGAACTCACATGGTAGAATTTTGCAAGACCAACGACTTGTTCATTGCAAACACCTTTTTCAACAACACAAACAGCAGCTCTACACAAGGACTTCACCAGAGGGAACACACAGGAATCAGATTGACTACATCTGTGGCATGAGGCAGTGGAAAAGCTCAATATCTTCAGTGAAAACCAGGCCAGGAGCTGACTGTGGAACACACCATCAACTGTTCATATGCAAGTTCAACTTGCAGTTGAAGACAATTAAAATAAATCCGAGAGAGCCGAAATATGATCTTGAATATATCCCTCCTGAATTTAGAGATCACCTAAAGAATATTTTTGATGCATTGAACACCAACGACCAAAAACCAGAAGAATTGTGGGAGGATATCAAGAACATTATCCATGAAAAAAGCAAGAGATCACTGAAAAGATGAGAAAAGAAGAGAAGACCAAAATGGATAACAGAAGAGACTCTGAAACTTGCCCTTGAGCAGAGAGAAACTAAAGCCAATGGAAGAAATGACAAGATAAAAGAGCTGAACAGAAGATTTCAAAGAGC
>NW_006921637.1:4819721-4826932 GCF_000298275.1 Orycteropus afer afer | reverse complement strand
CATGCTTGGTAGGGTGGAGGGTCGATGAAAGAGGGGGGTCCTTCAATGAGATGGATTGACATGGTGGCTGCAATGATGGGCTCAAGTATAGCTGGGATCATGTAGCTGGCATGGAATCGAGCAGTGTTTTGTTCTGCTGTTCATGGGGTCGCTATGAGTTGGAAACAACTCGACAGCACCTAACAACAATAACAACAACAACAATTTGTGGATTATATGATCCTGTACATAGAAAGCCCAAGAGACACAGAAAAAAAATAATACTATTGGAACTAATAGACAGGTTCAGCAAAGTGGCAGGATACAAAATCAACATAAAAAAATCAGTTGCATTCCTTTATACCAACAGAGATCTCTGAAAAAGAAATAAGGGAAACAATACCATTTACAATAGCTATTATATAGATTAAATATCTAGGAATAAATCTTACCAGAGACACAAAAGATCTATATAAAGAAAATTATAAAACACTACTACAGGAGACAAGGGCTCTATGTAAATGGAATAACCTGCCTTGTTTGTGGATGGGTAGACTGAATGTTATGAAAATGTCAGCACTACCTAAAGCAATCTATACATTCAATGCAATCCCAATCCAGATGCCAGTAAAATTTTTTAAGGACATAGAAACAAATTACTAATGTCTTTTGGAAAGGAAAGAGACCTCGAATAAACAGAGCACTACTGAAGAAGTACAAAGTGGGAGGTCTCACACTCTCAGATCTTATAACCTACTATACATCCACAGTAGTCAAAACAGTGTGGTATTGGTACAATGATAGACAGATAGACCAATGGAACAGAATCAAAAGCCCAGAAATAGAACCATCCATCTATGGACAGCTGATCTTTGACAAAGTTCCAACCAAATCCATTAAATGGGAAAGAGATAGCCTCTTTAACAAATGGTGCTGGTAAGACTGGATATCCACTTGCAGAAAAATGAAGCAAGACCTATAACTCACCCCATACACAAAAACAAATTCAAGTTGGATCAAACAGTTAAATGTAAAACCCAAAACTATAAAATTCATCAAAGATAAAATAGGGACAAATCTGGTGGCATTAATTTATGGCATAAATAGACTATCAAGCATAACCCAGAATGCACAGGAGATCAAAGAGAAGCTAGATGACTGGGACTTAGTCAAAAGGGTAAAAAGAGAATCTACAGATTGGGAGAAAATATTTGCTTATGACAAAGCTGACAAAGGACTTACCTTCAGAATCTGTAGAAAGCTTCAACACCTCAACACCCAAAAGACAAACAATCCAATTCAAAAACAGGCAAGAGACATGAACAGACACTTTACTAAAGGCCATATGCTGGCAACCAAGAAACACATGAGGAATTGCTCATGATCTTTAGTCATTAACTAACTCACTGCTGTCAAGTCAGATTCGACTCATAGTGACCCCTCCTTGGCTTTCTGAGGCTGTATCACGAGTGAAGTAGATTGCCCAACCTTCCTTCAGAGGAGTAGCTCGTGGTTTAGCAGTCAAATGCCTTAGGCACTATGCCACCAGAGCTCCCTTTGGCCATTAGAGAGATGCAAATCAAAACAATGATGATATATCTCACCCTACCAATAAAAGCAAAGTTCAACAGGACAGAAAATAACAAATGCTGGTGAGGTTACAGAGAGATTGGAACTCTTGCGCACTATTGGTGGGATTGTAAAATGGTACACCATTGTGGCAAAAATAATGGCATTTCCTTAAAAAATTGAAAACAGAAATACCATTTGACCCAGAAATGCCATTACTAGGAATATAGCCTAAAGATATGAGAGGCAGGACATGAACAGGCACATGCACACCTTTATTCACTGCAACATAATTCACTATAGCAAAGAGATGGAAACAACCTAAATGTCCATCAATGAATGAATGGATAACTAAATTATGGTACATTCACAAAATGGAATACTATGCTACATTAAAGAACAATGAAGGATATGCGAATCATCTCACAATGTGGATGAGCCTGGAAGACATTATGCTAAGTGAAATAAGGCAGTTGCAGAAGGACAAATATTGTATGAACCCATTACTGTAAAAAGACAAAGAAGGGTTTGCTTAAGGAAGGGAACTCACTTTCTGTTATCAGGGTGGAGAGGGAATTGGAGGAAATAATTTTAGGTTAGTTGGGGGCCACATGCTGAGGTGGGTGAGGAGAGGGATGGAATGGAAAGAGTCTGTGACCACCATGATGACCTTGGGAAAAGGGAGGACACCAAACTGTGCACATAAGATATAGACAACAGAGACTAATACCAGTATATCCACAATACTGCATTACCATTAACACCAAACACCAGGCAACAGATAAATACATAAACTTCTGAGAAGATCAGATGGGGGTCAGTGAATAGGATTATATTGTGGGTTTGAACCACCAGCCAAGGATAGATTCAGCTGAGACTGATCTTACACAGATACCAGTGATACAAAATATCCTCAATCCTTACAGAAACAGCAGAAGACAGACATAGAGCAATCCCTCACAGACAGCCAGACACTGTGGGAGAGAGATCCAACAGATCTATTGACTCACGACCATAGTACTGGGGGACACCAGACTCAATTGGCACAATAAAATGCATAAAAATCTTGTTCCACAACCTACGTTGGTGAGTAGTGGCCGAGGTCTTAAAAGCTTTCAATCGGCCATCTAAGATGCAGCTAATGTTCTCCTATCATTGGAAGCAAATTAGAGTGCAAAAAAACCCAGGGCATTTGGAAGCAATCAGCCCTAGGACATGATGGACCTCACGACCAGAAGAACTAGATGGATCCCAGCTGCCAATGCCAACCACTTGAGAAAGGATCAAAACTGGAGATCTTGGCTAGAGTGGGAGGAAAAACGTGGAACAAAATCCCAAAACACAACTAGGACCAGAATTATTGGTCATATGTCCTCTGGTAGGACCCCCAATACTATGGCCCTGAAACGCACTTTGCGACTGGAAAAAAACACACTCCCAGGGCCTGGGTCTTAGCCCAATAGTAAACAAGACTTGCATGCAGACCACTCAACCCAGAGTGATGCACCCACATACTCTGTGGAGTTGCATCCCTACATCCCTTGGAGTAATGGACCACAGGGCACCAGAGGAACAACATTCACATGGAGAAAATGCAGGAAACACAAGAGTGCATAACTATGAGGGGCACTGGGAGGGGTGGTTACTGGAAAGGGAGGGTAGGAGAGTGGGTTAAGGTTGGGTATGGTAGTTGGGGAGTGAAACCAAATGTACATGAAATGTTGAAAGTAAAACAAACTCTGCTCTGTAAGCTTGCAAAATAATAAAAATTTTAAAAAAAAAAGAAAAAACTGAAGCCTGAGAGATAAGCCTGAAACTTAGGATATTAATCCAAATGTAAGGCAATAATGGCGTGAAATAAGCTAATGATAATAGGCCTTCTGAAGAAATGAAAGGTATAAGAATGGTTAATTTGTTGTTGTTATGTGCTGTTGAGTTAGACCCGACTCATAGCGACCCCTTCTTAGGTTTCCGAGGCAGTATCACTACAAAAGTAGATTGCCCACCAGTGGCTGGTGGGTTTGAACTGCCAGCCTTCTGGTTAGCAGTCAAGTGCCTTAGGCACTATGCTACCAGAGCTCCCAAGAATGGTTAAAAAGGGAAAGTAAATAGTACTTTAAGGCGAATTGAATATTAGATTTAATGTGGGAAGAGGAATTTAGAATGATTTAAAGTTTTGAACATAAGTAACAAACAGAATAAATGGTACTGTGGAAAGACAACTGGGAATTTGCTGAGATGTCCAATAATAATGTTGATAAAAGAGAAATAAGATGATCCTGTTAGAGGGAACTTAATGTCAACACATAAGGAATCATAGTGTAGCTTTACATTTGAACAGTTACATTAAAATGACAGACACTTTGGAAAGACACACTGTCAGGTGTTGTGAGTGTCCTCTGAATCAGATTCCAGAAGACATGGAATCTTAGCTAACCATCCATCACAACTCTGTTGCCATAGCCATTCTATGGAGGAAATAGATGCAACTTGCTGCGTTAGTGTCAGCATCTGTCTAGCAGACAATTGGTTCTGTAGGAATCAGTCTCAGGAGTGAGGTGGACACCTACCCAGACACAAGTGAGAGATAAACCCATGAACTTCTTCACTGGCTAGAGTGTAGAGAGAGGAGAGATTAGTGACTGATAATAGATCATTTAGGAGAATGATACTTATATAATGTCAGGTGAAGAAGAACTTGATCAGAACCAGATCACAGAGCCAGGGCATGGATTGGAAAGCTACATTAAATGAACAACCAAAAATTATGAGCCAACAGCAAGATGTGATTGCTGCATTGAGTCAAACAAGATAGGCTAAGCTGCATTACTAAAAGAGCATTTACAGATCATTATGATAGGTAATAAACCAACCAAACAAACAAACAAACTCACTCCCATAGAGTTCATTCCGACCCTTTGGGTTTCCAAGGTAGTAAACCTTTATGGAAATAGATTGCCCAGTCCTTCTTCTGCAGAGTGGCTGGTAGATTTGAACTACCAGCGATTAGCAGTCAAATGCCTTAGGCACTATGCCACCAGAGCTCCTTATGATAGGTAATAGGCCCATTTTACTTCTTGTTCAGTGATAGACCCCTTCTGAATACAGAAGGGAATGTCTTTTAAAGAAAGACACTGTTATGCAATAGGGTACACCATATAGGGTTGGGTAGGGACCAGATGGTGAACCATTTCCTGTATCTCATGAACACAATCTCTAAGATTGACATAGAGAAACTCAACCTCTAAGTATTCTTTGTAGCTTGGGGTGGCTATACCTAGTTTTGGGCAATGAAATGCATGTGGAAGTATCTGGGAAAGGAGTCTCTTTTTGACTAAAAGCTTCGTGAAGGAAAGTGATGTGCGAGGGCCCTTCCTCCTACTGAAATTCGGACACGAGATTGGAGCCCTCTTGCAACCATGAGGATGAAAGCAACATGATAAGCATGGCAAACCAGGAAGACTAAAGGGGTTTTGGTCTTTGCAGACATACATAAAGAACCACATCAGCCTTTGGCCATGCATGTCTAGTCTGTCTATTACATGAGAAAATTCAACCTTTTCTTTTTATGACAGTATTAGCTATGATTCTGTTATTTGCAACTTGGTTTATTTAATTTATTTATTTATTGTGATTTGGGTGAAAGTTTACAGAGCAATTCACTTTCCGTATAGCAGCTCACATACACTTTGTTTCATGACATTGACTATAATTTCCCATAATGCAGTAGTTCTCCTCCCATTTCCTCCCCATTGTCACCTCTTCCCTCTGTCCTTCCTTCCCATGCACTCCTGCATCCCAAGCTGTCTCCCTATGCATACACAGCCCATTTATTCTCCCATGACAGATCTCTCCAAGGAGTGTATCTACCTAATGTAAATCTTCACCTGATATGCTTGTCTTTTGTTTGACTGGAAGCTACAGGAGTGGGTGCAATTCCAGACCTGAGGGCAGCTAGGGACCGTAGTCTCAGTGGTTCCATCAGGCTCTATCAGACCAGCAAATCTGGTCCTTTTTTTTTTTTTTTTTCCTTTAAATGATTTTGAGTTTTGTTCCACATTGTTCTCCCACTCTATCCAGGGTCACCTATGTAGATCCCCCTCCGAGTGGTTGACAGTGGTAGCCGGGCACCATCTAGTTCTTCTGGTCTCATAGTCATTTAGGCTGCAGATCACATGGTGTACCAATCGCTTGGACTAATTGTTTCCATGAATCCTTGGGTTTCTTCATTCTTCTTTGCTCTGGTCAAGGAGAGACCCATCTTTACATCTAGATGGCCACTTGCAAGCTTTTAAGATCCCAGTCGCTACTCATCCAGGTAGGATGTAGAACAATGTTTTGTGTAGTATGTTACACCAGTTGAGCTTGATGTCCCCTGTGACTGTTGTCCCAAGCCCACAAGTCCAACTACTTGCTTCCTCTGGGTAGCTGGCTATGGCCAAGAAGTGACTACAACCTTGTCCTTTGTCAGCTCTACTGTATACCTGGAAATTCTTACAAAACATACCAATACACTTGTAGAAACATTGCCTGCCAATCCTATACATGGTCTTGGGCACACTCCCCCTGCATGTTGTTGTTGTTATGTGCCATCAAGTCGGCCCCGACTCATAGTGACTCCTCCTTAGGTTTCCGAGGCAGTGTCACTATGGAAGTAGATTGCCCAACCTTCCTTTTGAGGAGTGGCTGGTGGGTTTAAACCACCAGCCTTCTGGTTAGCAGTCAAGTGCTTTAGGGACTATGCTACCAGAGCATAGGTGTGTCTATGCTCTTCCCCCCGCATAGACACACCTAATAGTTCAGCCTGTCCGATCATCTCTTCACCCATATATCCATGTTTGCCTTCACTGACAATGCAGTACCATATGTGCAAAAGGATTGGTTCATCTTTGTTGTCTGTACCTCCCATGCACCTCTCTATGTCTTCCTCTTCCTCAATGCCACTGTGTTGATCACTCATGTTTGGTAGATTGCCCTTCTCTTCACCCAAATAAATACTTGTCTACCTATCTAACAGTGTCCCCTCCCCTCTCTTCCCACCCCTGGTAAGCAATGGAGAAAATTTCCTTCCATATATAATCCTTTCCTTGACTTTTAACAATAATGGACTAATACAATATCTGTCATTTTGTTACTGACTTATTTCACTCAGCATAATGTCCTCCAAGTTCATTCACATTATGCAGTGTTTTGCAAATTCTATGTTATTCTTCAGGGTTGCATAGTATTCCATTGTTTTTATGTACCATAGTTTGGTTATCCATTCTTCAGTTAATGAACACCTAGGTTGTTTCCATCTTTTGGCTATTGTAAATAGTGCTGCAATGAACATGGGTGTGCATATACCTGTTCTTGTCCTGGCTCTCATGTCTGCCTGAATATCCTCTTTGGTGAAGTGTCTATTCCTATCTTCTGCGTATTTTTAAATTGGTTTATTTGTCTTTTTGTTGTTTAGGTGTTGGAGTTTTCTATAAATTCTAGAGATAAGTCCCTTGTCAGGTATATCATTACCGAATATTTTTTACCATTCTGTAGGTTCTCTTTGACTCTTTAAGATTATTATTATTTAACCGGGAAAAGACATCACCCAAAAGGAAAATTACAGACCAATATCCCTCATGAATATAGATGCAAAAATCTTCAACAAAATCCTAGCCAATAGA
>NW_006921637.1:4815235-4817551 GCF_000298275.1 Orycteropus afer afer | reverse complement strand
ATTTATTTAAGAGTTTGTTTTACATTCAACATTACATGTACATTTAGTTTCACTCCCCATTTATCATGCCCAACCCTAACCCAGTCTCCTCCCCTCCCTGCCCAGTAACCCTCCCTCTGTGCCCCTCATAGTTATGCCCTCCTGTTTGTCCTGTGAATGTTCTCGTCTGTTTCCCTGTGGTCTATTGGTCTAAGGGATGTATTTCCATAGAGTACATTGGTGTGTCCCCTGAGTTGAGCGATCTGGATGTACATCTTCTTAACTATTGGGCTGAGAGCCAGCCCCTGGGTGTGAAGTTTATTATTATTATTATTATTATTTAAGAATTTGTTTTACATTCAATGTTATGTGTGCATTTGGTTTCACTCCCCATTTAACATGCCCAACCCTAAACCAGTCTCCTCCCCTCCCTGCCCAGTAACCCTCCTCCTGTGCCCCTCATAGTTATACAATCCTTTTTGTCCTGCATTTCCTTCCTGTGAATGTTGCCCCTCTGGTGCCCTGTGGTCTATTGCTTCAAGGGATGAATTACCATAGTGTGTGTAGGTGCAACATCCTGGGTTGAGTGGTCTGTGCATACATACTGTTAACTATTGGGCTGAAAGCCAGCCCCTGGGAATGAGTTTTATTCCAGGTGTAGAATGTATTCCAGGGCCATAGTATTGGAAGTCTCACCAGACTCAATCTAAACAGTAATTCTGGTCATTATTGAGTTTTTGGAATTTGTTCCATGTTTTTCCTCCCACTCTATCCAGGATCTACAGATTTGATCCTTTCCTGAGTGGTTGGCACTGGTAGCTGGGCACCATCTAGTTCTTCTGGTCTTGAGGGCCATTGTGTCCTAAGGCTGATTGCTTCCAAATGCCCTTGTTTTTTGAACTCTTCTTTGCTTCCAACACTAGGAGACCTTTAGGTGCATCTTAGATGGCCACTTGAAAGCTTTTAAGAGCCCAGTCTCTACTCACCAATGTAGGATGAGGAACAAGGCTTGTATGTATTTTGTTGTGCCAATTGTGTGTGATGTCCCCCAGTACTATGGTCTTGAGATGGTAGATCCATTGATCTTTCTCCCACAAGAAAGTCTGTGAGGGATTGCTCTATATCTTCTTCTATTGTTTCTGGGAGAATTGCAGGCATTTTGTATCACTGGTATTATGCAAAATTAGCCTGCACTGAATCTATCTTTGGTCTAGAGTATACTCCTGTTCACTGACCCCCATCTGTTCTTCTCTGGTGTTTATGTGTTTGTCTGTAGCCTGGTGTTTGGTGTTAATGGTAATGTGGTATTGTTGCACACTGGTTGGTATTAGCATCTGTGGTCTATCTCCTATGTGCACAATTTGGTGTCCTCCCTTTTCCTAATGTCATCATGGTGGTCTCAGACTCTGTCTATATATCCCGCCTCTTACCCACATAAGTATGTGGGACCCAACTAACCTGAAATTAATCCCTTCCCTACCCTCCCCATTCTGGTAACCTAGAACATGTGTCCCCTTTTGCAAGCAAACCCTTCTTTGTTTTTTTACAGTAATGGGCTCACACAACACTTGTCCTTCCGTGATTGACTTATTTCACTCCAAGTTCATCCATGTTGTGAGGTGATTCACATATCCCTCATTGTTCTTTAATGTTGCATGGTATTCCATTGTATGCATGTACCATAATTTGGTTATCCGCTCATCTGTTGATGGGCATTTGTGTTGTTTCTTCCATCTCTTTGCTATAGTGAATTGTGCTGTGATGAACATAGGTGTACATATATGTCAGCTCGTGTGCTATCTCTCACCTCTTTAGGATATATTCTTAGTAATGGAATTCCTGGGTCAAATTATACTTCTATTTTCAGTTTTCTAAGGAAACACCGTACTGTATGGCACAATGGTTGTACCATTTCACAATCCCCCCAGCAGTGCACAAGAATTACAATCTATCCACAACCTTGCCAGTAGCATTTGTTATTTTCTGACCTGTTGAACTTTGCTATTATTGCTGGGGTTAGATGATATCTCATTGTTGTTTGATTTGCATCTCTCTAATGACTAATGATTGTGAGCAGTTTCTCATGTGTTTTTGGCCACCAGTATATCATGGTTCAAATCTTTTGCCCATTTTTGAACTGGGTTATTTGTCATTTGATGTTGACATGTTGAAGTTTTCTATAGATTTTGGAGATAACTCCTTTATCAGATATGTCATAGGCAAATATTTTCTCCCAATCTGTAGGTTCTCTTTTTACCCTTTTGATGAAGTCTTTCAATGTGCATAAGAATTTAATTTTTAAAAGGTCACAGTGAGATTCAAAATGGAGTTCTGCCA
>NW_006921637.1:4813595-4815135 GCF_000298275.1 Orycteropus afer afer | reverse complement strand
CAATGTGCATAAGAATTTAATTTTTAAAAGGTCACAGTGAGATTCAAAATGGAGTTCTGCCAGTGAGCAGTATGCTTTTTTCCCCTCTGGCATCTAAGGACTTTGAAAACTAGGTACAACAGTTTGAATTAGGAACTTTGGTGCTCTGAACAGCTCACTGAATCAGAGTGCATCAAACACAGAAGAGCAGAATTAGAGGAAAGGCATAAGGAGATTATTTAGGAAAGATCTACTGGTGGAGGATGAATGGGCACCTGAGAGAGACCACTGGAAACTTTTCTGAGGCAGTCACTGTCTGCCAGGCAAGGGTGGCCACCTGAGATCCCAGAGCCAAGAAGGAAGTCACCTTATAGCAGCATACCAGCGACCACTATAACATTCCAGCAGTCAGCAGCAGAGATCTGCCTCCAGCAGCTGATTTTGTCAGTAATTTGGGTCGTTTGGGTGCAGGTGGACACGGGCACCACTGCTGAGATTCAGGCAGAGATCTCACTGTTGTGCCAGAAAGGCTAGCTCCACCTTATCCCAGCGAATCACAGAACAGGTTTGTGTCAGACTGGGAGACACAGTGCTTTTCTTTGCCATGGATATTGGGACTGCAGATCACTAGAAGGTACTCCCCTGACTCCAACACAGCTGAAATTGCATGCATCTTTGGCACCGCAGGTAGGCGGTATCACAAACAAACTCCAGAGCTGGCCATTAGTGGTCTGCTGGGATTGCGTCAGCACCATGGGCAGATGGGACATGAAGAGCAAAGAAACCACAGTTGAGCGTGGTCCCACAAATTTTGCCTTGGAGCCATGTTTTGGCACTGTGGGGCCACGGAGGTGGGGTCTTTGAGTGTGCCTGAAATTGGTGCAATTTTGTGACCCTCTAAAAATATGAATCTTTCCTGAGCTTGAGCCATGGTCTTGCAAATAAATATGTCATCAATAATAGCCAGCTTGAAGCCCTAGAAACTGACCTTAGCAACAACAAGCTTTCCTTCTTCTGCTCCCACCTTCTCCTCCAATAACTTCACTCATTCAATAGAAGAAAACATATTCAGCCAATTACCATAAAACCTCCCCCTTCGAACTCTAAACCCTCTTTATGAAAAACAGAAACACATATCCACAATACACACAGTGATTCCACCATCACAAAGAAAACAGCAGAGCGACCCAACACACTTGAATCAGTAATAAACTAAAACACACCAGCTTCACCTTTTCAAAATATTAAACCATAAAACCAAGAAAAAACAAATCAACACGTAACCAGCAGCTAGAGACAACATAAAGAGACAGTCCTCTACCAGATTCCAAGGGCTTAAGAAGAGGTTCTGCTTTCCAGGAACCCCAGGAACTCTCCAGACATGCACTGCATGACTGAAAAGATCCTAGTTTATACCTTCTTCTTTTTTTTTTTTTCTCTTGTGGTTAACTCCATTCCTTGTGTTTTTTTTTTTTTTTTTCCCATTTTTCCTTCATTTATTATTCTCCTTCCCTACTGGTTTTTTTTTTTTTTTTTTGTTTTTTTTTTTTTTTTTTTTTTT
>NW_006921637.1:4810465-4813045 GCF_000298275.1 Orycteropus afer afer | reverse complement strand
AGCATTGGAACTCTCTGATAAGGAATTCAAAAGAATTATATTTAGGTATCTTCAAAGGATTGAGAGACAGACCAAAGAAAACACAGGAAAAAAAACCTTAGAAGAATTTTGCAAGAAAATACAAGAATGACAAAATAAATGAAAAATTAGAAATGATTCTAAATCTACAGATAGATATCCAGAAGATTAACACTACATTTTTAGAAATAGATAGCACATTGGAGGGAAAAAGGGGTAGACTTGATGCAATGGAAGACAGAATTAATGAGATTGAAGAAAAATTCCTGAATACTTCTTTGAAAAGGGATCAGTCAGAAAAAAATATCAAAACAAAATGGAGAAAGTCTAAGGTTCATGTGGGATGCCATCAAAAGAAATAATCTATGTGTCATTGGAATTCCAGAACAGGAAGAGAAAAATGAAACCACTGAGAAAATTGTACAAGATTTGCAGGAGGACCACTTCCCTGATATCATGAAAGAGGAGAACATATCCATTCAGGAAGTCCAACGAACCCCAAACAGGATAAACCCCAAAAGAAAATCACCAAGACATATCATCATCAAACTCACCAAAACCAAGGACAAAGACAGAATCCTGAGAGCAGCATGGGAAAAAAAAAAAAAAGTTACATACAAAGGTCAGCCAGTAAGAATAAGCTCTGATTTCTCAAGAGAGACCATGCAAGTGAGAAGACAATGGGATGGTATATATAAAATCCTGAAAGATAAAAATTTTCAACCAAGAATTATATACCCAGCAAAATTGTCCCTCAAATATGATGGTAAAATTAGCGATTTCCAGATAAGCAGAAACTAAGGAAATTTGTTAAAACCAGACCAACCTTACAAGAGATGCTAAAGGGAATCCTTTGAACAGAGAACCAAAAATAGCAAATACCAACAGACCATTAATACACAAGATGATATATCCCAGAAACCACAATTGTGGACATAGCCAAAATAATATGAGCTTACAAGATTGTAAACAGGGAACCAGAGACTTCAACTGGCAAGTGAGGACAACTACAAACAAAAAGAGGGAAAAGACTGTGTAGTTACAGAACTTCTAAGTGGTGAGGAAGTTAAGAGAGTTGCGAGAGAGAATGGACTGTTCTAAACTCAGGGAGAAAATTATAAACCATAGGGTAACCTCAAAGAAAAATGATAAACCTTCATATTACAATAAAAAAGAGGACAAGCACAAATTCTCAGCAAATACTAAAACAACAGCAAGAAAGGAAATGATAACATGATTCATAAGCATAATGAGCTCAGCACAGAAAATAATATGAAACAAAGAAACCAGGGACACCATTAAAAAACACATACCAAAATGACAGCAAACAAGTCATATTTGTCAATAATTACACTGAATGTTATGGACTAAATGCACCACTCAGGAGATGGAGAGTTGCAGATTGGATAAGAAAACAAAACCCATCAATATGCTGCCTATAAGAGATACCCCTTAGAGATAAAGACAAAAACAGACTACAAATCAAAGGTTGGAAAAAGATATATCAAGCAAATAAATGGCCACTGAAAGAGAGCAGGAGTGGCAATATTAATTTCTGATCAAATTGACTTTAAGACAAAAACCACCATACGAGACAAGGAAGGACATGATTAAAGGATCAATTAATCATGAAGATATAACCAAAATAAATATCTATGGACCCAATGAAAGGGCCCCAAAATACATAAATTGGACTTTAAAAGACTTGAAAAGCCAAATAGATGACTCCACAGTCATAGTGGGAGATTTTAATACACCATTTTCTTTGAAAGATAAAACAACTGGAAAGAAATTTATTAAAGATGGAGAAGAGCTAAATAATACACTCCACAAACTGGGCCTTATAGACATCTACAGAGCACTTCACCCAACAGCAGCACAATATACATTCTTCTCCAGTGCATATGGAACTTTGTCCATGACAGACCATATGTTAGGCCATAAACCAAGCCTTAATAAACTTAAAAACATTGAAATACTGCAAGCATCTTCTCAGATCATAACACAATCAAATTAGAAATCAACAACAGAAAGATAAACAGAGAAAGGGTAAACACATGGAAACTGAACATTACCCTCCTAGAGAAAGATTTGGTAAGAGAAGAAATAAAAATTGAAATTCAAAAATGAGTTGAATCAAGTGAGAATAAAAACACTACATACCAAAATCTTTGGGACACAGCAAAAGCAGTGATCAGAGGCCAATTTATAGCAATACATGCACACATCAAAAATGAAGAAAGAGCCAAAATCAACACTTTAAACTAACATCTACAAAAATTAGAAAAAGAACAGCAAGAAAAGCCCACAATCACCAGAAGAAAGAAAATAATCAAGATTCAAGCAGAAATCAATGAAGCAGAAAACAGAAGGGCAATAGAAAAAATCAACAGGACCAAAAGTTGGTTTTTCGAAAAGATTACTAATATATTTTTTTTTATTGTGATTTGGGTGAAGATTTACAGAGAAAATTCACTTTCCATACAGCAGTTCACATATACTTTGTCTCATGTCATTGACCACAGTTTACCACAATGCAACAGCTCCCCTCCCACATCCTCC
>NW_006921637.1:4805190-4806328 GCF_000298275.1 Orycteropus afer afer | reverse complement strand
CAACAACATATCAAGAAAATCATTCATCATGACCAAGGGGAGTTCATATAAGGCATGCAAGGATGATTCAACATTAGAAACACAATCAATGTCATCCACCACATAAATAAAACAAAGGAAAAAAACCACATGATCATATCAATCCATGCAGAAAAGGAATTTGATAAAATCTAGCACCCATTCCTGCTCAAAATTCTCAGCAAAATAGGAATATAAGGGACATTCCTCAACACAATAAAGGGCATCTATGCAAAACCAACAGCCACCATTACTCTCAATGGAGAGGCACTGAAACCAATCCTTTTGAGAACAGGGACCAGAGAAGGATGCCCGCTATCACCACTTCTATTCAACATTGTAGGGGAATTCTAGCCAGGGCCATAAGGCAAGAAAGGGAAATCAAAGGCATCCAAATTAGTAAGGAAGAAGTCAAACTATCCCTATTTGCAGATGATATGATCCTATACCTAGAAAATTAAAGAGACTCAGTCAAAAATCTACTGGAACTAATTGAGATATTTAACATGGTTGCAGGATATAAAATCAACATCCAAAAATCAGTTGGATTCCTCTACATCAGCAAAGAGATTGCTGAAGAAGGAAAAAGGAATTCAATACCACTTACAATAGCTACCAAAAATATATAAATAAATAAAATACTTGGAAATAAATCTTACCAGGACACAAAAGACCTGTACAAAGAAAACCATAAAACACTACTTCAAGAAACAATAAGAGAACTACATAAATGGAAGAACAGCCCATGCTCGTGGATAGGAAGACTGAACGTTGTGAAAATGTCAATTCTACACAAAGCAATCTATACATTCAGTGCAATCCCATCCAGATCCCATCAACATACTTTAGGTATATGGAAAATCCAATCACTAATTTTATAAGCAAAGCACTATTGAAGAAGAGCAAAGTAGGAGGTCTCACACTGCCAGATCCCAAAACGTACTATACAGCCACAGTAGTCAAAACTGCCTGGTATTGGTTTAATGACAGATACATAGACCAATGGAATAGAAATGAGAACCCCAAAATAGATTCATACACCTGTGCTCAACTGATCTTTGACAAAGTGCCAAAATCCATTAAATGGGGAAGAAAATATTTATTTAATAAATGGTGCTGG
>NW_006921637.1:4803079-4804186 GCF_000298275.1 Orycteropus afer afer | reverse complement strand
AGCACTATTTACAATAGCCAAAAGATGGAAACAACCTAGGTGTCCATCAACTGAGGAATGGATATCCAAACTATGGTACATGCACACAATGGACTACTATGCAACCCTAAAGAATAATGTAGAATCTGCAAAACACTACATAACATGGAGGAACTTGGTGGACATTATGCTGAGTGAAATAAGTCAATCACAAAAGGTCAAATATTGTATTAGTTCATTATTGTAATAGTCAAGGAAATATTTATCTATGGAAGACCATTTTCTTTGCTGGTTACCAGGGGTGGGAGAGTAGGGTAGGGAATATTGTCAGATAGATAGAGATAAGTTTTGATTTGGGTGAAGAAAAAAGCAATGTAGAAAATGTGAGTGGTCAATATAGTGGCATTGAGGAAGAGAAAGACATAGAGAGGTATGTGAGAAGTACAGACAACAAAGATGAACCCTTTTGCGCACATAGTATGGCGTGGTCAGTGAAGGAAAACACAGGTATATGGGTGGATAGATGGGTGGACAGGTTGAAATATTAGGTATGTATATGAAGTGGAGAGTGCACTCAAGAACATGTATAGGGTTGGTAGAAAGTGGTCCAATAACTTTATGTGTATGATCTGAATTCCCAGATGTATAATAGGGCTGACAAGGGGCAAGGCTGTAGTCACTGCTTGGTCACAGCCAGCTACCCAGAGGGACCGAGTAGTTGAACCTGTGGGTTCAGGACCATAGTCACAGAGCTCAAAAAACATACTACACAAAACATTGTTCCACCTCCTACTGTGGCGAGTGTTGTTGTTGTTAAGTGCCTTCGAGTTGTTTCCGACTCATAGTGACCCCATGCACAGCAGAACGAAACACTGCCCGATCCCATGCCAGCCCCATAATCCCTGCTAAACTTGAGCCCATCATTGCAGCCACTGTGTCAATCCATCTCGTTGAAGGCCTCCCCCTCTTTCATCGACCCTCCACCCTACCAAACATGACATCCTTCTCCAGGGAATGGTCCCTTCTGATAACATGACCAAAATAGGTGAGACGAAGTCTGGCCGTTCTTGCTTCCAAGGAGCATTCTGGCTGCACTTCCTCCAGGACAGATCTGTTAGTTCTTTTAGC
>NW_006921637.1:4782651-4801504 GCF_000298275.1 Orycteropus afer afer | reverse complement strand
TCTTCTACCTCTTGTGAATTCTGGGTTATGCTTGATAGTCTATTTATGCCATAAATTAGGGCCCTCAGATTTGTGCCTATTTTATCTTTGATGAATTTTATAATTTTGGGTTTTACATTTAACTGTTTGATCCTACTTGAGTTTGTTTTTGTGTATGTGGTGAGGTATGCATCTTGTTACATTTTTCTGCAGGTAGATACCCAGTTTTGCCAGCTCCATTTGTTAAAGAGTTTGTCTCATCCCCATTTAATGGGTTTTGGACCTTTGACAAAGATCAGCTGTCCATAGACGGATGGGTCTATATGTGGACTTTCAATTCTGTTTTATTGGTCTATCTGTCTATCATTGTACCAGTATCATGCTTTTTTGACTACTGTAGTTGTATAGTAGTTCTTAAGATCCAGGAGTGTGAGATCTCCCACTTTGTTTTTCTTCTTGAGAAGTGCTCTGCTTATCCGAGGTCTCTTTCCTTTCCATATGAAGTTAATAATTGTTTTTTTCCATGTCCTTAAAATTTTTTTTTGGAATCTGGATCAGGATTGTGTTAAATGTGTAGATTGTTTTAGGTATTATTCACATTTTCACAATATTCAGTGTACCTATCCATGAACAAGGTAGGTTCTTCCATTTATGTAGTGCCCTTGTTGTCTTTTGTAGTAGTGTTTTATAGTTTTCTCTGTGTAGATAGGTCTTTTGTGTCTCTGGTAAGGTTTATTCCTAGATATTTTATCTTTTTAGTAGCTATTGTAAATGGTAGGGAGCTCTGGTAGAACAGTACCTAAGGCCCTTGACTGCTTACCAGAAGGCTGGTGGTTCAAACCCACCAGCCACTCCTCAGAAGGAAGGTTGGACAATCTCCTTTCATGGTGATACTACCTCCGAAACCCAAGGAGGGGTATCTTTGAGTCGGGTCTGACTCGACAGCATAGAACAACAACAACATTGTAAATGGTATTGTTTCCCTTATTTCTTTAACAGAGAACACTTTCTTGGTGTAGAGGAATCCAACTGATTTTTGTATGTTGACCTTGTATCCTGCCACTTTGCTGAACCTCTCTATTAGTTCCCGTACTTTTTTTATTCAGTTCCTTGGGTTTTCTATGTACAGGATCATATATCATCCACAAATAGAGTTAGTTTTAGTTCCTCTTTGCCAATTTGTATGCCTTTTATTTCTCCTTCTTGCCTTATTGCCCTGGCTAGGACTTCCAATACAATGTTAAATAGAAGTGGTGATAGAGGGCATCCCTGTCCAGCTCCCGTTTGTAAGGGAAATGCCTTAAGTCTTTCTCCATTAATAATGATGTTAGTCATTGGCTTTGCATATATCCCGTTTATTATGTTGAGGAATTTTTCTTCTATCCCTATTTTTCTGAGAGTTCTGAACAGGAACAACTGTTGGATTTTATCAAATGCCTTTTCTGCATCGACTGATATAATCATATGGTCCTTTTGTTTTGTTTATGTGGTGGATTACATTGATTGTTTTTCTAGTGTTGAACTACGCTTGTAAACCTTGTATGAATCCCAGTTGGTCAGGGTGTATTAATTTTTGATATGTTGTTGAATTCTGTTGGCTAGAATTTTGTTGAAGACTTTTGCATCTATGTTCATGAGGGATATTAGTCTGTAGTTTTCCTTTTTAGCAGTGTCTTTCCCTGGTTTTGGTATTAGTGTTATGCTCACTTCATAAAATGAGATTGGGAGTACTCCATCTTCTTTTATGTTCTGGAATAGCTTGAGTAGCATAGGTGTCAACTCTTCTCTGAGTATTTGGTAAAATTCTCTAGTGAAGACATCAGGGCCAGGACTTTTTTCTGTGGGAAGTTTTTTTTTATGAACTGCTCAATTTCTTCTTTTGTTATAGGTCTGTTCAAGTATCCTATTTCTGAGTGGGATAGTTTAAGTAGGTCTTGTGATTCTAGAAACTTGTTCATCTCTTCTAGGTTCTCAAATCTGTTGGAGTACAGTTTTTCATAATATTCTGTCAGTATCTTTTTTATTTCAGTTGGCTCTGTTGTGATGACACCCTTTTCATTTACAATTCTCATGATTTGGATCTTCTCTTTCTTTTCTTTTGTTAGATCTGCCAGTGGTTTATCGATTTTATTAATTTTTTTGAAGAACCAGATTTTTGTTTTGTTTATTTTCTCGATATGTTTTTGTTTCATTATTTCTGCTCTGATCTTTTTTATTTTCTCACTTCTACAACAACAGATACTGTAGGATTCTTTTGTTATTCTTTTTCTAGTTGAAACTGATGAGTTAGAGTGTTGATTTTGTTTCTTTCCTCTTTTCTGATGTATGCATTTATTGCTATAAACTGTCCTCTGAGTAGTGTTTTTGCTGTGTCCTACCCACCAGGAAGATTGGGTAATCTACTTCCATAGTGATACTGCATCAGAAATCCAAGGAGGGGTCGCTATAAGTCAGGCCTGACTCATTGGCACATAACCACAACAGCAACACAGGTTTAGGTATGATGTATCTTCATTTTCATTTGTTTCTAAGAATTTTTTAATTTCAGTTTTTATTTGTTCTATTACCTGGAAGTTTTTGAGCAGTGAATTGTTCAGCTTCCACGTTTGATGTTTTTTCCTTGATCTTATTATTATTAATTTCTGATTTTATAACACTGTGGTCTGAGAAGGTGCTTTGTAGTATTTCAATGCTTTTGAATTTATTGAGGCTGTTTTATTTCCAAACATATGATCTATTCTGGAAAGGATCCTAGTGCACTGGGGAAGAATGTGAATTGTGCTTTTGTTGGGTGGAATGCTCTGTATAAGTCTATGAGGTCAAGTTGGTTGATTATATTGTTGTGCTCTTTGTATCTTTGTTGATTTTTTTTTTTTTTTTTTTACAGATGACTTGTCCCTCTTTGAAAGTGGTGTGTTAAAGTCTCCTACCACTACTGTAGAGTTGTCTATTGTACCTTTTAATTCAGTTAATATTTGCTTCATGTATTTTGGAGCACTTTCATTGGGTGCATAAATATTTATTATCCTAATGTCTTCTTTGTCAATTGACCCTTTCAGTATCATATAATGTCCTTCTTTTTCTCTTATGATGTTTTTCACCTTAATGTCTATTTTATCAGAAATTAATATTGCCATTCCTGCTCTTTTTTGACTACCTTTGGCTTGGTATATTTTCTTCCCTCCCCTTAACACTTAATTTGTTTTTTTCTTTGTGTCTAAGGTGGGTCTCTTGTAGGCAGCATATCGATGGATCTTCTTTTCTTATCCAGTCTGCCACTCACTTTCTCTTGATTTATTTAGTCCATTTATGTTGAGTATAATCAGTGATAAATATGAATTGATTGCTGTCTTTCTATTGTGTTTCTTTGTCATGTTTTTGGTGTTTCCTTGGTCCATATACTTTTCTGTGCTGAGTTCAGTTTGTTATCAAATGCTTCCTCTCTTTTCTTCTTTATTGTTGGTTTTGTGCTTATTAAACCCATATGTTTTCCTTCCATTTTGATTTGCTTAGGGCAAAATTATCTCTGTGGTTACCTTGGAGTGAATTCTTGTCTCTACATTTTAAGAACAGTGCGTTCTATGAAGACATTGTCCTGTTTTCCTCTCCATTTGGAAGTTTGTACCTAGAAGTTTTATTCCCTCTAATAGGTTAGTGGCTGTTGCATTTGCTGATTGACTTCCTTGGTTTTTAGTGTACAATATTTTATGGTCTTATTTGAGTTTCTATTTCTGATTTGGATTTAGCGTTGATGTCACGTATCCTGATTTTGTTGATCTCTCTTGTTGTGCTCTATTGGAAGGACTTCCTTAAGCATTTCTTGTAGGGTTGGTCTGATTTTCAGAAAATCCCTTAATTTCTGTTTCTCTGGGAATGCTTTGATTTTGTCCTCATATTTGATGTATAATTTGGCTGGATATAGGATTCTTGGTTGGAAGTTCTTTTCCTTCAGTGTTTTCTATATGCCATCCCATTGCCTTTTTGCCTGCATGGCTTCTGCTTAGTAATTGGCGCTCAGCCTGTTTGATTGTTATAGGTAATAGTTCTTTTGTCCCAGGAAGCCTGCAAAATTCTTTCTTTGTCTTTGGTTTTTGAGAATTTGAATTAGCCTTGGTGTTTTTTTCTTTTGGGATCTATCTTGTTTGGGGTTCTATGATTTTCTTGGACAAATATCCTTTCTTCCTTCATGATATGGGGGAATTTTTCTGTTAGTAGGTCTTCCACAATTTTCTCAGTGGTTGTTTTTGCCTCTTCTTGTTCTGGAATTCCAATGAGGCATATGTGTTTCTTTTCATGTCATCCCATATAACTCTTTGGTTCTCTTCATTTCTCTTAGATCTTTGTACTGATTTTTCTTCATACAAGCTGGTGTCCAGGGATTTTTCTTCTAATTGAGAAATGCCTTCTTCAGCCAGTTCTATTCTACATTTTTGTGCTTCCACTGTACTGTGCAATTCTGTAATTTTGGTATTCATCTTCTGGATTTCTAACTGCTCTTTTTCTATGAGTTCTGATTGTGTATTAATCTTGTTATTTTGTTCTTGAATGATATATCCTATATATTGAAAGATTTTCCTGAGTTTCTCCAGGGAATTTCTGTGTTCTTCTTGCTTCTGTTTGGGGTTTCCTTAGGCTCTTGTAAAGCTCTATGAACATATATTGTAAATTCTTTTTCAGATAATTCTATTCCCTCCTCTTCCTCCATGTTTAATGAGACCTTTGTTTGTGGTTTTGCCTCTAATGCCTTGTCCTGTTTTTTTGTTTGATTTGAGGTTGCCTGTTGTTTCCTAGACATTTTGAAGTTGTCCTTTACTGTTGGTTATGCATTGATTTGTTTTGCCTTGGTTTTATGATTTTATATTTTGAAAAGGTGGAGTCGGTGTATTTTTGTTTTTGCTTATTAATTCAGGTATGCTGTGTTGCTCTGCAGTTTTCTTTGTGATGATGGAATTGTTGTGTGAAATGTGAATGTAGGTCTCTGTCTGTCGTAAAGAGGGTTTAGAATTCAAACTGGGGGGTATTATGGTGGCTGAATGTGATTTTTCTATTGAATGAGTGAGGGAATTGGCAGAGAAGGTGGGAGAGGAAGAGAGAAAGCAGGGAAGCTCCATGTTGCTAGGGGCAGTTTCTAGGGCTTTGAGAACCTGCTAATGATAATGTACTGTTATACACAGGCCCAAAGCTCAAGTTCAGCAAAGCTTCCAGTTGTTAGGGGGTGGTCACTTTCTCCCAGGCTCAGACACACTTAAAACCCCCACTCTCAAGGCCTCTGTGTGCCAAAAATCTGACCAAAGACAACTGGCTCACACAGCGATCCCCCATGTGAGTTCCTTCTAGGGTTCACACCCTTGAGAAGCCTATGATCTCTGCTTGGGTTTGAGCAATACTGGAGAGAAGGAATAGCCTACTTGTATTCAGCAGACCCAAGATTACCAACAAAGTCAAGCACTGGCCCCTCCATGCCATAAAACTGGGCCAAACCTGTTCTCGCAATCAGCTGCAGGAGTTTCTCTGAGAGCCCTCCCACTTGTGATGTTAATGGTCTCTGCTTGGGTTTCAGCAGGGCTGGAAGTGCCCACTTGCACCCAACAGACTCAAGCTTACTGATAAAAGCAGGTGCTGAAGGTAGATTCATGGGGTGGGCGCTGGTATACTGATGTGGTACATCTTCATCCTTAATCCAGCAAGGTCTCCAATGGCCTTTCTTGCCTGCCATTTGGCATTCCCCCAGGTAGTTCTCCAATGGCTTTTTTCACCTGCTGGTTGGCATTCCACAGGGCATATTCCTCTGTTTTTGTTATTTTTCCTCTGCCCCTTTCTCCTTTCTAATCCTATTCCCATGTGTTTGGCGCACTCTGACTCAGTGAGCTGTTTGGAGCACCAGAATCCCTATTTCAAACTACTGCATCTAGATTTTCAGGCACTAAGATGGTAAAGGGAATTAGTTTGGGGACTACTGGCCAGATGCCATTTTGCAAGTCTCTCTTTTGACTCTTTTGGAGAAGTCTTTAGAAACACATAAAAATTTAATTTTAAATGGTCCCATTCATCTAGTTTCTCTTCTGCTGTTTATGCATTTTGGGTTATGCTTGACAGTCTATTTATGCCATATAGGAGGGCCCCTAAATTTGCCCCTAGTTTTTCTTTGAGGAACTCTATAGTTTTAGGTTTCATATTTAAATCTTTGATCCATCTGGAGTTAGCTTTTGTGTATGGTGAGGTGAGGTACAGATCTTGTTTCATTTTTCTACAAAAGGATATCCAGCTTTGTCAGCACCATTTACTAAATAAACATTATCTTCCCTGTTCAATGGATTTCAGCCCTTTGTCAAAGATCAGCTGACCAGGGGTCGATGGCTCTATTTCTGGGTTCTGAGTTCTATTCCATTGGTCTATGTGTCTGTCATTATACCAATATCAGGCAGTTTTGACTACTGTGGCTATAGAGTAGGGTTTGAGATCTGGCAGTGTGGGAACCCTACTTTGTTCTTCTTCTTCAATAGTGCTTTGCTTATCCGACGTCTCTTTCCTTTCCATATAAAGTTAGTGGTTGTTTTTTACATATTCCTAAAGAATGTTGATGGGATCTGGATTGGGATTGCATTGAATGCATAGATTGCTTCGGGTAGAAATGATATATTCACAATGTTCAATCTTCCTATCCACAAGCATGGTATGTTCTTCCATTTATGTAGATCTCTTATGACTTCTTGAAGTAGTCTTTTATAATTTTCTTTATAGAAATCTTTTGTGTCCCTTGTAAGATTTATCCCTAAATATTTTATCTATCTATCTATCTATCTATCTATTTGTTTCTTTTTGGTTATGCCTAAGACACTTGACTGCAACCAGAAGGCTGGCAGTTCAAACCCACTAGCCACTCCTTGGAAGGAAGATGGGGCAATCTACTTCCATGGTGATACTGCCTCAGAAACCCATGGAGGGGTTGCTATGAGTCAGGTCTAACTCGACGGCACCTAACAACAACAACAACAACATTATAAATGGCGTTGATTTCTTTATTTCTTTTTCAGCATTCTCTTTGCTGTTGCAGAAGAATCCAACTGATTTTTGGATGTTGATCTTTCATCCTGACACTATGCTAAATGTTTCAATTCATTCTAGTAGATTTCTTACTGAGTCTTTTGGGTTTGCTAGGTATACTATCATATCATCAGCATATAGGGATAGTTTGACTTCTTCCTTAACCAATTTGGATGCCTTTGATTTCCTTTTCTTGCCTTTTTGCCCTGGCTAAGACTCCCAATACAATGTTGAATAGAAGTGGTGATAGAGGGCATCCTTGTCTGGTTCCTGTTCACAAGAGGAGTGGTTTCAGTTTCTCTTCATTGAGAATAATGGTGGCTGTTGATTTCACATATATGCCCTTTATTGTGTTGAGGAATGTCTCTTCTATTCCTTTTTTGTTGAGAAGTTTTATCAGGAATGGGTGTTGGATTTTATCAAATGCCTTTTCTGCATGAATTGATATGATCATGTGGTTCTTTTCCTTTGTTTTATTTATGTGAGAACCCAGAGGGGATGACAGAGCAGAGCAGCAGTCAAGTTTCTAGGTAAGTGGAGTGCCCCAGGCCCCACCCCCACCAGCCAGGAAAGCTGGGGACAGAGAAACCAGAGGGGAACAACAGAGCAGAGCAGCAGCCACAGATAAATGTAAGGAAAGCAACACATGTCCTACCCCCACCAGCCAGGAAAGTAGGGGAAGAAGAAGCCAGAGTGGACTACAGAGCCAAACAGCAGCCAGGGATCCAGGTAAGGGGAGCAACCCAGGCCCCAGCCCCACCAACCAGGAAAGCAGGGGAAAGAGAAGCCAGGGAGATGACAGAGCAGAGCAGCACCCAGGGATCCAAGTAAGGGGAGGGACCCAGGCCTCACCCTTATCAGACAGGAAAATGGGGGGGGGGGGAACAAAAGCCATGGGGACAACAGAGCAGAGCAGCAGCCAGGCATCCAGGTAAGGGGAAGGAGCCAGGCCACACCTCACTAGCCAGGAATGCAGGGAAAAGAGAAGCCATGGGGATGACAGAGCAGGGCAGCCCCAGGGATCCAAGTAAGGGAAGGCTGAGAGGTTTCAAACAGCTAAGTGAAACAAACTTGTCTGTTAGTGTGTCATACTTTTGTTCTTTGTGTGTTGCTATGAGGCTTGAGGCTGTGCCACTGGTGTTTCAAGTGCTGGCAAGGTTGCACATGGTGCACAGGTTTCAATGCAGCTTACAGACTGAGACAGACTAGGAAGAGGGAAGAGGCCATCCATTTCTCAAAGAACTGGCCAGGGAAAGCCTTACAAATAACAGAGAAACAGTGTCTGATACATTACTGTGCAACTTTATGAATAGCCCAGAAACAATGTCAAACACAGTGCAGGAGAATAAGTTCCTTAGGTCAGAAGGCTTTCAAAATATTACTAGGAAAGAGCTGCATAAGCAAAATAGGACCAACTTTATTGATATGCTTTCATGACCTCCATTTCCCTACGTGGAATGACCCAAATTGAGGAGAAACAGCTGCAAACATCTTTTAATAATAGGAAAATGGAGTGTACAAAGTATGAATTTAGGAAAATTGTAAGTTGTCAAAAATGAAATGGAACACATAAAGATTGATATCCTAGGCATTAGTCAGCTGAAATGGACTGGTTTTGGCCATCTTGAATCAGACAACCATATAATATACTATGCTGGGAATGAAAGTTGAAGAGGAATGGTGTGGCATTCATCATCACAAAGGATGTTTCAAGATCTGTCCTGAAGTACAATGCTGTCAGTGTTAGGATAATATCCACATACCTACAAGGAAGACCAGTTAATACAACTATTCAAATTTATGAACCAACCACCAAAGCCAAAGATGAGGAAATTGAAGATTTTTACCAACTTCTGCAGTCTGAAATTGATTGAATGTGCAATCAAGATGTGTTAATTATCACTGGCGACTGTAATGCAAAAGTTGGAAATGAAGAAGAATGACCGGTAGTTGGAAAATTTGGCCTTGGTGAAAGAAATAATGCTGGAGGCGCCATGATAAAATTTTGCAAGACCAACGATTTATACATTGCAAATACCTTTTTTCAACAATACAAACAGTGGCTATACATGTGGATTTCACCAAATGGAGTACACAGGAATCAGATTGATTACATCTGTGGTAAGAAGTGATGGAAAAGCTCAATATCTTCAGCAAAACAAGGCCAGGAACTGACTGTGGAACAGACAATTAAAACAAGTCCACAAGAGCCAAAATATGAGTTGGAATATATCCCTCCTGAATTTGTAGATCTGAAGAATAGTTTTGATGCATTGAACAACAGTCACCAAAAACCAGAATTGTAGGATGACATCAAGAACATCTTCCATGAAGAAAGTAGAAGGTCATTAAAAAGACGAGAAAAGAAGAAAGGACCAAAATGGATGTTCAGAAGAGACTCTGAAACTTGCCCTTGAATAGAGAATAGCTAAAGCAAATGGAAGAAATGACAAGATCAAAGAGCTGAACAGAGATTTCAAAGAGCAGCTCAAGAAGGCAAAGCCAATTACTATAATGAAATGTGCAAAGATCTGGAGTTAGAAAACCAAAAGGGAAGAACATGTTTGGCATTTCTTGAGCTGAAAGAATTGAGGATAAAATTTAAGCCTCGAGTTGCAATATTGGAAGATTCTATGGGCAAAATATTGAATAATGCAGGAATCATCAAAGAAGGTGGAAGAAATACACAGAGTCACTTTATAAAAAATAACTGTTCAATGTTCATCCATTTCAGGAGGTGCCATATGATCAAGAACCAATGGTATTGTAGGAAGAAATCAAAGCTGCACTGCAGGATTTTGTGAAGAACAAGGCTCCAGAAATTGAAAGAATACACAATGAGATGTTTCAACAAACAGGTGCCCCACTGGAGGCACTCACTTGGTTATGCCAACAGATTTTGAAGACAGCTACCTGGCCAACTCAATGGAAGAAATCCACATTTGTACACATTCCAAAGAGAGGTGATCCCACAGAATGTGGAAATCATAAAACAATATCATTAATACTGCATGCAAGCAAAATCTTACTGAAGATAATTAAAAAATGGTTGCAGCAGTATATTGACAGAGAACTTCCAGAGCTGCAGGCTGGATTCAGAAGAGGATGTGGGACAAGGGATATCATTGCTGATGTCAGATGGGTCTTGACTCAAGGCAAAGAATACCAGAAAGATATTTACTTGTATTTTATTGACTGTACAAAAACATTTGATTGTGTGGATCATAACAAATTATGCATAACATTGAGAATAATGGGAATTCCAGAACACTTAATTGTACTCATGAGGAACCTGTGCATAGACCAGGAAGCTGTCATTTGAACAGAACAAAGGGACAGTGCATGGTTTAAAGTCAAGAAGGGTGTTTGTCAGGGTTGTGTACTTTCACCATACTTATTCAATCTATATGCTGAGCAATAGTCTGAAAAGCTGGATATATGAAGAAGAACATGACGTCAGGATTGGAGGAAGAATAACTAACAACCTGCAATATGCTAACGACACAACTTTGCTTGCTGAAAGTGAGGATGACTTGAAACACTTACTGATGAAGATTGAAAAAAAAACAGTTTGCAGTATGGATTACATCTCAATATAAAGAAAACAAAAATTCTCACAACTGGACCTATAAGCAACATCACAATGAATGGAGAAAAGATTGAAGTTGTCAAAGACTTCACAATTGCTTGGTTCTACAATCAATGCCAGTGGAGGCAGCAGTCAGGACATCAGATGATATATAACATTGGGCAAGTTGTCTGCAAAGGACCTCTTTCAAGTGCTGAGGGGCAAAAATATCTCCTTGAGGCCTAAGGTGTGCCTGACACAAGCCATGATATTTTCAATTACCTCATATGCATGTGAGAGCTGGACAATAAATAAAGAAGACCGAAGAAGAATTGATGCTTTTGAGATGTGGTGCTGGAGAAGAATGCTGAAAGTACCATGGACTGCTAAAAGAACTAACAAATCTGTCCTGGAGGATGTACAGCCGGAATGCTCCTCGGAAGCAAGAATGACCAGACTTCCTCTCACCTACTTTGGTCATCTTGTCAGAAGGATCATTCCTGGAGAAGGATGTCATGCTTTGTAAGGTGGAGGATCGACAAAGGAGGGGAAAGCCCTCAACGAGATGGATTGACACAGTGGCTGCCGTGATGGGCTCAAGTATAGCAGGGGTCATGGAGTTGGCACCGGACTGGGAGGTTTTTTGTTCTGCTGTGCACAGGGCCGCTATGAGTCGGACATGACTCGACCTCACCTAACAACAACAACATTTAAGTGGTGGACGATGTTTTTTGTTTTTCTAATGTTGAACCATCCTTGCATACCTGATATGAACCCCACTTGGTCATAATGAATTATTTTCTTGATACATTGTTGGAGCCTATTAGCTAGGATTTTGTTGAAGATTTTTGCATCTATATTCATGAGATATATTGGTGTGTACTATTCATTTGAGTGACATCATTTCCTGGTTTTGCTATCAAGGTTATGCTTACTTCATAAAATGAATTAGGGCGGAGTCCATCTTTTTGTATGCTTTGGGATAGTTTGAGAAGGAATTGTGTCAGTTCTTCTCTGAATGTTTGGTAGAATTCTCTGGTGAAATTGTCTGGGCCAGGACTTTTTTTGTTGATATTTTTTCATGATCTGTTCAATTTCTTCTTTTATTATGGATCTGTTCAAACTTTGCACCTCAGTCTGTGTTAGTTTAGGTAAATGGTGTGTTTCTAAAAATCTGTTCATTTCTTCCAGATTTTCAAATTTGTTGGAGTACAGTTCTTCATAGTATCCTGCTATTATCATTTTTATTTCAGTTGGTTCTGTTGTGATGTCACCCGTTTTGTTTCTTATTCATGTTATTTGTAATTTCTACCTCTATTCCTTTGTTAACTATGCCAATGATTTGTCAGTTTTATTAATCTTTTCAAAAAACCAACTTCTAGTCTTGTTGATTTTTTTCTATTGTCTTTCTCTTTTGTTTCATTAATTTCTGCTTGAATCTTTATTATTTCATTTCTTCTGGTGATTGTAGTCTTTTCTTGCTGTTCTTTTTCTAATTGTTGGAGATGTTGGTTTGAAGTGTTTATTTTGGCTCTTTCTCTTTTTGTGATGTGTGCATTTATTGTTATAAATTGATCACTCCTTTTGCTGTGTCTGAAAGATTTTGATATATTGTGTTTTCATTCTCGGTTGATTCAAGGAACTTTTGAATTTCTTTTTGTATTTCTTCTCTTACTCAGTCTTTCTTAAGGAGGGTGTTGTTCAGTTTCCATGTGTTTGCTCCTTTTCCATTGATTTTCCTATTATCAATTTCTAATTTGATAGTGATACTGCCTGAGAAACCCAAGGAGGGGTCACTATGAGTCAAATCTGACTCAATGGCAGTGCCTTGCATTGCGTTGTTGAACACCACTCAGCAATATCCAAGCTGTCCGTGCTGTCAGGATCACTGACAGACTGCATCTTCCTATGTCTCCTTTGTTGGTTGTTTTCATGCAATTTCTTCTACTAGTTGGAGTTTAGTCCACTTCTGTATCCTTTCCTTCAAAGCTCAGGGCTCCAGGATTGTTTTCTGTGTCTGTGTTAATGGGTTCCCCTTTTCTTTGTTGAAGAGCATCTGTGCAGTCTGTCTGCCTATTCTGCCGTCTTACCAGAACTTGGGAACTTGGTTTAGTTTTAACTGATACAGCTATACTCTTCCAATTGCAGGATGAAAGATTTAAATTCAATCAGGAAAGCCTTTCTGTCAGTTGGAGTAGTCCAGCAATAAAACATCCTTCCTTATTTTTTCTCCAAATTGTTGTTCCTCTCTCCAGTTCCCACCTTCTGCCCCAGTTTGGTAAATGTCACCACCACCAGCTATCTAGTCACCCAAGACAGAAGCTGAGAATCAGCCTTGTTTCATTGTTCTATACATCTAGTTGGTGGATTACTTTGGTTGGTCCTAGCTCTGTAACATTTGTGGGACTGTCATCAAGGAAATATATATGTGATGCCATTTATGAGTGAGAGATAATATTTTCATGTCATCTCCTTTTGGCTGCCTTGGTTAAAGCTCTTACTAAATCTTATCTATGTTATTATAGCCAGGGTTACAGGTGAGGAGAGGAGGAACAGTCAGCCAGGTGAGGATGATACGAGAGGTCTCCAACAGCAGGACAAACTTGTCTGTCGGTTTGTCCTACTGTGATGACATGTAGACGTGAGTTTTGAAGCTGAGCCTCTGGTGTTTAAAACGCAGAGAGATGCACCTGGTGCACAGGTAACAGCCCAGCTTATAGACTGAGACAGACCAGGAAGAAGGAAGAGGCCGTCCACTTCTGAAAGAATTGGCCAGGGAAAACCTTATGAATAGCAAAGAAACACTGTTTGGTACATTACTGCACACCTTTAGGAATAGTACATTTAGGCTAGCAGGGATTGTGGGGCTGGCGCAGGATCGGGCAGTGTTTCGTTCTGCTGTGCATGGGGTCACTATGAGTCGGAAAAAACTTGACGGCACTTAACAACAACATGTTATTATAGAGCATTTCTAACTGGTCCCCTAGCCTCTAATCCTTTACGTTGATGTTAAGCAAACCTAAAATACAGATCTCTTTCTGTGAATATTTGGTTTTCAAATCCCACAGACTGCCTCCCCAACACCCAAACTATTGTTTGTTTAAAAGTTGAATGTGACATTTCCTATTGCCCTTGAACTGGTGACAAAGTCCATATCCCAAACAAAGTAAGCAAGTATTGAGTTCATCACACTCCCTCAACATACACACACATACACCCCCCCACACCACATACTAGGCCTCCCTAGGAAGCAGCAGAGGTAGCCATACTACAATCATTTACCCCTTCAATTTGAATAAAGAGAGAACCAGGGTGTGCCTGTGGATTGGTTGAATTGCAGCTGTCATTGCTTTGGAGAAAGACCGTGTTTCTGTTGAGACTTACTTTCCCCTCCCTCAAGTATTCCCTTCCTTTCTCAAGCCAAAGCAAGTGAGAGAAGCACTGATAGAAGGGGAGAGCACATTCCAATTCATCTGAACATCTGATCCCAAGACTAAACTCACTGCTATGGAGTTGATTCTGACTCATAATGAGTGACCCCCATTGACTGTCAAAGACTGTAAATCTTTAGGGAACCAGACTGCCTCATCTTTCTTCCATGGAACAGCTGGTGGGTTCAAACCACTGACCTTTTGCTTTGCCACAAAATGCCTTAAACATTGCACCACCAGAGCTCCTTGGATATTTGATTTGTTGTTGTTCTGTGCCGTCAAGATGGACCCGACTCATAGCGACCTCTCCTTGGGTTTCCAAGGTGGTATCACTACAGAATTAGATTGCCCAATCTTCCTTCCGAGGAGTGGCTGGTGGGTTTGAACTGCCAGCTTTCTGGTTAACAGTCAAGTGCCTTAGGCACTATGCCACCAGAGGAAGATTAAGCATAACACAGTTCAGATGAATGACTGGAAGAAGTAATATGATATACCATTCCATCTTCATTCTACTAACTAGTGTTTTGCATCCTCCAAGATAAGGTTTTGGTCCTCTCTCTAGCCTCATTTCCTTCCCTCCTTTCAGGATACCCTGTGTTATAGACTTAATTACATATATGCTGTTTTCTGAATGTTTCATTTATCTGTCACTGAATAACAAATCACACCAAAACCCAGTGGCATAAAAACAACAACCGTATTATTATTACTTTTAATTGCTTATGATTTTATGGGTTGACTGGTCTCAGAAAGACAGTTCTGCTGGAACGGTTTGATGTTTCTCTTGTGGTTTTGGTCATATAATGGCCAGGGATGAACTCATCTCGAGTTTCAACTACAACATCAAGTTGGCTGGGTCTCTTTTCCAAGTTTTTAGGACCTCTTTTCTCCACAGGGCTGTATATGGCTTCTCCATGTGGTTTCTTCAGTATTCTAAAAAGGTGTAGATGCTGCCATTCCTCTTAGAAGGCACCCAAAAATGAGCAAAACATCACTATGCTGCTTTCACCACATTGATCCCACACAATGATCCTTCTACCTAATATGAGCTATCTTGTCTCTACATCTTTCCTGAATAACACCTGTAAACTCAAGGTAGATCTGATTACTTTGTTCTGTGTACCCTGCTTTGTTTGTCTTTTCCTCTTTGGCTAAGCTGTAATTTCCCACTATGGCTTTCTCTTTACTATTTTTCCCCCCCTCAGAGGGACTGACGGAGATATAAACCCAAAATAAATAAATGCATTACCATTGAGTCAGTTCCAACATAGTGGACAGATAATAAGTGTTTATTAAATAAGTGAATGAATAAATGGCCCATTCATGCCCCTGATGCCAGATGACCATCACAAGGATTTTTTATGAATCTGCAGGTTCAACCCAATGACATCTGAGGCCCTTTCCATTGCAAAGATTTTATGAATCTCAGTCAAGAGAGGGGAGAATATGAAGTTTATTATGTGAATAATTCATGAGGTACCATTTTTAAAGTACAAAATATACATGTAAAATATTGTCAGATTGTTTATTTCAATATATCAATGAGTAATTATACCCAAAATTTAAATCCAAGATTAACCCATAATGTCTGGCAGGGACATAGTTAAAGATTAGCTTCCAATTACAGAATATAAAATAAGAAAAATACAAGTAAGTTCTTTTCACCTCGTTGAAGTTTTACTTGACCTTTGAATACAAAACAAGCATGTGAACTGCTGCCCTAATCCTCACCCTTTTTTGATAGTGGAAAATACAAAAATATTTCAAACAATTGTTTATATTATATTTTTCTTTTGAACTATGATGTGATTTGTTACCTCAGAAATGAGCAAAAACTTCTTGGTTTTTGAAGGAGAGTGGTTAACTTTCCACTTGCCAGTCATCCCTAGAGGCCATTATACAGTAATACATGTTTGAATAGCTGAATGAATAATTTTTAATGGCAATGAAGATGTTGACTAACTCTAAAGCTTATTCTTATTTTCTAATCACCTAATCTATTTCTAAGTATGAAGTAGTAGTCACGCATCACACTTACTTATCACTGGTTTAGATTTTTTTTTTTTTCCTAAGAAGGCAGCTTAGTCTTATCTGCAGTTCCAGCAATGAATAGTTTGACAGCCATATATTTCAAAATACTTAAAGCCTCTTTGCCCTTAACTGCAGCTGCTATAGAAAAGAAAAGGAAAAAAAAAAAAAAAAAAGTAATCAGTACAAATAATGAAAGTATCTCCCCAATGGCTTTTTCATTTCCTCTAGGCTCAAGGGAAAGTGTTTCACTAGGGAGTGGGAATAGGAAGGTCTGGCAGCAAACAATATTCAAATAGAAAAAGAACAAGATTTTCTTTTCACTAACAAGTCATACCAGGAAGCTAGTGGAATTTTATTGTTTGATCCTTGTGAATACAATGAATATTAGTCAAGGTTTAAAGACTAACTGGGTAGAAATAACTGCAGGCTTTAGAAATTTTGTGGAGTAATAGAAATTTTATAGCTAGAGGAGAACTTAGCTTTGTATCTTTCTAATGTTTTGAGTTTCAGCTGATACTCAATGAGGATAAGTGACTTGACCAGGATTGCTTATTTACTGGCAGAGCTGGAACTAGATAACTACTTTTCAACCTTGGCTTCCCATTTAAATCTCCTGAGGCTTAAGTCTCTGGTTTAATTGGCCAGATGTGACCTGAATATTGGACGAGGTTAGGAACCTGGATCACCAGGCTTGTTTTGCAGTGTTTTTTCACAATATCACATCATTATGCAATGTTTTGTTTGTGGCAAAATGTGCACATCCTTGCTACAGTATGTTTTCTCTTCAATGCATATGCACTCCCCCCCCCCTTTTTTTTTCTTGCCTCCTACAGACCCATCTCAGGGTCTAGAGTCTGAATAGGCTGGGTAGAATCCTGTCCCTGGGGACCTGGAACAGGCCTCTGTAGCTTCTATTTAGAAACCACGTGAAAGGAGCTCAGTTCTCCCCAGTGAGCCCACTCAGTTGTTGGATGATGCTAGTTTTCAACTTCTTTCTTAGGTTTTGATTATTTCTCACATTGCCCTGACAGATTTACCCCATTATGAATTCCACCTTGTTGTCCTTCTTAACTCCATATTCCATCAGGAGGACAGACTCAGTAGAATGACCATCACAGAGACCCACAGCTAGCACCCATTGGAAGCACAGTCTGGTTAAGCACCTCTGAAATTGACTGCTTGGTGAGCTCTAAGTTCCTTCAAAACTGACCTTGGAAAACTCATTTTTTTCTCCATCTGCTTGAGAGTAAGAGCTGTATCATTTGCAAAGGCACAGTTCTCAGATTAAGCCCTGCGTCTATGGACATATGTCCACCTATACTGAGCTCTGAGCCCAAACCAGTTACATCAAAATGTGCATACCTCTCCAGGAGAGCTCCCTGTCTTGCAAGTGGGCCATTCACAAGACTCTAAACCATTGAATCTCCCAGTATGCTATTTGTGTACAAAGGATGTTGGATGGACTATTTCTTCAAAAAACACAAAATGCCAGTAGCAATATCTGATTTTGCCTGAGCCACTGTGATATTTAATTTTATATGTTGACTTAGCCAGGCTACGGTTCCCAGTGGTTTGACCAAACAGTAGAGTGTTGTTGTTTGGTAAAGTAGTTAATACAATGTAATCATCTTCTGTATTGTAATCTAATATAATCAATCAAGTAGTTGAAAAGAGAGTTCCCTTAGGATGTGTTCTGCTCCTAGACTGTAGATATTTTGTAAGAACTTTCAATCTCTGTCTCTGCTCTGCACTTGCCTAACCTATGGATCCTATATGCAAGCCTACAAAAGTCTCCAGCCTGCCACCTGACCTATGAATTTTAGACTTGCCAGCTCCCACAATCCTATAATCCATCCAGCCCTTTGAGTAAATCAATCAATTGGCTTCTCTCTCTGTCTATATGTACATATATCACTGGTTCTTGTTCTGTAAGAACCCTAAGACAGCAATGGGTAAAGTTTCAGGAAAAAAAAAAAAAAAAAACAGACATAGCCTATGAATATCTGTTCAATGCTCACATAGCCTATGAATATCTGTTCAATGCTCATACAGGCATGGATGCTGAGAAGAGGAATTTGAATTCTAAAACCTTTTCCTGCCCTTTTCTACCTTCCTTCTCTGTTTTGGTTGCTGTCTCTGACCGCACTATCCTTCTTCCCCAGTCCTTTCACATCATCCCAGGACCCAGTGGCCATGTTACCTCTGGCTGTCCAAGCTTCATTGTGCCTTTCTCCACATGCCTTTCTATCTACCCAGTATGTGGCTGGCTGTCATCTAGGAGCTTGTTAGAAAGAGAATCTTGGCCTTATCCTAAACCTGTTGCCCTAAAGTCAATTCTGACTCTTGGTGACCCCACGTTTTACAGAGTAAAATAGCTTCATGATGTTTTCTTTCCTGTAATGTTTACAGAAACAGATAGCCAGGTCTTTCTTTCATGGCACTGCTGGGTGGAATCATACTGTTAACTCTTAGACTAGTTGGCAAGAGCAAACATTTTCTGCCATCCAAGGACCTGACCTCACCTTTTTGTTGTTGTTGTTATGTGCCATCGTGTCTTCTCCGTCTCTAGCGACACCTCCCTGGGTTTCCAAAGCAGTATCACTATAAAAGTAGATCGTCCAATCTTCCTTCCGAGGAGTGGCTGGTGGGTTTGAACCTCTAACCTGGTTAGCAGTCAAGTGCCTTAGGCATTACACCACCAGGCCTCACCCTTGTTGTTGTTGTTAAGTGCCGTCGAGTCGTTTCCGACTCATAGCGACCCCATGCACAGCAGAACGAAACACTGCCCGATCCCGCGCCA
>NW_006921637.1:4767501-4779536 GCF_000298275.1 Orycteropus afer afer | reverse complement strand
AACCTTCCTTCCAAGGAGTGGCTGGTGGGTTTGAACTGCCAGCCTTCTGGTTAGCAGTCAAGTGCCTTAGGCACTATGCTACCAGAGCTCCTATATGAATGCTATTCTGATTATATTAACACAACATCATGCTAAGCATGCTGGTAGTGCAGTGGTTAAGGCATTCTTTGGTTGACTTAAAGGCTGTTGGTTTGAAACTGTCAGCCACCCTGTGGGAGAAAGATGAGGAAATCTGCTCCTGTAAAAATTTACAGCCTTGGAAACCCTATTGAGAATTTCTACACTGTCTTCGGGTGGTGTAGTGCTGCCAAAGAGACAGGGAGACCACATCTTCTGACCTCCTCTAACCCCATAAGAAGAAGACAGAATCACCATCAGTAGCCCAAGGCCTATCCCTCCCTGTAAGGGCAGACATACTGCCTCCTTCCAGCCCTGATACCAACCATTCCTCCTGCAGCATCCACCACCTTTCTGCTGGGTTTGATAATTTGCTGCAGTGGCCATACACAACTCACAGATTATGTGGTTTATTAGGGAAGCATGAGGCTACAATTCAAGTTCAGAAAAAATGTTCAGTCTCTCTCAGCCCTCTTTCTCCCAGCCAACAGTCTTTCTCAGTCTCTCCCAGCAATGCGTGTCTCTTTCCCAGCAGTGCATGTCTCTCAGGAGCACGTTTCTCTCAGCAGCATATCTTTCTCAGCCAGCAGTCAGAGAGAGAGACCACTTCTGTCTCTGGTAGGCCTCCTTTTGAGCCTGGCAGAGTGGCCAAACTAACCAGTCCTAACATCTGAATTCCATACACCTGAGAGAGAGCTTTGTGCCCAGACCATTGCTTTGTGCCACTCTCAACAGAAATACCCCAGGTGGATAACTTTAACAATCAGGAGCTCCTCAATTGCTCACAGCAAATTCCACCACAGAGTTTACAAAGACTATGGCTAGAAAAGCCATACCAGGTAATTTACTACACTTCAGGCCACTCCCTGGCTTTTCTAGCCATTATCCCTTTTATACATCAAAAATTTACATCCCTTTCACCATCAGTTTAAGAGTAACCACACCCATGAAATCATGTAAGCCAGCCACTTCACACCTTTAACTTCCCCCATTTTAAACAGCCAATTTCTAATTTTCCCATTCCTATCAAATCAGTACTGTGAGGATATAAGCATGTTCCTTTCTCACTGAAGAATCTTCTGTTCTTTTTGGAAACTTTGGGCATCTGTATCCATAAACAAGCAAAGTCCCCCAATGCAAGCCATCAAATTGAAGAAACTTAACACCAGCTCAGTGTCAAATATTTTCCTTTTCATTTTGTCAGGTTCTGGTCAGCTCAGCTCTAGCCATCCTAGCTAGGTCATGGGAACCAGCTGCCAAGTTTGAGAGCCACACTGTTCCCTTCACCTCAGACCAGCCAGCACCTTCTCTCACATCCTAAGTTCTCAGGGACTATTACAATGCCTGTAGGCTCACAACTCATTGCACTTCAAACCAGCCAGCCCTTTCTTCTCATCCCCAGCCTCCATGGGCTAGGTCAAAGAGTACCAAACTCAGCCCGTTTCTTCTTTGCTGCACTTCCCCCATTTTTACTCAAAAGGACCCAGGTGGTCACAAGCGAGTAGCATACAAGTGTACTACTCACTGGCTTCCTTTAACTTTCAGTGCTGGAAGGGGTTTTCCTCATGGACCATGACTTTTCTGCCTTGATACACCCAAAGCCTATCTGCTTGCTTGAAATTCAAAAAGACAAAGTCATTTTTTTTTTTTTTTTTCCTCTTCAGGTCCTTTCTTCAAATGCAAATCTTCTGTTCCCTCAGTAGTACTGGGTGGGGTTCAGGTTTTCGACCTAAACCCCCTACACTCTACTCACAGGGCTTGAAAGAAAAGCTTGTGTTTCTGCTGGACAATTCTATTTCCCCTTTTAATATATCCAATCAAGTATTGGCTGAAGGCTGATTTACACACTCTCTGTTATCCACACCCCATAATCATTTCTAATACCTATAGTGCATTCAGATAAACACATAAGCCAAAACATATAATCCTGTTAAAGACATTGCAGTTCCATCTTTTCATCTTGATGACTGTTCCATTCTATGTATATGGCTTTGGCCCTTTGGCTGGCTGTAACCAAAAGCCCTAGCCTCTGAATCAATTATGTCTATTAATAGGTAACACCAACCAACGTAACCATCTGAGAATCCAAAATTTCACTTCCCAGGCCCCTTCCTTCTTTCTTTTACAAAGTGCCATGCTTCTATGAGTCTGGAGCCACTGCAACAAATTCCATTCCTGACACCAATTGCCAAAGGGGCAGGGATACCGCATCTTATAACCTCTTCTATCCTCACAATAGGAAGACAGAATCACCATCAGTAGCTCAAGGCCTATCCCTGCAAGACCAGACATACTGCCTCCTTCCAGCCCTGACACCAACCATTCCTCCTGCAGCACCCACCACCTCTCTGCTGGGTTTGATAATTCACTGCAGTGGCTACACAGAACTCACAGATTACAGGGTTTATTAGGGAAGCACCAGGCTACAATTCAAGTTCAGAAAAAATGCTCAGTTTCTCCAAGCCTGCCTTCTCTTGGCCAGAAGTCTTTCTTGGTCTTTCCCAGCAATGTGTGTCTCTTTCTTAGCAGTGTGTGTCTCTCAGGAGCACATTTCTCTCAGCAGCATGTCTTTCTCAGCCAGTAGTCAGAATGAGAGACGCCTTCTGCCTCCGGAAGACCTCCTTTTGAGCCTGGCAGAGTGGCCAAATTAACCAGTTCCAACATCTGAATTCCATACACCTGAGAGAGAGCTTTGTGCCCAGACCATTGCTTTGTGCCACTCTCAACAGAAATACCCCAGGTGAATAACTTTAATAATCAGGAGCTCCTCAATTGCTCACAGCAAACTCCACCATGGAGTTTACAAAGACTTATGACTAGAAAAGCCATACCAGGTAATTTACTACACTGTAAGTGCCTTAGGCATTTGACTGCTAACCAGAAGGTTGGCAGTTCAAACTCACCAGCTACTCCCTAGAAGAAGATTTGGCAGTCTACTTCTGTAGAGATACTGCCTCGGAATCCCAAGGAGGGATTGCTGTGAGTCGGAAATGACTCAACGGCCGTGAGTTAGTGGGGTTTGTTTTCTTCTTTTTGTTTGTTTGTTTTTGTTTTATAGGGCTGCTGTGAGTCAGAATTGACTCAATGACAGTGCTTTTTTTTTTTTTTTTAATTTTGATATCATACTCGTAATGTGTTAGTAGATATTTTAGTGTGGATATTTCTCCTTCTATTAACACTAGGTGCATTTTAACCAGTACGTGTATAGACATAAAGTCTTAACCCAGAGCAACAATGCTAACAATGTGGCTGATAAGTGGTTGGTATTTCTGTTATATATGGGGCCACCATAGGAAAGAGCTGACTTGACAGCAACTAACAACATTTGGGACAGAGGACCTTCTGGTATGTTTCAATCAAATACATAGTGATGGGTTTTCCAAGACTACAGAGGAATCATTCTTGAAATCCACATGGAACCATTCATTCCATCTTTTTTAAAATAATATTTCTTTGGGTTTTTGATGAAGGTTTATCTAGAAAATTAGGTTTCCACATGACAATTTTTACACAAATTGTCCAGTGACATTAATTTCATTTTCCCAATGTGTCAACTCTCTTTTTAATTATATTCTGGTTGTTCTGTTTCTAGGACTCTAGGTCCTCTTCCCCCTTATCTTCTTATCTTTGCTTTAAAGTAATTGTTAACTATTTGAGCTTATATAACCAAAAGTCACTGCCATCAAGTCAATTCCAACTGATAACAACCTTCATTGGGTATCCAAGGCAGTAAATTTTTACAGAAGCAGACCGCTCCATTTTTCTTCCATGGAGTGACTGGTGGGTTCAAACCACTGACCTATTGGTTAGCAAGCAAGTGCCTTAACCAATATGGCACAAGAACTCCTTTGGATTTCATATGGATTTTTTTTTGTTTTAAATGGAGCACTGTACTTATGGGTGATTTTTTTATTTTGTGTGCCTATCTGATATGAAGCTAAAAGGTGACCTCAGGGGCTAGTTTTGATTCAAGATTTAAAAACTATCTCCGTACGACAGTCTCAGGGAGTCCTCTGGTCTTAACTGGCCTGGTAAGTCTGAATTTTTTAAGAATTTGAGTTCTGTACTGTATTTTTCTCCTGTACTCTCAGGAGATAGAACAATCCACCTATTGTGGTCCTGATCAAAATGGTCAGAAGTGGTAGCCAGGCATCATATGGTTCTTCTGGTCTCAGGATAGATAAGATTGTGTCATTCATTCATTTTCTAAAATAATTTCCTACTTGTTGCAAGACTAGATATGATTATTTTAGCAACTTCTTAACTATAGAAGCATATAAATAAGAAAAATATAATTATATACATTTCTACTACAGAGAAAACCTTTTTTAACATTTTATTTTGGTGCATATACTTATAGATATTGTATATGAAACACAATTTATATTTTATGGTTTTTTATATTTGTTTAATTTTAACATAACACTGTTTCCAGTGTTTCATCCATTTGTTGAAACATCTTAATTGGTATTCTGTCAATTCCTGGAGCCTAACTTTTTGCCAGTTCCTTCAGTGCAGGTTGGACTTCTTCAGTACCATTGGTTTTTGAGTATATTCTACCTTCTGAAATAATTGAATGTTGACCAGTTCTCTTTGGTACAGTGACTGTGGATTCCTTCCATATTACTTTAATGCTCCCTGCATTGTTCAATTCTTCACTCTTAGGAACCTTAAATGTTACAATTCAAGACTTAATTTTTTTCTTCACTTCTTTCAACTTGAGAAATGCCGAATTTGTTCTTCCCTTTTGATTTTCTAATTCCAGATCTTCCAAAGCCAGAAGTGCTCACTTATCTATGCAGTGGATTTGGAAAACAGCTACCTGACTGGAAGAGATCCGTATATGTGCCTATGTCAAAGAAAGGTGATCCAATGGAATGTGGAAATTATTGAATAATATCGTTAATATAACACACAAGTAAAATTATGCTGAAGATAATTTAAAAATGGTTGCAGAAATACACTGACAGAGAACTGCCAGAAATTCAAGTCAGATTCAGAAGAGGATGTGAAAGCTAGGAAATAATTGCTGATGGATCTTGGCTGAAGGCAGAGAATATCAGAAAGATATTTACTTGTGTTTTATTGACTATGCAAATGAATTCAACTTTGTGAATCATAATAGATTATGGAAAACATTGCAAAAATGGGAATTCCAGAACATTTAGTTGTGCTCATGTGGAAACTGTACAGACATAAATCATGAGGGTGTCATTCTAACAGAATAAGGGGATATTGGAAGTTTAAAATTAAGAGAGGTGTGCGTCAGGATTGTATCATTTTACCATACATATTCTATTTGTATGCTGAGTGTGGTTGTTAAGTTTGTGTGTCAACTTGGCTGGGCCTGGTTGAGTGGCTGGGCAGCTGAATGTAGTTATTCCCCATGGTGAGATTGGTAATTAACTCTGTGGTGGAATGTATTGGAGTAGCTGAGTAACTGCTTTGGGTATTGTGGTAGTTATGTTTGTGTGTCGACTTGGCTGGGCCTGGATGAGTGGCTGGGCAGCTGGTGGTAGTTATTCCCCATAATGAGACTGGCAATCAACTCCATGGTGGGATCTACCACAAGCAGCTGAGTAGCTGCCTTGGGTATGTGGTCTGCTTCCCATATATAAGAAGCAACTTTGGGAATGGTCTCTAGCTTATGGCAAGTTTGGACCCTGCATGTAGCTGTGTCATTGTTCAGCAGCCTGCCATGCTCTGCTGAACTTGGGACTTTCGATGGACTTGAAATCAATGGCCTACCTTGTGGTTTGATAGCATCGGGACTGTGCCTTGTTACTTGTCAACCTTTGGTTTGTCAGCCTCAGCAGCCAGCATCTGTCTGAATGAAGGAATGCCTGTGGCTCTATTGGACCAAGGAGCAAGAGGCAGAGCTACAACCAAAGGTTGAAGGGCTTTCACTCAGCCCCTAGAGCCTGGCACTTTGAACTTGGACTTAAAGCCTCCAAACCGTGAGACAATAAACTCCTGTTTGTTAAGGCCATCCTATTTGTGGTATATTCCTGACAGAAGGACACTAGGTAACCAGAACAGGTATTTGATCTGCTTCCTGTATATAAGAAACAGCTTTGCAAACTCTCTCTAGCTTATGGCACACTTGAACTCTGCATGTAGCTGTGTCATTGTTCAGCAGCTTGCCCTGCTCTGCTGACCTTGGGACTTTCAATGGACTGAATTAATGGCTTGCTGTGTGGTTTGGTAACATTGGGACTGTGCCTTATTACTTGTCAACCTTGGGCTTGTAAGTCTCAGCAGCCAGTAGCTGTCTAAGTGAAGAAAAGCCTCCAGCTCCAGTGGGCTGGGAGTAGGAGGCAGACCTGAAGTGCAAGTTTGAGGGGCTTTCACCCCACCCCTAGAGCCTGGCACTTTGAACTCGGACTTAAAGCCTCCAAACTGTAAGAGAATAAACTCCTGTTTGTTAAAGCCATCCCATTTATGGTATATTCCTGTCAGAGTGGCACTGGGTAACCAGAACACTGAGCAAATAATCTAAGAAGTTGGGTTATATGAAGAAGAATATGGCTTCAGATAAGACTCATTAACAAACTGTGATATACAGAGGACACAACCTTGCTTGCTGAAAAAAGAAGATGAAGCACTTGCTGATAAAGGTTAAAGACTACAGTCTGCAGTATGGATTACATCTCAACATAAAGAAAACAAAAATCCTCACAACTAGGCCAATAAGGAAAAAAACAAAACAAAACACTGTCATCGAGTTGTATCCAAATCATAGCAACCCCTCCTTGGGTTTCCGAAGCAGTATCACTATGGAAGTAGATTGCCCACTCTTCCTTCTGAGGAGTGGCTGGTGGGTTTGAACCTTCAGCCTTCTGGTTAGTAGTCAGATGCCTTAGGCACTACACTACCAGAAATCCTAGCAATAAGCAATATCATAATAAACACAGAAAATATTGACGTTTTCAGGGATTTAATTTCACTTGGCTCCAAAATCAGTGCCCATGTAAGCAGCAATCAAGAAATCAAATCTGCCGCAAAAGACTTTTTTGAAATCATGAAAAGCAGAGATGCCCACCTTGAAAACTAAAGTACATCTGACCTGATCTATGGTATTTTTAGTCTACTTGTATCCATTGAAAGGCTGAACAATGAATACCACAAACTGAAGAAGAATTGATACATTTGAATTATGGTGCTGGTGAAGAATGTTGAAAATACCATGGACTTCTAGAAGAACAAACAAATTTGTCTAGGATGAAGAACAGCCACAATAATCCTTAGAAGCAAGGATAGTGAGACTTTGTCTCATGTACTTTGGGCATGTTATCAGCAGGGATTAGTCTGTGGAGAAGGACATTATGCTTGATAAAGTAGAGGGTCAGCAAAAAAGAAAAAGACTCTCAATAAGATCGATTGACACAGTGGTTGCAACAACAGACTCAAACATAGCAATCAATGCTTGTGAGGATGACCCAGGACCAGGCAGTGTTTTGTTCTGTTGTACATAGGGTCTCTAAGACACAACAACAACATTACATTATGAGCAGTTTATATTTATCTTTAAATATTCTTCAAAAGAAAGGAGCCCTAGTGGCACAGTTAAAGCACTTGACTGGTAACCAAAAGGTGGATGATTCAAACTCTCCAACCTCTCATGGGAGAAAGATGTGGAAGTCTATTTCCATAAAGATTTACAGCTTTGGAAACCCTACAGGGAAGTTATATCTATAGGGTCACTATGAGTTGGAACTGACTGGACAGCAGTGAGTTTGTGTTTTTTTGGTTTTGGCATTCTTCAAAAACATGATTTTAAGTGCTTGCATTGTTTAAATATATCAAAATATGTCAATCTACATCTTTTTGTTGGAGATAGACTGTTTCTAATTTCCAATTTTTCTTTCTTTTTGGTAGTATTGTGATAAATATTCACATCCATAAATCTTTATGCACATGTTTAATATTTATTCATTTCCAACTGTGCCTTAGAAATCTAATTGCTAGACATGCAAAATTAAATCAAGTGGAATCTTAATTTTCTTGAATGACTCATATTCAAATAGTTCTTAGTGAAATAAATTGGGCTCTGTGTTAGCTTCTACACACAGCTAGGATCTGTGTGTCAGTTTTATATCCTGTGCATTTTCCTCATGTATTTTCTACTGGAAGAGTTGTTTTATTCAACATTTCACAGATGACATAGCCTTTGATCAATAAAATAGAAGACACTGATAATTAATCATTGAACATCCAATGTTCAACTGCTCAGACAGAACCTAGATGTTTCATGTCTAGGGTGTCCTCAAACCTCTATAAGTGCATTCCTTTCCATACTTGAGTTTTATGACTAAGAAGAAAGTAGAATAGAAATATTGCATTTTTTGGCATGGCAGTGACAAATTAATAAAGAAAGTTGTGATTCACATAGCAAAATGGCTTAGTATTTTGGAATCACTATGGTGAATTGTGTACATAATTGCAGTCTCTTTACAATTGATGGGAATATTGTTCTTTTCAGTCACAGCTCTCCTGGAGTACAGAGGCAAATATTACTCATATTGTGCATTCTAGCACCCTGTGGCTTTCTTTTCTGTTGCTTTTGCTGTCTTTCATTAGTGTGACTAGGATTTTTTTTTTTTTCTTTATCTTAAGTGGATGGGAATTCATAATGGTGGAAGGGGATGCTGCCTTTCACATATCTGAACCCATGATGCCAGTCTGTTTCAAAAAACTTTTCAAAAAATTTGCTGTTGAGTTGACCATGACTCATGAGGACACCATTTGTGTCAGAGTAGAACTGTGCTCAGGGTTTTCAGTGGCTGATTTTTTGGAAGCAGATTGCCAGGACTTTCTTCCACAGCACCTCTGGGTAGACTCAAACCACCAATCTTTCAATTAGTAGTTGATTGCTTAACTCTCTAGGGCACTCATGGACTCAACTAACCCAATCAACCAACCCACTGCCATAGAGTCAGATCTGACTCATAGTGACCTCTCCTTGGGTTTCCGAGGCAGTATCACTATGGAAGTAGATTGCCCAACCTTCCTTCTGAGGAGTGGCTAGTGGTTTTGAATCACCAGTCTTCTGGTTAGCAGTCAAATGCCTTAGACACTACTCCACCAGAGCTCATCCTTTATTGCAGGTCATTTCCTATCAGGAAGGTTGCCAGGAAACAAGGACAGACACAGTTCCACACAGTAACAGAAGAGCTTGTAAACTATTCACTCTCTCAGATTTGGGGAGGAGGGTGTAGAGGTCATAATAAATGACAATTAATTCATGATGATGACTAATTGAAAACTATGTTTGAGCACCTTCTTTCTACAAAGCTGTAGTGGTTGATTTACTGGTATCATAGTGCCTAAGCCTTTTGACTTTTAACCAGAAGGCTGTGGTTCAAACCCACCAGCCACTCCTTAGAAGGAAGATTAGATGATCTGCTTCCATAGTGGTACCACCTCGGAAACCCAAGGAAGGGTCGCTGTGAGTTGGATCCAACTCAATGGCAGTGAGTTTGGATTTTTGGTGAGTTACTAATTCACATCAGCACTTATATTACACTCTCCTGGTCAGCTGGAGACACAGTAGGTTCTGAAGCCTCATTTTTTCTGGTACCAAGGTAGCATATGCAACTCCTAAGTATGTATCCCAAATCTGGACTTCTTCACACTGAGGAAATTTTCCAACTTAGGGCAGGTTGGTAGGGTAGGCCTATCATCATTTCAAAAGAGTTCAACACAAAGTAGGACCATCCTATGTATAAATATGGCAGTGCAAGTTCTTCAAAGTGCTTTGGATTCACCCATATCATTGAAATCTCCAAAAAATGCTGAGGAATTGCCCTCATTTTACGTCTAATAATGCAGGATCACCAGCCCAGTGAGTTAAATGGTTTGTGTTGGGTCACACATGGACCACTTTGCATTCTCCCACTGTAGTTACAGGTGGAAATTATGTTTCTAACCTCCTGAAGAGAGAACCACTGGTCAGTGTCTGGAGAGGTAGATTTGGGAAATGACTCAAAACATGTGGTAACACTTAAAAACTCCCATCATAGTAAGTATGTCTATGGAGCAGGGAGTGTACCCAAGACCATGTATATTGTTGGCAGACAGTGGTCCCAAAAGCTTATTTGTATCATCTAAATTCCCAGGTGTAAAGTAGAGTTGACAAGGGACAAGGTTGTAGTCACTTCTTGGTCACAGCCACCTACCCAGAGAGACCAAGTAGTTGAACCTGTGGGCTTGGGACCATAGTCACAGCGGGTATCAAGCTCAATTGGCATAACATACACACCAAACATTGTTTCACCTCCTATTTTGGCGAGTATCTACTGGGATCTTAAAAGCTTGCAAGCAGCCATCTAGATGCAAAGAAGAATGAAGAAAACCAAAAATTCATGGAAACAATTAGTCCTAGCGACTGGTACACCATCCCATCTGCAGTCTATACAACTATGAGACCAGAAAACTAGATGGTGCCTGGCTACCACTGTCAACCACTTGGAGCAGAAGTAGGAGATCCTGGATAGAGAGGGAGAACAATGTGGAACAAAACTCAAAATCATTTGGAGAAAAAAGGGGGGGGGGGCAGTTTTGCTGGTGTGATAGAGCCTGGTGGAACCACGGAGACTATGGCCCCTAGCTGCCCTTCAGGTCTGGAATTGAACCCACACCTGTGGCTTCCAGCCAAACATAAGACAGGTATATGAGTTGAACATTTACCTGAGGTAGATACACTCCTTGTAGAGAATAATCATGGGGGAAAGAAGTGCTATTTATGCACAGGGAGACAGCTTAGGGGGCAGGAGTGCATGGAGGGATGGAAACAGGGAAGAGGTAACTATCGGGAGGAAGTGGGAGGGGAGCTATTGCATTGTGGTAAATTGTAGTCAATGTCATGAGAGAAAGTGTATGAGAACTGCTGTATAGAAAGTGAATTTGCGCTGTAAATTTTCACCCACATCACAATTAAAGAAAAAGAAAAAAAAAAAGCTGCCATCAGCTGTGGTTTCTTAAGTGGCATAGAACTGAAGGAAGGCTCCACTCATTCATTTGAAGATACTCCTTGCGGGTCTTCTGAGTGCCTCTGAAGTCTTGACCAGGAGTGATTCAGGCATGGGGTTTATTGAGTTCACATAGGTGTTTATGGTCATTGATACCCATGAATCTTTTTTCACACCCTGAATGTGATATGAGTCCAACAACAAACAATAAAACAAATGAAGAACAAGATTGTTTCAGATCAAGATATGAAAGAGATAAATCAAGGTGGTGGGATGGTCATGACTGGAAAAAACATGAAGATATGAAGGAGGTAAATCAAGGTGGCGAGATGGTCATTACTGGAAAACAGGGGGATCACTTTTGACTGTGTGTTTGGGAAGCCTTCAAGCTGAGGTCTTGAGCAATGAGAAAAGCCAGTCATCTGAAGGGTCTGAGAAAGAGTTCTGGACAGAGGAAGAACAAGTGAACACAATAAGCTGAGTAGGAGAGAGAAATGAGGATGTGATTAGTCTTAACTGTAGCCAGTGGTGTCACTAGAGTTCGTGTCACCCAGTGTGGTAACTCATGGTGTCACACACACACACAGCCCATGGACCCCAGCTGCAGCAGACCATACAGAATTGTTGTTGTTGTTAGGTGCCATTGAGTCCATTCTGACTCATAACAACCCTATGTACAACAGAGCAAATGTCATCCTCACAATCAGTGATATGTTTGAGTCCACTATTACAGGTATTGTGTCAATAGACCTTATTGAGAGTTTTCCTCTTTTTTGTTGATTCTGCTTTGCCAAGCATGATATCCTTCTCCAGGGACTGATCTCTCCTTGATAACATATCCAAAGCATGGGAGACCAATCTTCAGTAATGTGTATTATCAATTTTAAGAATAGAATAATATATAAAATATATATATGTTCAAATTGCTTAAGTGTAATATTTCTTCCT
>NW_006921637.1:4743187-4767401 GCF_000298275.1 Orycteropus afer afer | reverse complement strand
AGCCCAACCATCTCACTACTTTCGTTTAAATGAAGGATAGCTGATAGTTCCCTTCAGACTTTTGAGAATGATGCTCTATTGGTTTTCTTTCTTTCTTTAATTTTTATTGTGATTTGGGTGAAAGTTTGTAGAGCAAATTCACTTTTCATACTGCAGCTCACATACACTTTGTCTCATGACATTAACTGAAATTTCCCAAAATGCAACAGCTCCCCTTTCCCTTCTTCACCATAGTTACCTCTTCCCTGTGTCATTCCCTCCCATGCACCCCTGCCTCCACACTGTCTCCTTGTGCATGCACAGCCCTTCTATTCTCCCATGACTGATCTCTACAATGAGTGTATCTACCTAATGTAAATGTTCAGCTCATATGCTTGTCTTTTGTTTGGATGGAAATTACAGGAGTGGCTTCAATTCAAATCCATACCTGAAGAGCAGCTAAGGGCCATAGTCTCAGAAGTTCCATCAGGCTCTATCAGACCAGCAAACCTGGTCCCCCTTTTTTTTTAAAATGATTTTGAGTTTTCTTCCACATTATTCTCCCACTCTATCCAGGATTTCCTACATAGATCACCCTCTGAGTGGTTGACAGTGGTAGCTGGGCACCATATATTTCTTCTGATCTCATAGTCATATAGGCTGAGGATTGCATGGTGTACCAGTCACTTGCAGTAATTGTTTCCATGTGTCTTTGGTTTTCTTCATTCTTCTTTGCCCTGTGTGAGGAGAGATCCATTGTCACATCTAGATGGCCACTTGCAAGCTTTGAAGATCCCAGTCACTACTCACCCAAGTAAGATGTAGAACAATATTTTTGTGTAGTATGTTATGTCAATTGAGCTTGATTTCCCTTGTGACCCTGGTCCTGAGTCCACAGGTCCAATTACTTGTTCCCTCTGGGTAGCTGGTTGTGACCAAGAAGTGACTACAGCATTGTCCCTTGTCAGCTCTACTGTATACCTGATAATTCTTACTCAAGTGTAATATATCTTATATGAATATTAACAATATATGAATATTAATAAAATATTGTTTTGTGAAATCTTTCTACATTGAATTACAACATTATTAGATACAATATTACTAGTGACTGAGTGGAAACCTTTTTCAATTTTTCTCCTTCTTTTCCTTTAATTACTACTTCATTCTCAAAAAAGTTATTGATATAAGTTCACAAATAAGAATTACCATAAAATTGTAAATAAACACCAGAAAATATGACAAAATCAGTAGCTATAAAGACACCAGCAGCAACAAAATGACAACACAGGTTTGTAGTATGTGCAGTTGAAACTAAGTAATTTGAAAGGCATTGTGATTGGGTTATAACAACAGCTCTGACCAGAGCATATTAGAATATTCAAAAAGTAAATTAGCATGGAGTTTTAGCCTTGTAAGTATACTAATACATGTGAGCTGGGCTTACAAAAAAATGTTTTTATTATAACTGTAGGGATATTTTTGTTTAAAAAATAATAAATTTCTGCTGAAATAGTGCACAAAAATTTTACAGACAATCATTTTTATGTCCTCTGCTCTGACAGTGTTAGCTGGTGTGGTTTATACCCCACACCTCCCTAGTGATGCCATGGTGTCACACCCCTTCGATGGACCCCTTCTGTATCAGACTATACAGAATCCTTATTTTTGTTGTTACTAGATGCCACTGAGTCCAATCTGACTCATAGTAACCCTGTGTGCAACAGAACAAAACACTGCCCAGTCCTGCATCATCCTCACAGTCATTAATGTTTGAGTCCACTGTTGTAACTACTGTGTCATTTCTGACAAGTTTATTCCCATGTTACTCACATCCTCTCTTTTATCTAACCACAATATTTTCCCCACTGATGTAGATCTTACTAACTGCTGTGGTTGAGATTTTGCAGAAACATACTAACATCAGAGGAAATCTGAGTACACAAACCTGGTGGAAAGTGGAAGATAATTGATCTTCCATCATGATTTATATTAATTAAATTATCTCCAGCTGCTGCTGTAAGTATCATGGAGTTGTCATTGTTCTTGGACTCTGGACATTGGGAGGTGAGAGGTGGGCTTTAGAAATGCGGCACTTATACTGGAGTTAGTTTTCATTTTATTTTATTATGTTGTTGTCGTGTTGTTATGTGGTGTCGAGTCGGACCTGACTCATAGTGACCCCTCCTTGGGTTTCTGAGGCAGTGTCACTACAGAAGTAGATTGCCCCATCTTCCTTCTGAGGAGTGGCTATAAAAAATAATAAAAATTTGCTATTGTAACCTCTTTTAAGTGTACAAATTAGTGACAGTAATTACATTGTGCAACCATCACCACTATTTGTTTTCAATATTTACAAATCTACACACACACACATACACACGAAGTTTATATCTCCTCAAACAGAAACTGAGACCCCTTTATCAATAACTTCCATTATATCCTCCTCTAGTCCTTGAAAACCAGTAATATATTTACCTTTATGCATTTTCTGTTTCTAGATATTTTATATGCAAGATCATACAACATTTACCCTTTTGTGTCTGACTTGTTTTGCTCAGTGTGATGTTTGCACATTTCATTCATGTCACAATGTGTATTATAACTTCATTTCTCCCAATGGCTGAATAATATTTCATGGTATAAATGTACCACGTTTTGTTTATCCATTCTTCTGTTGATAGACACTTGAGTTATTTTCACCTTTTTGCTATTGTGAATAACTTCAATGAACAATAATGTTCAAGTATATATTTCAGTGCCAGGTTTCAGTCCTTTTGGGCATATGTATATAGGAGTGAAATTGCTGGGCCATATGATAGTTCTATTTTTAACTTTTTGAGGAACCTCCTAACTGTATCCCAAGGGACTAAACCTTCCTATAGCCAACCAGCAATGCACAAGGATTCTAATTTCTCTATGTCTTAGCCAACATTTATTATTTTCCATTTTTCTGATAATAGCTATTCTGGGGAGGGTGCTATCTTCGTCTGTTAGTTTATTGTTCTACAGTGGATTACATGTTGCTGTGATGCTGGAAACTATGCCACCAGTATTTCAAATACCAACAGGATCACCCATGGTGGACAGGTTTCAGTGGAGCTTCCAGACTTACAAAGACTAGGAAGAAAGATAGGGCCGTCCACTTATGAAAAATTGACTACTGAAAACATGAATAGCAGTGAAACATATAGCACCAGAAGATGAGCTCCTCAGGTTTGAAGACACTCAGAATACTACTGGGGAAGAGCTGTCTCCTCAAAGTAGAGTTGATCTTAATGATGTGGATGGAGTAAACGTTTTGGGACCTTCATTTGGTGAGGGGATGTGTCTCAAAATAAAAATGAACAGCTGCAAATATTTATTAGTAATCAGAACATGGAAGGTACAAAGCATGAATCTAGGAGAACTGGAAGTTCTCAAAAATGAAATGGGATCAATATCCTAGGCATTGGTGAGCTGAAATGGACAGGTATTGGCCATTTTGACAAATCATATATCAGACAATCATATATCCTACTATGCCAGGAATGACAAGTGAAGAGGAATGGTGTTACATTCATCATCAAAAAAAGTATTTCAAAGTCTCCTGAAGTACAATGCTGTCAGAGAAAGGATAATACCCATACAAGGAAGACCAATTGGGCAATCTACTTCTGTAGAGATACCACTTTGGAAACCCAAGGAGGGGTCACTATGAGTTGAATCAAATCAAAGACAGTGATTTTTTTATTTATTTATTTATTTATTTTTGTTTACAAGAAAGACCAGTTAATATTGTTATTCAGATATATGCATGTTTTGGTTACCTAGTGCTGCTCTAACAGGGATACACCACAAATGGGATGGGTTTAACAAACAGGAGTTTATTCTCTTACAGTTTTGGAGGCTAGAAGTCCAAGTTCAAAGTGCTAGGCACTAGAGGCTGGGTGAAAAACTCTTGACCTTGGGCTTCAGCTCTGCATCTTGCTCCTTGCCCACTGAAGCTGGAGGCTTTTCTTCACTCAGGCCACCACTAGCTTCTGAGGCTGAAAAACCCAAGGTTGACAAGCAAAAAGACACAGTCCCAATATTACCAAACAACACAATAGGCCACTAATTCAAATCCATAAAAAGTTCCAAGATTGGCAGAGCATGGCAGGCTGCTGAACAACCACTTGGCTATATGCCAGGTTCAAGCATGCCAAAAAGCTGAAGACCTTCTTGAAAGCTGCTTGTTATATACTGGGAGCAGACCACATCCCCTAAAGCAGCTACTCAGCTACTCCAGTAGATTCCACCATGGAATTGATTGTCAATCTCACATCTAGCTTCCTAGCTACTCACCCAGGCTCGGGCCAACTTGATACAAACCTTAATTACCACAGTGCACCAACCATTAAAGCCAAAGAGGAAGAAATTGAAGATTTTTAACAACTTCTGTAGTCTGAAATTGACCAAACATGTAATCAAGAAGTATTGATAATTGCTGGTGATTGGAATGCAAAAGTTGGGAACAAAGAAGCATTGGTAGTTTGAAAGAAATGACACTGGACACCACATGATAGAATTTTGAATTACCAGTGACATTCACTGCAAATATCTTTTTTCAACAACATAAATGACAACTATACAGGAGGACCTCACCAGATGGAATATACAGGAATCAAATTACTATATCTGTGGAAAAGATGCAGTACAGAAGTTCCCTGTCATAAATCAGACAAGACCAAGAGCTAACTGTGGAACAGAATATCAAATGTTCATATGCAAGTTCAAGTTAAAGCTGAAGAAAATTCAAACAAATCCACAAGAGCCAAAATATGAATGAAATTGAGTATATCCCCACTTGAAGGTAATGACCATCTGAAAAAATAGACTTGATGCATTGAACATAAATGACCAGATGAGTTGTGGGGCAACATCAATAACATCATACATGAAGAGAGAAAGGTCATGAAAAAGACAGGAAAGGAAGAAAAGACCAAAATGGATGTTAGATGAGACTCTGAAACATGCTATTGAAAGGAGAGTAGCTAAAGCAAATGGAAGAAATGCTGAAATAAAAGAGCTGAATGGAAGATTTCAAAGGGTGGCTTGAGAAGACAGAGTAAAGTATTATAATGACATATGCAAAGGCCTAGAATTAGAAAACCAAAAGAGAAGAACATGCTTGGGGTTTGTCATGCTGAAAGACATGCAGAAAAAATTAATGCCTTGAGTTGCAATATTGAAGGATTCTATGGGAAAAATATTGAACAATGCAGGAAATATCAAAAGAAGATGGAAGGAATACACAGAGTGACTGCACCAAAAAGAACTGGTCAATGTTCAACCATTTCAGAAGGTAGCATATGATGGAGAACCAATGGTATGAAAGAAAAAGTCTTAGCTGCACTGGAGGTATTGGCAGAAAACAAGGCTCCAGGAATTAATGGAATGCCAATTGAGATGTTTCACCAAACATGCAGCACTGGGGCTGCTCACTTGTTCATGCCAAGAAATTTGGAAAATAGCTTCTTGGATGTCTGACTAGAAGAGACCCATACTTGTGCCCAATCTAGGGCATCATAATCCAACAGAATGCAGAAATTATTGAACAATATCATTAATATCACATGCTAGCAAAATTTTGCTGAAGATAATTAAAAACCACTTGCAGTAGTATATTGACAGGGAACTTCCAAAAATTCAAGCTGGATTCAGAAGAGGATGTGGAATGAGGGCTATCATTGCTAATGTCAGATGCATCTTGATTGAAACCAAAGTATACTAGAAAGACATTTACCTGTGTTTTATTGACTATGCAACGTTTTCAACTATGTGGGCCATGACAAATTATGGACAACATTACAAAGAATGGGAATTCCAGAACAATTAATGGTGCTCATGAGAACCTGTGCATAAAGCAAGAAGCAATTGTTCAAACAGAACAAGGGGATAATGCTTGGTTTAAAATCAGGAAGGGAGTATGTCAGGTTTGTATCCTTTCATCATACTTATTCAACCTGTATGCTGAGCAAATAATCTGAGAAGCTGGACTATATGAAGAAGAATGTGGCATCAGGATTTGAGGAAGAGTCATTTACAACCTGTGATATTCAGATGATACAAACTTGGTTGCTGAAAGTGAAATCATTTGAAGCATTTACTGATGAAGATTAAAGATTATAGTCTGTAATAGGGATTGAAAATGAAAATAAAGAAAATGAAAATCCTCACAACTGGACTAATAAGCAACATCATTATAAGTGGAGAAAAGGTAGAAGTTGTCAGGAATTTAATTTTACTTGAATACACAATCAACATACATGGAATCAACAGTCAAGAAATCAGATGTGGTATTGCACTGGGCAAATCTGACGCAAATGACCTCTGTAAAGTGTTAAAGAGCAAAGATGTCACTAAGGTGTACCTGACCCAAGCCAAAATATTTGCAATAGGCTCATATGCATGAGCCTATTGAACTGCACATGAATAAGGAAGACTGAAGAAGTATTGATGCATTTTAGTCATGGTGTTGGTGAAGAATATTGAGAGCAGTATGTATTACTAGAAGAACAAGCAAATCTGTCTGGGATGAAGCACAACCATAATACTCCTTAGAAGCGAGAATGACCAGATTTCATTTTATGTGCTTTGACAATGTTGTCACAAGGGACAAGTCCCTGGAGGAGGATATCATTCATGCTTGGCAAAATGAAGGGTCAGTGAAAAGGGGGAAGATCTTCAATGAGATGGATTTACTCAGTGGCTGCAGTGATAGGTTCAAGCATAGCAAAAATTGTGACGTTGATGTAAGACCCAGCAATTGTCTCATTCTGTTTTACATAGGGTTGTTATGAGTTGGAGCCGACTCCAGGGACTGGCCACCACCACCAACAGTGGAGGTGGAAGTGGTATCTCATTGTGCTTTTGATTTGCCTTTCCCTAATGACTAATGATATTAAACATCTTTTCATGTGCTATTGGTAAGTTTGTGTGTGTGTGTGTGTGTGCACTTTAAGTGCAAGCTTACAGAGTTTGTTTTACATTCAACATTTTGTGTACATTTAATTTCACTCCCCATTTACCATCCCAACCCTAACCCAGTCTTCTTCACTCCCTGCCCAGTAACATCTGCAATCCATGTCCCTCATAGTTTTGTACTCCTGTGTGTCCTGCATTTTGCTATTGGTCATTTGTATATCTTCTTTGGAGAGATGTCATCAATTTCTTTGCCCATTTTCAAATTGGGTTGTTTGTCTACAATTATCTTTAACAAACCCTTTGTTTATATAACAAGGCTTCTTTTAAACTTCCATTTTCATGCCTTGAGTCTCTGGCTCTGTTAGAATACAGAACTAAAGCAATTCTTTAAGAATTGAGAGTTTCAGAAGAACAGTAAGTTGTTCTTTATAAATTAATTCAGAGAAAGAAGAGAACAACATCTAAATGTTCTCTAGTATTGTTATTTGCACTTCAAATGCACAATAAAATATCTAAGCATCTTCTCAGGCTCACAGTTTAAGGTTTGAACATTTTATCCATGACTCCTGGTATTCACACCTTTGTATAATCCCCTTCCCTTAAATGTGACAAGTCCTGTGACTTGCTTATAATATGGCAAAAGTGATACACAGATGACCCAGCTAATCTGTGCCAAAGTTCCTGATTCATAGGAACTGGGAGATGATAAATGGATTCCATTATAAGCCACTAAGTTTGTGATAATTTATCACACAGTATAGAAAACATCCATGAACCACTTACTCCAAGATTAGACAGAGCAGTGGCTTTGGCTACATTGAGGATTCTAATGTGCAATCATTCTCGGAAAATCGTGTAGGTCTGAGAGGCCAGGGATCAGTGCACAGGGACCTGGCTGCAGACAGGAAATATGTATGGTGGGATGGAGATTCACCAGACCAGCCACTAGCTTAACCTCAGGCTTCCTCCATCCACACAAGAAATTATTTTCCTGTAATTTTATCCCTAGTGATAGAGATAGGGAGCAGGCAGAAGGAAAGATCCACACCTGGGAAGATAGAGTTCTGAGGTAGTGAAAGGGAAGAAAAGGACTATGGAAAAGAAGCAAGAGACAGAAAGAGGTGAGGACATTTGTTCAGGAAGAGGATATGAAACTGGACACTCTCAGGGCTGTATCTGAATTTGGGGACACCGACCTACTCCTGCTTCCTGGCCAGGTAAATAGTCTTAGGAATGCCCACTTCAAGGATTTCTAAAGATTCTTAAAAAACATAAAATAAAAGGAAAACGATCTCTGGCACCCTAAAAAGAAAACCAGAGCTCATCTATCCAAAAAAAAAATGACATTAGGATATCTAATGACATTAGATATCTGTGACTAGGATAAATCACAGAAATCAGTGCTCCTTTCACAAGCTTATTTCACTGTAGGTCAAATACAGATTGATGGGGTGATTCTAGGAATTTGATATAAAGCAGAAGGAAATTCTGGACTGTGTTTCAGTCCCCCTGTTTTCTTCGTTTATAGAGAAAGCATCAAAGCCAGGCTGAGTGAATAAGTGCTGGTATTGCCTTTTCCTAGGTCAAAAGTTCCTTTACATCTGTGGAACCTTTAGGCAATTACTTAGCTATCCACCTATACTTTTAGAGCTGGGTTGCCAGATTTAGCAAATAAAAATATAGGACACAGAGTTATTTTTGAATTTCAGATAAACATAAATAATATTTAGTATATGGATGCCCAAAATAACTGGCAAGAAATTCCATGCATACATGTTGTTGTTGTTATGTGCCATCGAGTTGTCTCTGACTCATAGTGACCTTATGTACAACAGAATGAAACACTGCCTGGTTTTGTGCCAGCCTCATGATCCCTACTCTAACTGAGACCATCACTGTAGCACTGTGTGAATCCATCTTGTTGAGGGCCTTCCCATCTTTCATTGAGCCTCCACTTTACCAAACATGATATCCTTCTCCAAGGACTGGTCCCTTCTGACAACATGACCAAAGTAAGTGAGACCAAGTCTGGCCATTCTCACTTCCAAGAAGCATTCTGGCTGCACTTCTCCCAGAACAGATTCGTTGGTTCTTTTAGCAGTCCACAGTACTTTCAGCATTCTTCATCAACACCACAACTCAAAAGCATCAACTCTTCTTCAGTCTTCCTTGTTCATTGTCCAGCTCTTACATGCATATGAGGCAACTGAAAATACCATGGCTTGGGTTAGGCACACCTTAGTCTTCAAAGAGACATATTTGCTCTTTGGTACTTTAAGGAGGTCTTTTGCAGCAAATTTGCTCAGTGCAATATGCCATCTGATGTCTTAACTGCTGCCTCCATTGGTGTTGGTTGTGGAAACAAGTAATATGAAATCTTTGACAGCTTCAATCTTTTCTCCATCTATTGTGATGCTGCTTATTGGTCCAGTTGTGAGGATTTTTGTTTTCTTTATATTGAGGTGTAATCCATACTGCAGACTGTAGTCATTAATCTTCATCAGTAAGTGCTCCAAGTCATCCTCACTTTCAGAAAAGAAAGTTGTGTCTGCATATCTCAGATTGTTAATGAGCCTTCCTCCAATCTTGATGCCATGTTCTTCTTCATATAGTCCAGCTTCTCAGATTATTTGCTCAGCATACAGATTGAATAAGTATGGTGAAAGGATACAGCCCTGACACATTTCCTTCCTGATTTTAAACCATACAGTATACCCTTGTTCTGTTTGAACGACAGTGTCCTGGTCTGTGTACAGGTTCCTTGTGAGTATTAAATGTTCTGGAATTCCCATTATTCTCAATGCTATCCATAATTTGTCATGATACACACAATCAAATGCTTTTGCATAGTCAATAAAACACAAGTAAGCATCTTTCTGGTATTCTTTGCTTTGATCCAAGATCCATCTGACATCAGCTATGGTATCCCTCATTCCACATCCCCTTCTGCATCCAGCTTGCATTTCTGGAAGTTCTCTGTCAATATATACAATAAACATGCATACATATGTAGTTTTAAATTGTATTTCATTTGGTGAGAATTACTTTTTAGATAGGTTTTCTGACCAGTGGGATACCATGAATACTTGGAAAACTCATAATACTTCCTCTTTAATATTTGTATATATAAGAAGGAAGTACAAAAAATAACTTTGAACCTCAGTATGTACATTGTGCAAGTCTACCGAACATACAAACCTTATTTTATGATTATATTTACTTAAATCAGTTAATATGTTGTGTTGTTGTTGTTGTTAGATGCCATAGAGTCATTTCCAACTCATAGAGACCCCATGCACAGCAGAATGAAACACCACCCAATCCCACACCAGCTCCATGATCCTTGCTATACTTGAGCCCATTGTCAGTTAATATGATAGCATTCTGAGTTGAGACTTGTATGGAGCCCAGTAAAATAAATTTTATACCAGAAACATGTGGTGGTGGCTTTGTGTTTAAAGAATCTTTTTAAGTAGACTAAATTTAGTCTGAAAAACAACAGTCCATGCCTCAAGATATTCCTCCACTTGAATATTGAAAGGCATGTATTATTTTCAGACTTAAGGTGGGTTTAATTGCTATTGCAAAAACAAAGTTCTTTAATGTTTTCATTATAAATCTTGTTTTTGACTTAAGAAAAAATTAACAAAACAAAACAAAACAAAACAAAAAAAAAAACGTACCTCCAGAGTGAACCTAAAATTTTACCATTGAATGGAAAATTTTAGGAATATAGTGTATAAACTTTGCAGCCAAACAAAACTTAATAAAAAATTGTCTGATTTTTCCTCACTTTGGAAATTCTCATCTTCAGTTTTCAGATAGCTGTGTATATGACTCTTCAATGCCTATTTTGACAGAATTTTAATGGGATGTTTAACTTTCCAAGAACACCATTGGATTTATAGAATATTACAATATAGAAGCTATCATAAGGGCTGATTGTCAGTGTGCTTCTCTGCACTCCCACAGGGCAGAGAGTTCTGTGTCATGGCAACTTGAACAAGAGGCTTAATTACACCTGTCTGTGGAAGCATAGAGTCCGTTGGTGGTGCAGATGGTTAAAATACTAACCAAACAGTTGATGGGTCGGATCCACCTGGAGATGCCTCATAAGAAAGGCCTAGCAATCTACTGCTGTAAAGCCACCCATTAAAAACCCTATGGAGCACAGTTCTACTCTGACACAAAAGGGTCCTCATGAATCAGAATCAACTCTGTGGTAACTGGTTTAGTTTTAATTTCTTTTTGTTTGTTTGGTTTAGTTTTTTGGTGGAGAGATGGTATGGAGGCTGGGATGGCAGTACCTCTGACCATAAGTAGTTCTCCCCTAAGTACCCTTCCTTTCCTTTATTCTCCCTGGTGCCTTCCTGAATCTCTGTGAGCACCTCCTCTCCTGTCTCCTGATATCTCTACAACCCTTTGTTTGACAGTGGGAGGAAGATTAGCTGTGTGAAATTGTCTCTGTAGCTTCCTTGCTTTCCTCAAGGAAGAATTGCCACATAAAAAACACAACTAATTAGGTTCTAAATGTGTATGACAATGCAGGGTATTGAGCTTAGTGTCACAAGACCCAGGTCCCTTTAATGGCTTTGCTAACAGAGGCCTGAGATAATTGCCACTTAAAAAGATAGATGTCTGTTTTTCTCTCATGTAAAATGAATTTCATACATTTGTGCTTAGGCCAGGAAGGTTGCTCCATATATCTTCAGAGACTTAGAGTCCTCTTGTCTTTCTGCTCCACTGTCATTGATGCAGGCTTCCATCCTCTGGCTAACACATCTACATTTCTGTCGGGAAGAATGTATGGCAAATGGTAGAGGAACTCTCTGAGTTATCAGTGCTAGTTGCTGTCAAGTCAGTTCCTACTCACGGTAACCCCATGTGCATCAGATTAGAACTGTGCTCCACAGGATTTCAGTGGCTAAATTTTAGAAAGTATATCACCAGCTCTTTCTTCTGAGGCACATGTGTGTTAAGTTGAATCTCATTTTGGTTAGTGATGGAGCACGTTAACTGTTTCCACAACCCAAAGACTCTTGGAGTATGATCCTTTAAAGGGTTTTCCTGGAAGTCCTCTCCTGTGGCTTCTGCTTACATCTCATTGGCACTCCCTACTCTAAGGGAGGCTTGGAAATGTATGTCTGTTGGACAATGCATTACTCCACAAGAGGGGAGAAGAGATGATGGGTAGGTGCTGGTGCCCTCTACCAAATTATGGCCCTGCCTTGCAGTGACATCTTGGAACCCTGACACTCTGCTCCACCTTCTGCTGCATGGGTATTATGGTTAGCACCCAGATACTCTCCAGAGGTGCTGGGAGACTAATTTAGCTTTTTAGAGGAAGCTACTGTCAAGGCTCTATACCCAAAGAAAGACATTACCCTTCTCTCTTAGGGTCCCTTTCCCTAACCAGCAATGGGACCCTAAGCTGGGTCCCGTTAACCCTAGCTGGGTTACAAAAAAGCAGAGTTGTTTTGATATTTTCTTTATTTATGTGGTTATCCTATTCACCTATCTTTCAGTTTGCCATACTGTGCTGACAGCTAAGCCACTGATATTTCAAATACCAGCAGAGTCACCCATGGTGGACAGATTTCAACAGAGCTTCCCAGATGAACACAGACTATGAGGAAAGGCTGGGTAATCCACTTAAAAATTAGCAAGAAGATCAAGTACGGGTAGTTGAACAGGGATATATGCACAACCATACATAATTTTGGCAGATGATATTCCTATATATGTATTTATATGTGCTATAAAAATGTCCATATACATTATACAGCTAACAGGGGACAAAGTTAAGATAACTTCTTAGCCACAATCAAACAACTTGAGGAAGTGAGTTGCTGGACTTGCAGCCTCAGGACTGGGGTTGCAGGGGACAACAAGCTTAGCTGGTACAATATAGTTCTGTTAGGCCAGGTTCTCTAGAGAAACAAAACCAGTAAAGCTTATAGAGAGAGAGAGAGAGATTTATCTTAGGAAAATGGTTCACACACTTATAGAAGGTGGCAAGTCCCCAGTTCTTGGATCAAATGTCAAGCTGGAGGCTTTTCCCAACTCACACAGCTGCAGGGGCAGTATACTGGCTGTTGACTCTGACGTATGATGAATCCGAGATCACTAGGCTGAATGGTGGATTTTTCACTCACAGACAGTTGTAGGCAGCACAGCAGGATCCAAATCCACAGAAAAGTGTCTCATTTTCCCAGGATGTCCATAAAAATATTGGAAGCAAGCCACAGTCCTAGGGAAACTCCCTTTTAATGGATTGGCTGCTCAAAACATATACATCTGATCTCATCATGGAGATAACCCACATCACAACTGCTTAAACTATTCAGAATTGTGGTCCAGCCAACTCCTCCTATCACAATAAACCAAAAAACCTAACTCACTGCTGTCAAACCAGATCTGACTCATAGTAACTCCTCTTTGGGTTTGTGAGGCAGTATCACTATGAAAGTAGATTGCCCAACCTTCCTTCCAAGGAGTGGCTGGTGGGTTTGAACCACCAGCTTTCGGGTTAGCAGTCAAATGCCTTAGGCACTACACCACAAGAGCTCCCACTGTCAAAATAGTACAAAAAAATATTGTTCTACATATTACTTTGGTGAATAGTGACTGGGGTCTTAAAAGCTTGTAAACAGCCATGTAAGATGCAACTATTGGTCTTTCCTTATCTGGAGCAAAGAAGAGTGAAGAAAATAAAAAAAAGCATGGAAACAATTAGTCCTGAGAACAATGGGCCATGAGAAAGTCAACCTATAGGACCCTGAGACCAGAAGAACTAGATGGTGCCCAGATACCAATGCCAGCTACTCAAAAAGGCATCAAACTTGGAGAGCCTGGACAGAGTGGGAGAAAAAAATGGGGAACAAAATTGAAAACATAAGAAAAACCAGGATATCTAGTTGTATAGAGACTGGTGAAACCCGAGACTATGGCTTCTAGTCATCCTTTAGGCCTGGAATTGGACTCACTCTCATGACTTAACTCTCAGCCAAACAATAAACAGGTCTATGAGCTGAACAGCCACACCAGGGAGATGGACCCCTTAGACCAATCAACCATGGAGGTTCAGAAGGGCAGCATTTTGCCCTCCCTAGAATGCTAGGGAGACAAGAATGCATTTTAAGAGGGACACAGGGAAAGTGTGACCACAGTAGGAAGAAAGCTATTACATAGTGGGGATTATAAGTAGAGTCACAAAACAAAATGTGCATTGTACTGATGAATGTAAAAATCTTTGTGAAATTTGTAAAATTTCACCCAAATCACAATAAAAAGTTTATTAAAAATGAGCCATTGGGAACCTTATGGATCTCAATAGAACACTGTCTGACTTCCTTACATCGGACACATTATCAGAAAGGCTCAATTGTTGGAGGACATTGTATTTTGTGAAGTTGAGGACAAGTGAGGAAGAGGGAGACCCTTGATGAGATGTATTAATACAATAGCCACAGTAATGGATTCAAATATGCAATTATGAGAATGATACTAGTCTGTGCAATGTTTTGTTCTGTTGTACACAAAATTGCCACAAGTCCTAGTCGACTCGATGACAACTAGCAACAACATCCTATTCACTCATATCTAAACCCTAGTTCAAGGAAGAATACCTAAACCAGGCACTTCCACACCCAGCTTCCTATTTTTTAAAAAAATTTTATTGTGATTTGGGTGAAGATTTACAGAGCAAATTCACTTTCCATACAGCAGTTCACATACACTTTGTATCATGACATTGACCACAGTTTACCACAATACAACAGCTCCCCTCCCACTTCCTCCCCATAGTTACCTCTTCCCAGTGTCCATCCCCCCATGCACTCCTGCCCCCTGAGCTGTCTGCCTGTGCATAAACAGCCTTTCTTTCTCCCATGATTGTCCAAGGAGTGTATCTACTTGAGGTAAATGTTCAACTCATATGCCTGTATTTTGTTTGGCTGGAAACCACAGGTGTGGGTTCAATTCCAGACCTGAAGGGCAGCTAGGAGCTGTCTCAGGGGTTCCACCAGGCTCTATCAGACCAGAAAACCTGGTTCCCCCCCTTTTTTTTTTCTCCAAATAATTTTGAGTTTTGTTCCACATTGTTCTCCCTCTCTGTCAAGGATCTCCTACATAGATCCCCTTCCACGTGGATGACAGTGGTAGCCAGGCACCATCTAGTTCTTCTGGTCTCATAGTTGTATAGGCTGCAGATCGGATGGTGTACCAGTCACTAGGACTAATTGTTTCCATTAATTTTGGTTTTCATCATTCTTCTTTGCTCTAGATGAGGAGAGACCCATTGTTGCATCTAGATGGCAGCTTGCTAGCTTTTAAGATCCCAGTCACTACTCACCATAGTAGGAGATGGAACAGTGTTTTGTATAGTATGTTATGTCAATTGAGCTTGATGTCCCAAGCCCACAAGTTCAACTTGATCCCTCTGGGTACCTGGCTGTGGCCAAGCAGTGACCACAACCTTGCCCCTTGTCAGCTCTACTATACACCTGGGAATTCTGATCATTCACATAAACTTATAGGACCATTATCTGTCAACCCTATACATGTTCTTGGACACACTCCCCATTTCATAGACATACCTAATTATTCAGCCTGTCCACCCATCTATCCACCCATATACCCATTTGCTTTCACTGACAACACAGTACTGTATGTGCAAAAGGGTCCATCTTTGTTGTCTGTACCTCCCATGTACCTCTCTATGTCTTTCTCTTCCTCAATGCTGCCATATTGGTCACTCACATTTGGCACATTACCCTTCTCTTCACCCAAATAAATACTTACCTCTGTCTATCTAACAGCGTTCCTTCACCTCCCCTCCCACCCTTGGTAACCAAAAAGAACATTTCCTTCTATAGATAAACCTTTCCTTAACGTTTACAATAATGGACTAGTACAATATTTATCCTTTTGTGATTGACTTATTTCACTCAGCATAATTTCTTCCAAGTTCATCCACATTATGCAGTGTTTTGCAGATTCTACATTATTCTTTAGGGTTGTGTAGTACTCCATTGTTGTGTGTATGTTCCATAGTTTGGTTATCCATTCCTCAGTTGATGGACACCTAGGTTGTTTCCATCTTTTGGCTATTGTAAATAGTCTTGTGATGAACATGGGTGTGCATATGTCTGTTATTGTCATGGCTCTCACATCTTTAGGGTATATACCTAGTAATGGAATGGCTGGGTCAAATGGTATTTCTGTTTCCCACTTTTGAAGAAATTGCCGTACTGCTTTCCACAATGGTAGTACCATTTTACAGTTCCACCAGCAGTGTATGAGAGTTCCAATCTCTCCACAACCTTGCCAGCATTTGTTATTTTCTGTCTTGTTGAACTTTGCTACTAGTACCCAGCTTCCTATTGGCAGTTCTATGAGTCAATGTGTAGAATGTGACTATGAATGTGTAGAATGTGATGCCCTCAGTGCATCAGAACACACTGATGTCCAAGGTGCTCTGTCCTCCAATTTAAAATCCAATTGAGATATCAAGGAATTGGTACCCAGAGACAAGACTTGCCCCTTCCCTATCCCATACCATGTCAGAGATCATTATTACAAAGGGGAAGAACCTTTCTAGAGCTGTTGGCAAACAAAATCATAATGTAACATGAGAGAAGGAAAAAATAGTTATTCAGCCTGAATTTGATGAAAAATAATCCCAGTCTTATTTATCTGCTTGTTGTAAGCAATAGGTTCACAGTTGATTTCAGAGGTGGGCTTCAAGAATTTAAGTAGTGACTGTATGAAATGACACAGAGGGGTGCCCCAGATAGGACCACAGTCCACACAAACTGGAAAGCCCACCTGATCCATCCATAGGAAAGAACATCTCCTCTGCACCTAGAACTTGGTTGGGATGGATTCCCCATGACTAGCCCCATCCTGCATCAGGAGCATGCCTGCAGCTGTGAGGAGCCCTGGAGCCTTGTAGCTGCCACTGTGCTCCTAGACTTGATCACTCTGACATAGTATTTGCAGCAGTGTAAAGACACTGGCCAGTGACAGTGATGGCTGCTGGCTCACGTATGACATAGTGCTTGAAATGGAGGCAGTGTGGTAAAATGATTCAACCCATGAGTTTTGGCATTAGGCTGCTGAGTTTCAAAACCCACCTCAGTTTCTTCAGGATTTAATGGGATAATTGCAACATCTACACCAAATGACTTATCTGAATATTAAACAAAACCAAACCCACTGCTACAGAGTGGATTACAACTCATAGTGACCCCCATAGGGTTTCCAAGGCTGTAAACATTTACAGAAGCACACTGCCTCATCTTTTTTTTTTTTTTTTTCATGGAGAGTCTAGTAGGTTTGAGTCACTGACCTTTTGGTTAGCAGCCAAATTCTTTAACCACTACACCACCAGAGCTTCTTATTATACAACATAGTATGTGAAAATAACAAAAATAAAAATGTTTTACACTATGTATGGCATCTTGTAAGCACTCAAAAAAAAAGTGATCTGTTTTTTTAATTTTTTTTCCCCTTTTTACAAGGTAGGGTAAAAGCAGATTAGTGATTCCTCAGCTCCATCACCTCTAGCCTTGTGACCTTGTCTGTGCCTCAGTTTTCTCTTCTTAAAAATGTGGATAATGATACTACCTAGTGCATGAACTGCAATTAGAGCAGAGCCTGGTACCAAATAAATAGCAGTTATCATCATCATCATCATCACCACCATCATCTTTGTTACAACACACTGAATGAAGGCTCTGGGTGGAAGATGAAGACTTTTTCTCATTTCTATGCCTGTTAGAACACAATACTTGGGAAGGGCTGAGATTTTTGACCCAAATATTGTAATGATTCAAATACTTGTTGTCATTGGATCAATTCTGACTCATAGTGACCTGTAGGACAGAGTAGAACTGCCCCACAGGGTTTTCAAGGCTGTAATCTTTACAGAGGCAGACTGTCACATCTTTCTCCTACAGAGCCATTGGTGGGTTCAAACTGTTTACCTTTCAGTTTTCTGCCAGATGCTTAATCATTGCATCAATAGAGCTCCTTGGTGATTTACACATATTATATAATATAATTTTCACGAAATTCTACTGCTTGGCAGTTACAAGCCAATTTTATAGATGAAGGAGAGTCAGGGAGTGGACCCTTTAGCCATCACAAAGTGACAGAGGTGAAAATCAACCTGACTGCTGGGACCACAGCCCTCAGGCTTGCATCTAGAGCTCACTGCTCCCTGGCTTGCCCTTGGCTCCTTGCTTTCCACTGTAGCTAAAGTGGGAGGTGAGGGCACAGGGTCCTCATATTCTATGCTTGAATATTATCACCCTTGCTGCCTCTGGCAGTAAACATGTCTTAAAGTCTAGAAACAATGTTAATTTGAATCTTGATAAAGTTATGTATCTCAGGAGCCACACCTACAGGCCTTATTCATCATCCTATACAGTCTAACATAATATGATATTTGAAGCTGAAATCAAAGGTCTACAAAGCTATAAGTTGTTAGACACAGAGCCATGTCACTGGAGGACACAGTCTGGTACCTTTGGCTACAGACGGTGCCATAGAGAACTAATTGAGTAAGTACATGTAGGGGTGGCAGATGCTCTGGGCCATCCAGAGCAGCGACCAAGGAAGACCATGTCTGTGCATGTGAGATGGATGACCACTCCTGCTACCTCAAACTTCATGGGGACCAAATACTAACAACATCACAAAACAGAGCCTGATAACATTGATTGTGCATACAGATGCAACTTTCAAAAATACCCAGACATTTATTATTCTTCTATTCCATTCCAGTCTCTTGGTAGGAACTGGGGATACAAAGTCTTGTAGTTAGTGTATGCTTCCAATCATCATGAAGCTTCTGACTTAGAAGGGAGACTGAAGACTGAACAGGTGATTATCACGCAGATAGGAGAGCCAGGAGAAAAATGAACACAAGCCTCTGGGGCTACATGAATGAGGAGGCAAAGTGGAAACCCTTCTTCCCCTGAGATGAGGAGATATCTCAGATGCAGGTAGGCATGCTGGCTTGGTGGCAGAGCTGAGGGAGGTTTTGTCTTTTTCTTTTTAACCAGTGTCCTTTTATCACATGGCTGGTCTAAAATATTTCTGAAGTCTCAGATGTGAGTCCTGGCTAGATAATTTACTGTGAAGAAACAATTTAGTCCCTCTAAGGCTGGCTGTTCAAACCCACCAGCCACTCCTTGGAAAGAAGGTTGGGCAATCCTACTTCTGTAGTGATACTGCCTCGGAAACCCAAGGAGGGGTCGTTATGAGTCGGGGCCAACTCGATGGCACATAACAACAACAACGATAACACCTTCATAAGGAGCCCTGGTGATGCAGTTGTTAAGCACTCACTTGCTAACCAAGAGGTCAGACGTTTGATCCCACTAGCTGCATCTGAGAAAGATGTAGCAGACTGCTTTTGGGAAGTTTACAGCCTTAGAACCTCTATGGGGCAGTTCTATTTTGTCCTGTTGGGTTACTAAGAGTTAGAATTGACTCAATGGTAAAGTGTTTGCTTCCTTTTTGGGAACACCTTCATGCCGGTTTTTAATTTTTCTCCCCAGTCCTAACTTAGGTCCTTACTTATGACTCTGTGTAGTTTGCTTATTGGATAGTGCAAAAAGGGCAAGGAGGCCACATATTCTGACCTCCTAGAACCCCACAAGAGGAAGGCAGAATCACCATCAATAGCTCAAGGCCTATTACTGCAATGCCGGACATGCTGCCTCCCTCCCACCCTTTCTCCAACTGTTCTTCCCAAAGCACCAACCACCTCTGTCCTGGGTTCGATAATTCACTGCAGTGACCACACAGAACTCACAGATTATGAGGTTTATTAGGGAAGCACCAGGCTACAATTCGAGTTCAAGAAAAATGCTCAGTCTCTCCCCCAGCCCGCCGTCTCTCAGCCAAGTCTCTCAGTCTCTCCCCCAGCAGTGCATGTCCCTCGGTGTCTTACTCAGCAATGCATGTCTCTTGTTTCTCTTTCCCAGCAGCACGTGTGTCTTTCAGGGGCGCGTGTCTCTTTCAGCAGCACGTCTTCCTCAACCAGCAGTCAGAGAGATTCTGCCTCTAGGAGGCCTCCTTTGAGCTTGGCAGAGTGGCCAAACCAACCAATCATAACAATAGAATTCTAAGCACCTGAGAGAGAACCTCCCATAACATTGCACTGTGCCACACCCAACAGAAATAACCCAGGTGGATAACATTTACAATCAGGAGCTCCTCAGTTGCTCATTCCACCACTGAATTTACAATGACTTATGGGTAGAAAAGCCATACTAAGTAATTTATTACACTGCAGATAGGAAGTTTCTCTGATGGCAGTATCCTCTTTATTCCCTGAAAAAGTTACTTTTTTTTTGGAAAAAGCTATAGTCACTCTCAGGAAGGTGACTATAACTATTAATGATAGACCTATATTGGTTTCTAATAAAACTAACTTGAGCAGTTATGCAGTTACAGAGTTGGGTTCTTCCTCCTGGAAGAAAATCAAGGCTCCTCATGTTGGCCTAATTTGCATTCTTTTAATTTTAATCTATCCTTTCTGAAGGTTTAATTTTCCCTAATAAAAGTATTGGTGAATGTTTTGTTGTGTATAGTTTCACCACCACTTTATATATATATATATATATATGTATGTGTGTGTGTGTGTGTATGTATGAGTGTGTGGTGATAACATTTGCTGCTGCTTATTTTCTTACTCTTGTTGACTCTTAGAATTAGTTTCCACACTTTTTAACAGTGCCTTCATGATATCTATACACATGCCAGTGACTTTAGTATCATATTGACATTGCAGGAAAGCCATTAGAGTCTCTTGGAAGCTTTTTTTTTTTTTTTTTTTCCCTTCATCTCAAGTAAATATGGACTAGGGCATTTCCTATGCACAACTAAGATATAAGAGGTAGATCATGGTTTTCTTTCTTTCTTTTTTTGAGATTATGTTTGTGGGAGACCTATCACACAAAATAATGTTATAGAAGTGTATGTAACTTGATCCTAATCTGTGGGATTAAAAGAAAAAAAAAAACACGATAGTTATTGAGTTAACTCTGATTCATGTTGACCTCATGTGTGTCAGATTAGAACTGTGCTCCATAGAGTTTTCAATGGCTGATTTTTTGGAAATAAACCATTAAACCTTTCTTCTGAGGTACTTCTAAGTGGACTTGAATCTTCAGCCATTAAGTTAGCAGGTGAGTACATCCAATTGTATCACTCAAGGCACAAATGCCAGAAAGTGTGTGAGAAGAGAAAGTAGCATGAGGGATGACAGTAGTTGCAGAAGGAACCACAGAGGACAGGAGCTGTGAGACAGGCCGCTGAGCAGAGAGGTTCCAGCCCCGGGAGTAATGTTTCCTACAGAAAGGCTGAAAATGGAGATGTCTAGGCCCCGTTTCCTGAGATTTTGTGTCAGGGAACTTTGCATCTTAAAAATTTCCCCATGTGCTTCTGATTCAGGTGTCCATAGGCCACCTTTTGAGAAATTCTCTCATAAAAGGCAGATAGACAAAGAAGATAAAGGAAGGCATTTTGCTTTTAAGAAGTAAGCACTTGACAGCTGTTGATTGTGTGTCTTCTGTCCCACCTTAAGGTGGCTTCCTTATAAAATATTCTGAGTTAAGTTTGCCAGAGCTCTCAAGGAATATTTTAAAAATAATTTCAAGTGGTATCTGTGAAACACCTCTCTCTAAAGAGCTGAAATAACCTTATTTTCTTGATCTCATCTTTGTGAATCATTGTCTCATGAATTTGGAAGACTGTGTGTTGGAAAGGAATGAAAATAAGACTAATTCTTTCTTCCTTTGACAAATGAGGAAATGGAGGTACTAGAAAGGGCCATTGTTATAGGCCATTAGCAATAGACATGATGTCAGGTAATGGGACTTAGAAAGAGCTCAGGGGCAAGAAAGGGCCCAGCCTCTTCCTCCTAAGTTGCCACAGATGGGTAAGGAGAGAGAATGAGCATCAAGATGTGACCCAGGCATATCCAGAAATTCTGCTGAAACTGTCCACCATGGGTGATCCTGCTGTTGACCAGGCAAGCAGACTGAGCAAGACCAGAGAATAACACAGGAAGGATTTGATGGGCATGTCTCAGGAACAAGCAAACTCAAACCCACTGCTATTGAGTTGGATCTGACTCATAGAGACCCTTCCTTGGGTTTTCAAGATATCACTGTGCAAGTAGATTGCCCAACCTTCCTTCCAAGGAGTGGCTGGTGGGTTTGAACCACCAGGCTTGTGTTTAGCAGTCAAATGCCTTAGACACTATGCCACCAGAGCTTCTTTGGAGGTGCAGATTACCAGAAGGGAGTAGGAGCTGTGGGCATCCTTTGACCATTTGTTCTATCAGCTCTAACCTCACCCCTTTCCAAAAAGGATTTAAGAAGTACCACAATAAATGACATGGAAGTGTACACTTGTATTGTGTATGACCACCACGTGTCTGTCAGTCTGTGGCATTGTGGTGGGTACTGTGGTGATGCTGGCAGCTATACCACCAGTATTTCAAATACCAGCAGGATCCCCCATGGTGGACTGTTTCAGTTGAGCTTCTGGATTAAGACAGACTGGGAAGAAAGGCCTAGAGATCTTCTTCCAAAAATTAGCCAGTCAATACCCAGAACATTGTCTGAGATTTTGACTTGCTTACTTTGGATGCATTATTAGAAGAGACCAATCACTAGAGAAGGACATTATGTTTGGTAAACTGGAGGGCCAGTGAGGGCTAGTGAGCCCTCAGTGAGATGGACTGACATAACAGCTGCAAGGATGGATTCTAACATACCAACAACTGTGAAGATGGCAACAGGACAGGGAGATGTTTTATTCTGTTGTGCATGGAATTGGGTATGAGTCAGAGCTGAATTAATGACAACTAACAGCAATATCAACAACATTGTTAATGAGATAAAACTCAATGCATGAAAAAGATGAAGAAATAAATTTACCACAAGAACTAATATTGTTACCATAAATGAGTCAGAGCAAAAAAGAAAATATACCTGGTTATGCAGTGTTTGCTAATTTTATTTAAGAAGTATAACAATTCTTTGAGAATATTTCAATTTTTATGACACATTTTTAAAATAGTCTGACATTTTATTAGAAATATAATAAAGTGAAATCCCATACAGAAATTTTGAAACTACATTAAAAATACAAACAGGAAAGAATGAAATCATCCACAATCTTATTATCCAATATTTGTTGTTATTAAATGCTGTCAAGTAGATTCCAATTCCTGACGACCCCATTTGTGCAGAAGAGAACTACTCCAAAGAATTTTCAGGGCTGTGATATTTCAGAAGCACATCACCAGGCCTTATTTCTGAGGTGCTTCTGGATGGGTTTGAACCACCAAGCTTTTAGTTAGTAGTCCAGTGGTAAACCATTTGGGGCACTCAGGGACTATCCAATATTAAACGCAGTCAATATTGTATTGTATTTAAGAACAATTTTTTTATTTTTTTTTCTTTGTAAAATTTTTATTATGAAACTTTCCAGACTTACACAGAAGTAAGAACAAAGTAGTGATCTTCCATGTATCTAGCAGACTTTAGCAATTGTCAGTAGCCCCAGGGTTACAGGTGAGGAGAGACAACTCAGGGACGCCTGAAGTAGCAAGCAGGAAGAGCAGGAGAAAGGGGATTAAAAGCCAGGAAACCAGAGAGAAGAGCAGTCAGCTGAAGGGATTAGGTGGGGAGAGGCAACTCAGGCCCACCCAGAGTAGCAGGCCAGAAGAGCAGGAGAAAGGGGATAAAAAGCCAGGAACCCAGGCAGAAGAGCAGTCAGCCCCAGGGACAGCTCAGGGATGCACAAAACAGCAGGGCAGAAGAGCAGGAGAAAGGGGATTAAAAGTCAGGAAGCCAGACAGAGGTACAGTCAGCCACAGGGACCTAGTTGGGTGTGATAAGAGGTCTCCAACAGCAAGACAAACTTGTCTGCCGGTTTGTCCTACTGTGGTGACATGTGGACTTGAGTTTTGAGGCTCAGCCTCTGGTGTTTAAAACCCAGCAAGATGCACCTGGTGCACAGGTAACAGCACAGCTTCTTGACTGAGACAGACTAGGAAGAAGGAAGAGGCCATCCATTTATCAAAGAATTGGCCAGGGAAAACCTTATGAAAAGTAAAGAAACACTGTTTGGTACATTACCATGCACCTTTAGTAATAGTCCGTTTAGGCTAAAAGGCTATCAAAATAGGACTGGGAAAGAGCTGCAACATCTGAGTAAACCCAGCCTTACTCATATGGAAAAGAGGAATATTTCAAAA
>NW_006921637.1:4722190-4740487 GCF_000298275.1 Orycteropus afer afer | reverse complement strand
TGGTAGGGTAGAGGGTCAATGAAAGATGGGGAGGCCTTCAACGAGATGGATTGACATGGTGGCTGCAATGATGGGCTCAAGTATAGCAGGGATTATGGGGCTGGCGCGGGATCGGGCAGTGTTTCGTTCTGCTGTGCATGGGGTTGCTATGAGTCGGAAATGACTCGACGACACTTAACAACAACAACAGTATTATTCTGTGCATTACCTGTTTAAAATTTTCGATTATATGTAAAGATGTACCTTTGTTTGTTTCACTTAGTGTCCTATAGGGATTTCATTTTTGTTCCCATGTCATCAACAATTAATCTTAAACTTTATATACAATGTTGTACATGATTTCATGGAATAATTGGCACTAAATTTTAAAGAAAAGTTATCATCTGGATGTGATACTGGTATCATTTTGACCATGTGACTTTGGAAAGCCTTGGTCTCTGTACATGCTCCTTAGGTTAACCCATCTCTTCCCTGTCTACCTGCCTCCCTCCCTGCCCCTAAGCATTGCTGTCTGTGGTAGTTAAATTTGTATGTCAACTTGGCTGGACCTGGTTGAGTGGCTGGGCTGGTGGTAGTCATTCCCCATGATGAGACTGACAATCAACTCCATGGTGGGATCTACCATAAGCAGACTTTGGGATGTGGTCTTCTTTCTCTATATAAGGAGAAGCCTTGGGGATAGTCTCTAGCTTATGGCACGTGTGGACCCTGCATGTAGCCATATCATTGTTCAGCAGCCTGCCGTGCTCTGCCGACCTTGGGACTTACAATGGATTTGAATTACTGGCCTTCCATGTGGTTTGGTAACGTTGGGACTCTGCCATTTTATTTGTCAACCTTGGGCTTGTTAGCCTTAGCAACCAGTAGCTGCCTGAGTGAAGAGATGCCTCTAGCTTTGTGGGCCAGGAGCAAGAGGCAGAGCTGAAGCCCAAGGTTGAGGAGCTTTCACTCAGCCCCTAGAGCCTGGCACTTTAACCTTAGTTTTCTAGCCTCCTGAACTATAAGAGAATAAACGCCTGTTTGATCAAGCCATCCCATTTGTGGTATATTCTTGTCAGAGCAATATGAGGTAACCAAAATACCATCCACACTGCATTCATGCTCTCTGCTTCTCTGGGGGCCTATGCTTTTGGAGCTGTGACACTCTTCTTAGGTAGTTACACGGATTCTCATCCCACAGTTGCTGATTCTTGCAAATCATCCACCTCCATAAGCCTTTATAGGATTGCAAAGTTTAAGTTTTAACTCTTAGAGGATAAAATTCACAATGGAGTCTGACCTTTGTGATTACAGCCTTCATATTGAGAAGTGCAGGCTTAAGAAGTCTGGCTCTCTCATCTGCCAGCATACCAGAGTACCTGGTCTACTGTCATCTGATGGGTAAAGGATGTGCAGCACTGCAAAGCAGAGGCCCCACCATTGAATTTTCTTATTCAGTTCTGCAATAATGAATTGTCTGCATTTATAACATTTACTGAGGGTTCCTCTGTACTGTGTATGGCAAGCACTGTTTCTGTGTGCTGATAAATCCTGCTAATATCATGGTCATCATTCATGAGGTATGTTTGGCCAATCACTTGCATAAACTATGGCACCCAGCCTGCCCTGAGACTTTGTGCTCAATCCATTCAGTCCTTCAGTTATTAAGTGTTCACCATGTTGCAGATAGTGCTTCGTATTCTGGGCCCAGATAAAAGTTTCACCAGAGTACTGCAGTACTGTTGGACTGGGTCAGTGAATGATTTTGGTTTGACTTTGAAAATGAGAGAGACTTGAGAATCTCCATTGATAGAAGTAGGGAGGTAGTAGTACCTATGTTCTGTTCAGGCTCAGAATTGAGAAGTCACTCTCAGCCTTCTTAATATGTACAGTCAGGTGTCCTACACTATATACGTGTGATTGACTGGGATGTCTCATGTAGCTGGGCTCTGGGGAAATTGGTTTCAGTGGCTGGAAGTTCACAGGAGTTTTCCACCAACGAAGGAGGGAAAAAAGTGCTTCCGAGGAAGCACTGCTGAGGGAAACTGACTGGTGACTGGTGGTAATCCAATAGCAGCACCACACTCTTTCTGAGCTATAGGGTCCCTCCCACACTGAGACTGGTTGTGATTTTTGTATTTGGAATTACTGTTTCATTCATCAATATAGAAACTGCTGCTTTCTTCTGTTTCAAAAGTTTCCTAAAGAAATATGCAGTGGTGGCAATTATATTATGTGTGGAATAAACTAGTTTTCCAAAGTACCTACAGAGGTCCCTTGCCGTAAGGCAATAAAACAGATAATGGGTCTATAAACAGTCAGTTCCTATACACAGATCTTCCTCTATGCTGGGCCTCAGCAGCACTGAGATCCCTGTGGGTGTTGCCTTGTGAATGATTTTACATCAATGAGCTTGGTTGGTTCTTGAGGTCTTGCTCCCAGTTCTGTACCATTCATAATATATTTCTGTAGTGTCACCTTTGGTCATTTCATCCAGGAAGCAAGGAAAAGAGGATTGATCTATTTTGTGTAGTTAATGAAATAAATGAAATAAACAGCATGGCTAGAGGTAAAGAGCATAGACAGTGGTCTCGGAAGACTTGACTTTGAATCCTGATTCACCCCTGTTTCACTCTGTGAACTTTGTACGGGTACATGGTCTCTATCAGTCTCATTTTTCTCATCTATAAAATGAAAAAAGTGAGACTTTAAAGTCTCTATTAACGTTTGGAGATTTTAACTCTCCAAAATGATAACAAAAACTATTTCACTATGAGAAAACCTACTGGAATAATGAAAGCAAACATATGGTGAATTAATCAGGTCACACGAAGCCCAAGCCTGCCTGCCAAGCAGTATGACTTGATGAGAAAGGACTTTTTGTTCTACGTCTGGTGGCTTATCTTTGTTCCCCTACTTCTACCAATGACAGCAGTAGGCTAATTCATCTTAGGGAGAACTTACCAAGTTGGACGGATGTGAAACAGTCTGTCTCTGTGGGTAGATCCATTGTCTTGTCTTTGAGATCAGCTGGGACAAGGTAATATAAAAAGGTGGGAGCTGTTTAGGCAAAACTACACTGTTTCTTCATTTTAATAGCGGATGGCTATTGTTAGTCCTTGGTTGGTAAAACAGTTAATGTGTTTGGTTGCCAACCAGAAGGTTGGAAGTTAGAGTCCAAACATTGGGTCTTCAGGAGAAAGCTTTGATGATCTACTTCCTAAATATCAGCCACTGAAAACCCTGCAGAACACTGTTCTACTGTGGTACACATGGGATCAACATGAATCATAGGGGACTCAACTGAACTGTTTTGGTTTACATGTTATTGCTAGTTGACAACTAGTCTATTCAGAATCATGGTGATCCCATATATTACAGAGTAGGACTCCTCCATAAGATTTTCCTGTCTAGAATCATTATAGAAGTACATTTCCAGGGCCTTTGTGGCACTGTTGAGTGGGGTTTTAACCACCAACATTTTAGGTTAGTAGTCAGGTGCAAACTGAGCTCTCTACTATTTTTAACTCTGAGGCTTTTACTCTTTGCTTGCTGAGCTAATGCATTTGGGCTTCCTGCTGCTGCACATTGGGAGCTAATGACTCTGAACACATGCTGTTTCAATCTGGCATTAAAGGACAATGTATAACCATAAGCATTTGAAAACAGAGAAGATCTCAGTGGATATCATCTGGGTCCATCATTTGAAAGGAGAGAAAACTAATAGCAGTGACATCAGTCTTGTCACTGTAGACTTCAGGTGAGCTGATATGGCTGAGGTGGGCTCAGGGCACTTGAGAACAAAACGAATTCTCACTTCCCTACTGATTGTGCCTTTGGTTGGGGTGGGAGTAGGCTGCTATATTGGATCTACCGTGTGCCAAGCATGGTACTTTTACTTTGCCTTCATACGCATGTTATTTAATCCTCACATCCACTTCCTGAGTAGCACATTATTTGCCCTTAAAGTGCATGTAGGACTTTGGTGCTTGGGAGGAGTGCAGAGGGCATTTCAGATCTTCAACAGAAATTCACTCTGCTCTTACTACATACCAGATCCTATGTTAAGTTCTGAAGATTCAGGAGTAGGCAGCCTGGCCCTCACAACTTCACAGTTTGGAAGACAGCCTAGAGAAACACAGTGATATCCCTAAGGAGATAGAATGAATCAGCTGCCAAACTGGCACTTACCCTAATCTCTGTTTCTCCATGTCATGTACCACCCTGCAAGGCATTCTCTGTGTTACTCATGGCTGCATCCCTTGAGGATATTTTCTGAACAGAAGTGTACCAGGATTGTATTTTCCACAATTACATAAGGCTCTCCTATGGCCCTACTGGAAGGGCACAATGTACATTGCTGGAGACAGAGGGCCAGGCATCATTATCTCATCTTAATCAGCCTAGAATTTCAAGTTTGAGTGAAATTGTGTTTTCATCATCACATGTATGTGAAAAATGAATGTTTTATAATGATTGATCCTTCGTGAAATACTGAAACTTGTTGGAAAATGAACTCCTTTCATATTGTACTGTCAACTGTAATAATGATAATACTTATTATAATCGAATTATAATACTTAACATTCATTGGGCACTTGATATATGCCAAGCATTGCCTTAGCTTTTTTTTTTTTTTTTACACATCAGCTAATTTAACCCTCACAACAAATCTAGAAGGTAATAATATTTTCCCCATTTTAAAAGTGAAAACACTGAAGCCTGGAGCATTAACCTTCCCCCTCTAATATCATGCAGCTGGAAAATGGCAGAAATGTAATTGGAACCATGTCAGTTTGACTGTAGAATCAATATTTTACTCACTTGCTAATCAGCCTCCATTTAGATCTGATTGGAAATACATTAAAGAATGCATATCGCCTCACTTTAAGTCCTTGAACTGACAAAAGTGAGCCAAGAAATTTGTAACAATCTAGAATGGTAATATTGTAGAATAAATACTTTGTAAGAACTTTACTTATATATTTTTAAATTTTTATTGTGAGTTGGGTGAAGTTTACAGAGCAAATTCATCTTCCATACAACAGCTCACATACACTTTTTCTCATAATATTGACTGCCTTCTCCCACAATGCAACAGCTCTCCTCTGACTTCCTCTCCATAGCTTTTTCTTCCATGTCCTTCCCTTCCATGCACTCCTGCCCCCTGAGCTGTCTCCCTGTGCATACACAGCCCTTCTATTCTCCCATGATTAATCTCTCCAAGGATGTATCTACCCAATGTAAATGTTCAGCTCATATGCCTGTCTTTTGTTGGGTAGAAGCAACAGGAGTGGCTTCAATTCAATTCTAGACCTGAAGGCCCACTAGGGGCCATAGTCTTAGGGGTCCCATCAGGCTCTATCAGACCAGCAAACTGGTCCCTTTTTTTTTTTTTTTTTTTCTTTTAAATCATTTTGAGTTTTGTTCCACATTCTTCTCCCACTCTATCCAGGATCTCCTACATAGGTCCCTCTCCAAGTGATTGATAGCGGTAGTTGGGCACTGTCTAGTTCTTCTGGTCTCATAGTCATATAAGCTGAGGATTGCATGGTGTACCAGTCCTTTGGACTAATTGTTTGCATGCATCTTTGGTTTTCTTCATTCCTCTTTGCTCTGGATGGGGAGAGACTCAACATTGCATCTAGATGGCCTCTTGCAAGCTTTTAAGATCCCTTTCACTACCTACAAAAGTAGGATGTGGAACAATGTTTTTGTGTAGTATGTTATGCCAATTGAGCTTGATGTCTCCTGTGATTATGGTTCCAAGCCCACAGGTCCAACTACTCGCTCCCTTTGGGTAGCTAGCTCTGTCCAAGAAGTGACTACAACCTTTTCCCTTATCAGCTCTACTATATACCTGGAAATTCTTACTGAAGATACAAATACACTTGTAGAAACATTGACAGCCAACCCTATAAATGGTCATAGATTCACTTCCCCCTCCATAGACATACCTAGTTGTTTAACCTGTCCACCCATCTATCCATCTGTAGACCAGTGTTTGCCATCACTGACAATGCAGTATTGTATGTGCAAAAGGGTTCATCTTTGTTGTCTGTACCTCCCATGAACCTCTCTATGTCTTCCTCTTCCTCAGTGCCACCATGCTTATCACTCACATTTGTTATTGCCCTTCCCTTCAACCCAATCAATACTTGTCTGGTGACTATAGGCTTTTCTTGATGTTCTTTTTCTAATTGTTGGAGATGTTGGTTTAAAGTATTGATTTTGGATCTTTCTTCTTTTATGATGTGTGCATTTATTGCTATAAATTGGCCTCTGATCACTGTGTTTGTTGTGTCCCAAAGATTTTGGTATGTTGTGTTTTCATTCTCATTTGATTCAAGGAATTTTTTAATTTAATTTTTTATTTCTTCTATTACCCAATCATTCTTAAGGAAGGTGTTGTTCAGTTTCCATGTGTTTACTCTTTTTCCGTTGATCTTCCTATTGTTGATTTCTAATTTGATAGCATTGTGATCTGAGAAGATGCTTTGCAGTATTTCAGTGTTTTTTAATTTATTAAGGCTTGTTTTATTGCCTATCGTATGGTCTATCATGGAGAATGTTCCATGTGCTGTTGTTCAGTGAAGTGCTCTGTAGATATCTATAAGGTCAAGTTGATGAATTGTATTGTTTAGTTCTTCTGTGTCTTTTTTGAGTTTCCAGTTGTTCTATCTTTCATTGAAAGTGGTGTATGACTATGTAGTCATCTATTTGCCTTTTCAATTCTTTTAAAATCTAATTTATGTATTTTGTGGCTCTTTCATTGGGTCCATAGATATTTATTATGGTTTTATCTTCTTGTTCAATTGATCCTTTAATCATTATATAATGATTCATTGTCTCATTGTGGTTTTTGGCTAAAAGTCAATGTGGTAGTTAAATTTATATGTCAACTTGGCTGAGCCTGGTTGAGTGGCTGGGCAGCTGGTGGTAGTTTTTCCCAATGATGAGACTGGCAATCATTTCCATGGTGGGATCTATCACAAGCAGCTGAGTAGCTGCCTTTGGGATGTGGTCTTCTTCCTATATATAAGGAGAAGCCTTGGGGATAGTCCCTAGCATATGGCACGCTTGAACCCTGTATGTAGGCATATTGTTGTTCAGCAGCCTGTCATGCTCTACCAACTTTGGGACTTTCAATGGACTTGAGTTAGTGGCCTGCTGTGTGGTTTAGTAATATAGGGACTATGCCTTTTTCTTTGTCAACCTTGGGCTTGTTAGCCTCAGCAGCCAGTAGCTGTCTGAGTGAAGAAATGCCTCTAGCTTCAATGAGCCAGGAACAAGAGGCAGAGCTGAAGCCCAAGGTTGAGGGGCTTTCACCTAGCCCCTAGAGCCTGGCACTTTGAACTTGGACTTAAAGCCTCCAGATTGTAAGAATAAACTCCTGTTTGTTAAAGCCATACTATTTGTGGTACATTCTTTTCAGAGCAGCACTAGGTAACCAGATGAGAAAATTTTATCAGAAGTTAAAATTGCCACTCTTGCTCTTTTTTGGTTACCATTTGCTTGATATATCTCTTTCCAACCATTGATTTTTAGTCTATTTTTGTGTTTGTGTCTAAGATGTGTCCCTTGTAGACAGCATATTGATGGGTTATGTTTTCTTATCTAGTCTGCAACTCTCTGTCTCTTGAGTGGTGCATTTAATCCATTAACATTCAGTGTAATTATTGATAGATATGAATTTGTTGCTGTCGTTTTGATATGTGTTTTTTCATGGTGTCCCTGGTTTCTTTGTTCCATATTATTTTCTGTGCTGAGCTTGTTATGTTTCTGAATTGTGTCATCATTTCCTTTGTTGCTGTTGTTTTAGTATATGCTGAATATTTGTGCTTGTCCTCTTTTTTATTGTGATGTGAAGATTTGTCATTTTTCTTTGAGGTTACCCTGTGATTTATAATTTTCTCCCCAAGTTTAGAACAGTCCATTCTATCTTGCAACTCTCTTAACTTTCTCACCATTTAGAAGCTATGTGACTGCACTCTTTTTCCCCTCTTTTGGTTTGTAGTTGTCCTCATTTGCCAATTGATGTCTCTGGTTCCCTGTTTATGCTCTTGTAAGCTTATTTTGCTTTGGATATGTCCATAGCTATGTTGATTTCTGGGTTATGTCATCTTGTGTATTAATATTTGGTTGCTGTTTGCTATTATTGGTTCTCTGTTCAAAGGACTTCCTTTAGTATCTCTTGTAAGGTTGGTCTTGTTTTAACAAATTCCCTTAATTTCTGCTTATGTGGACATCTCCTAATTTCACCATATATTTGAGGGACAGTTTTGCTGGGTATATGCTTCTTGGTTGAAAATTTTTCTCTTTCAGGGTTTTATATATACGATCCCATTGTCTTCTTGCCTGCATGAGTTCTGCTGAGAAATCAGAGCTTATTCTTATTGGTTGTCATTTGTAAGTAACTTTTCTTTTTTCCCATGCTGCTTTCAGGATCCTTTCTTTGTCTTCGGTTTTGATGAGTTTCATGGTGATATGTCTTGGTGATTTTCTTTTGGGGTGTATCCTGTTTGGGGTTTATTGGACTTCCTGGATGGATATATTCTCATTTTTCAACATATCAGGGAAGTTCTATTCCAACAAATCTTGGACAATTTTCTCTTCCTGTTCTGGAATTCTGATTACATGTAGGTTATTCTTTTGATGGTATCCTACTTAAACCTTAGGTTTTCTTCATTTTATTTTCCCTTTCCAAAGAAGTATTCAGATATTTGTCTTCAATCTCATTAATTCTCTCTACAATTGATTTGATTCTACTCATTTGTCCTTTCATTGTGTTTATTTATGTATTTTTGAAAATTTAGTATTAATCTTCTGGATTTCTACCTTAGATTTTGTACTGTTTCTAATATTTCACTTATTTTGGCATTTTGTTCTTGTATTTTCTTCCAAAATTGTTCTAGGGTTTTGTCTGTGTTTTCCTTCATTTTGTCAGTCTTTTCCTTGATCTATCTCTCAATCCATTGAAGGCACCTAAATATAATTCTTTTCAATTCCTTTTCAGAGTGTTCCAAAGCTGTTTCTTTCTCAACGATGTGTTCTGGGTCTGTATCCTGCTCCCTTATTTCTACTGCTTTATCTTTCTCCTTTGTGTGGACTGTGATGGTCCATTTTCTCTGAGACATTGTGACTTGCTGTATTTATATTTAATTGGTGATTTTATTTTGATGTAATTCACCAAAGATTTTCATTTCCTTTCTTTCTCTCTTTTTTTTTTTTTTTTAATGTATCTGAGTAATCAGGGTACTGTGCTCCTCTATTTGCTAGTTGGCAGCACTTATGCACTCACCATCTGTCTCCTAGTGGGTGTGAAAGAGAATGAAAGTGATTGCACAGATCTCTGTTAACTGTTTATGAAGAGCAGTTAAGGATGAGTTAAGCTCTTACTGGTAGTCGTGTATCATTGGGCAGTTGGTGCAGAAGGAAATGGTGTCCCTGATTCAGTAAGTGGGGCTGTAGAAGATGTAAGTGTGGTTGGGTCATATGGGCATGGTTGCTGTCTCCCACTCAGTTACACAACAAGAAAAATTGAAAAACCATCAAAAAAGTAAAAGCAAGAAGACAAAAAACACACAGGAACAATCACCAAAAAGATAAAAAAATAAAAGGGAGGTGGGCAATAAATGAGAGAAAATATTTAAAGAAATACTTTTAAAAGCCAAAAGAAATATGAATAGAAACAGGGGGAAAGAGAGAGAGAAAAAACAAAACAAAACAAAACAAAACAAAAAAAAAACACACACACAATATCTGGGGAAGAGGGAATAAGAGAAAAGATGTAGAGCAGGCCAGTAATGAAGAGAAAAATGGGAAAAATGCAAAAAGAAACACAAGGAATGGAGAGAACCACAAGAAAATAATGGGAACAAGGAAAAGAGAAGAGAGAAAAAGCTAAAAACTAGAACCTGGGAAGGGAGGAATAAACAATAATAATAAAAAGGGCAAGGGGGAAAAAAAAGAAAGAGAATAATTTAAAATAGACAAAAACTAAAAAATCTGGGCAGGGTGGGGCAGGACACCCAGGCTCCATCAGAGCACACAAACTGGGATGGAATTCTTGCAGGCCCAAAAGGTGGGTGGGAGTGAGGGATGGCCACACCTCCATTCATCAAGGGGGTGTGGGGTATAAGAGTAATAAAGGTACTATCACACCTTTCAAGTACTCAGTTTCCTATATGTCCTTGTAGTCCCCAGCAAGTGGAGCCTATTTTAGGTCCCTGGAATCTGAGAGAACTCTGTTGTGTTTCACATCTAAAATGGTCAAAGTGCTTTTAAACATTCAAAATGGCTGCATCCTCCAGACAGCCAAAAGTCCACAGCTCAGCCCATCTCCCTCTTCGCTGCTTACTCTTTTATTCTTCAGCCACCAGTCCAGTCCTCCATGTAGCCCCTGGCTAGCAGAGCCAATTTTTAGGTTAATTCTTAGGTCTTAACACCACTTGGCAATATGTAAGCTGTCCATGCAGTCAAGATTGCTGACAGTCTGCAGCTCCATATGTCTCCTTTTTCAGTGTTTTCATGCAGGTTCTTTTAGTAGTTGGGGTGTAGTCCACTTCTGTTACCTTCCTTTCAAAGCTCAGGACTCCCAGATTATCTTCTGTATGTATGTTAATTGGTTCCTCTTTTTTTTTGTTGTTGTTGAAAAGGGCCTGTGTAGTTTGTCTCCTATTCTGCCATCTTACCAGAACTCCTGCATTTGAAATTTTTAAATACGTGTTCTTTAAAAAAAAATGTAAGATTGCTAATTGTCCTTTTCCAAGAAGGGTTGTCCTTTATTCTGAGATAATGCCCTTCCTACATTTTTGATACAACTTTTTCCTATGTATTTGCAGTCATTATAGACATTGTATTTGTTTTTGTGCCATTGAGTCAATTCTGACTCATAGTGACCCTATAGGGTTCTAGACTATAATCATTACAGGAGCAGATGGCCACATATTTTCCCCCTGAGCAGCTGGTGGTTTCAAAACTCTTACCTTTCCATTAGTAGCTAAGCATTTAAGCATCTCTCCACCAGATATAGTAGTGGTTATATTGAGTGCCTTATTTGGGAAAGAGCTGCCTCCTCAAGGTAAAGTGGACCTTAATGACATGGATGGATTAAAGCTTTCAGGACCTTCATTTACTATTGTGACATGACTTAAATGAGAAGGAAGAGGTGCAAACATTCATTAATAATTGGAATGTGGAACACATGAAGTATGAATCTAGGAAAATTGGAAGTTGTCAAAAATGAAATGGAACACATAAGGACTGATATCCTAGGCATTAATAAGCTGAAATGTGCAGGTGTTAGCCATTTTGAATAAGACAATCATATGGTATACCATGCTGGGAATGAGAAATTGTAAAGGAATGACATCACATTCATTGTCAAAAAGAGCATTTCAGGATCTATCCTAAAGTATAGTGCTGCCAGTGATAGGATAATATTCATAAGCCTAGAAGGAAGAAGAGTTCATATAACTATTATTCACACTTATGCACGACCCTTTAAAGCCAACAGTGAAGAAACTGAATATTTTTACCAACTTCTACTGTATGAAATTGACCAAATGTGTAATTAAGGTGTATTTCTAATTACTGGTGATGGAATGCATAAGCTGGAAATAAAGAAGAAGCACAAATAATTGGAAAATATGGCATTGGTAGAAGAAATGACACCAGAGAACTGGTGATAGAATTTTGCATGACCAATGACTTATTCATTGCAAATACCATTTTTTTTTTTTTTCAAAAACAAACTGCAACTATATATACGGACCCTGCTATATGGATTCACAGGATCAAATCAACTACATCTGTGGAAAGAGGTGGCCAAGAAGATCAATATCCTTAGTCAGAACAAAGCCAAGGGCTGGTTGTGGAACAGACTGTCAATTGCTAATATGCAATTTCAAGTTAAAACTGAAGAAAATTAAAACAAGTAACTAAGAGCCAAAATATGACCTTGAGTTTATACTACCTGAGGAGCTCTAATGGCTAACCATAGGCTAATGGTTCAAATATACCAGCCATTCCTCAGAAGAAAGATTGAGCAATCTATTTCTGTAGTGATACCACCTCAGAAACCCAAGGAGGGGACAGTATGTGTCAGATATGACTTGATGACAGTGAGTTTGGTTTTTATGTACTACCTGAGTTTAGAGACCATCTGAAGAATTGATTTTTCACATTGATCACCAGTGACTGAAGGCCAGACAAGTTGTGAGATAACAATAAGGACATTATACATGAAGAAAGCAAAAGCAAAAAGACAGGAAAGAAAGAAAAGACCAAGACAGATGCCAGAAGAGACTTTGAAACTTGCTCTTGAATGGAAAATAGCTAAAGTGAATGGAAAAAATGATAAAACAGCAGAACAGATATTTTCAAAGGGCAGCTTGAGAAGACAAATGTGTTAGGCTGGGTTTTCTAGAGAAGCAAAACCAGTAAAGCTTATGCATACATATAGAGAAAGAGAAATTTATCTTAGGAAAATGGCTCACACACTTATAGAAGTTGCCAAGACCCAAGTTTTTGGATCAAACATCAAGCTGGAGGCTTTTTCCAACTCATGAAGCTGCAGGGGCTGACAAGCTCAAGGAAAGCAGGCAGTACCAGCTGTTGACTCCAACAAATGATGAATCCAAGGTGTTGACTCCAATAAATGATGAATCCTAGATCTCCAGGTCGAATGGTGGGTTGTTCACTCACGGACAGTTGTAGGCAGCACAGCAATCTACAGAAGAGTGTCTCTTTTCCCAGGATGTCCATAAATATATTGGAAGCAGGCCACACCCCTAGGGAAATTTCCTTTCAACTTAGTGTGTGCTCACAACATATACATCCAATCTCATCATGGGAATAACTCACATCACAATTGCTTAAATCACACAGAATTGTGATCCAGCCAAGTTGATACACAGCTCCAACTATCATAACAAAGTAAAGTATTATAAAGAAATATACAAAGACCTGGATTTAGAAAACTAAAAGGGAGGAACATGCTCAGCATTTCTCAAGCTGAAAGAAATAAAGAAAATAATTCAAGTCTACAGTTGCAATATTGAAGGATTCTGTGGGCAAAATATTGAACAATGCAAGAAACATCAAAAGAAGATGGAAGGAATACACAGAGTCAACGTACCAAAAAGAATTGGTTGATGTTCAACCATTTCAGGTAGTAGCATTAGATCAAGAACTGATGGTATTAAAGGAAAAAGTCCACATGCACTGAAGGCATTGGTGGAAAACAAGAGTCCAAGAATTGACAGAATACCCATTGAGATCTTTCAACAAATGGATGCAGTGCTGAAAACACTCACTTGTCTATGCCAAGAAATTTGGAAGACAGCTACCTGGCCAACCCATGGAAGAAACCCATATTCTTGCCAGAGCTAAAGCAAAGTGATCCAATGTTGTTGTTATGTGACGTCGAGTCGGACTCAACTCATAGCGACTCCTCCTTGGGTTTCTGAGGTGATATCACTATGGAAGTAGATTGCCCAGCCCTTCCTTCCAAGGAGTGGCTGGCAGATTTGAACTGCCAGTCTTCTGGTTAGCAGTCAAGTTCCTTAGGCACTATGCTACCAGAGCTCCCCAAGTGATCCAACAGAATGTGGAAATTATTGAACAATGTCATTGATATCACTTGCAAGTAAAATTTTCCTGAAGATAATTTAAAAACTTTTGCAGCAGTATACTGGCAGGAAACTATCAGAAATTCAAGCTGATTTCAGAAGAGAATGTGGAATGGCAGACATCATTGCTAATGTCAGGTGGATGTTGGCTGAAAGCAAAGAATATCAGAAAGATGCTTACCTGTGTTTTATTAACTATGCAAAGGAATTTGACTTTGTGGATCATAACACATTATGGGTAACTTTGCAAAGAATAGGAATTCCAGAACACTTAATTGTGCTCATGAGAAACCTGTACATAGACCAAGATTAAGTCATTCAATTAGAACAGGAGGATACTCAAAATCAAAACCAAACTCATTCTCATCAAGTTGATTCCAACACACAGCGATCCTCATTGGGTTTCCAAGGCTGTAAATCTTTACAGAAGTAGATTGTCTCATCTTCCTCCCATGGAGCTAGTGGTGGGTTTGAACTGCTGACCTTCTGGTCAGCAGCCAGATGCCTTATCCACTACACCACCAGAGCTCCTTCAAGAGGATATTACATGATTTAAAAATCAGGAAAAGTGGGGGTCATAGTTATAGCCTTTCGCAATATTTACTCAATCTGTATGCTAAGCAAATATGTATGCTGGACTATGTGAAAAAGAACATGGCTTCACGATTAGAGGAAGACTCATTAACAACCTGTGATATGCAGATGGCAAACCTTGCTTTCTGGAAGTGAAGATGACTTGAAGCACTTACTGATAACAATCAAAGAGTGTTGCCTTCAGTACAGATTATACCTCAATATAAAGAAAACAAAAGTCCTCACAACTGGACCAATAAGCAACAATAAATGGAGAAAAAAAATGAAGTTGTCAGGGATTTAATTTACGTGGATCCACAATCAATGCCAGTGGTAACAGCAGTGAAGAAATCAGATGACTTATTTCACTGAGAAAATCTTCTGGAAAAGACCTCTTTAAAGTGTTAAAGAACTAGTATGTCACTTTGAAGATGAAGGGGCACCTGACTTAAGCCCTGGTATTTTCAGCAGTCTATATGAAAGTTGGACAGTGAATAAGGAAGACTGAAGGACTGATGCATTCAAATTGTGGTGAACATTGAAGATACCATGGACTGGCAGAAGAATGAGCAAATCTGTCTTGGAGGAAGTACAGTTACAATACTTCTTAGAAGTGAGAATGGCCAGGTGAAGATCTCATGTACTTTGGTCATGTTGTCAGAAGGGACCTGTCCCTGGAGAAGGATATCTTGATGGTAAAGAAGAGGATTAGCAAGAAAGGGGAAGATCCTCAATGAGATGGATTGATATAGTGGCTGCAAAATGGGCTCAAGGATAACAACAATTGTGATTATGGCACAGGACCAAATAGTGTTTCCTTCTGTTGTACATAAAGTTGCCATGAGTTGAAACCAACTTGATGGCACCTTACAACAATAGCATTTGGCAGAGAAAAACGATAAGGATCCTATGTTCATTCTCAATGATTGGGGAGAAATTTGGTTTGAGAAATCCAAGGCATAAGCCTCCAGCGTCAGAATTTGCAGTGAGCGGAATTCATTGCTTACTGTTGTGTCAAAAACCTCAGTAATCAAAAAAATACTATTTTAGTACAATATTTTGAAAAATGAAAATATAGGCCCAAAAGTCCAAGATTAAGAAAATACCAAATTTTTCAATAAATTGACTACTAACCTAAATGTTGGTAATTTGAACCCATCCTCCTGTGCCATGGAAGAAAGTCCTGGTGATCTGCTTTCATAAAGATTATAGCCAAGAAAACCCTATGGAGTAGTTCTACTCTGTAACATATGGGGTCACCATGGTTAGGAATTTATTCAATAGATCCAGGCAAGTTATTATTGATTTTGCTCTTGCCTCAGATGCCAATTTAGTCCACATAGCACAACACTGATCCTGCTCACTCTGCCCATAATGGTCCCCATAGTCTGGCCAGCCCCTCTTTCTGAAGTCTTGGTCCTACCTCTCCCTTTTCATGCTTTAAATGCATCTGCTCCCAGAAAGCTATAAGTACATCCATATAATTTATCACACACACTAGGACCCTTCTGAGAATGAAAGACGGTTCTCAAAATAATTAAAAATATTATTCTGGACATAAATTGAGATGCAGTGAAGGTGTGTGGTCACCTTCCTCTGTCTGCGCACTCTACTGTGGACTACAGTTTGGGTACTGGACCTGTCCTAGGCAAATCTGAATCCAGCCTATTCTCTGGAGAACCATTGTTCTGATTATAGACCTTCTATTCTTCACACCATCGACAATCCTCACAGTCTCCTTCCTGACCCAGGCCCTTCAAAATTATTTTTGTGCCCCCAGCATTTAAGCCCCAGTTGTGACAGTTAACCTAGTCTTACCACCATAGAGGCTGCTTACTCCCTGGGCCCACAACTTCCCACTCCACATTGACAATGTATTTGTTTTCAACTTTTTAATTTTGAAATAATTGGGAGTTACAGGAAGTTACAAAAGAGATCCTGTGAACACTTCATCCATCTTCCCCATTGGTAACATCTTGCTTAACTATAGTGCACTATCACAACAAGGAAATTGATGTTGTACTATCCACAAGTTGTACAATTTATACAACACTTGATTTGGATGACATCAGTTTTATATGTCTATATCAAGTGCCTGAATTCAGCCTATTCTCTGGAGCCTACTCTCAGAGTCAGCAGCAGGGATCCAGGTGAGGAGAGGGAACCCAGGCTTGCCCAAAGCAGCAGGGTGGGAGAGCAGAAGAAAGGGGATTAAAACCCCCAGAAAGTGAGACAGAGGAGGAGTCAGCTGCAGGGATCCAGGTGAAGAGAAGGAACACAGGCATGCCCAAAGCATCAGGGTGGGAGAACCAGAGAGAGAAGACTAATAGGGTGGGGGCCAGGACTGATGGGAGTGAGCTGCAGGGATCCAGGTGAGGAGAGGGAACCCAGGCATGCCCAAAGCAGCAGGGTGGGAGAGCAGAAGAAAGGGTAGGAAAAGGCCCAGGAACTGGAACAGAGGAGGATTCAGCCACAGGGACCTGGGTAAGCATGGTAGGAGAGGTTTCCAAAAGGGAGACAAACTTTTCTGTCAGTTTGTCCTACCATGGTGACATGTTGATGTGAGTTTTGAGGCTGAGCCACTGGTGTTTCAAACCCAGTGGGATGCACATGGTGCACAGGTATCAGCCCAGCTTACAGACTGAGACAGACTAGGAAGAAGGAAGAGGCCATCCTGATATAAGAACTGTATCCTGAGAAGTTTCTGATCCTGAAGTGTAACTTGTTGCTTCCCTAATAACCACATAATCATGAGTATTGACTGTGAGTTCTTTGTGGCCATTGCAATGAATCATCAAACCAGCAGGGAAGTAGAGAGTACCTGGGAAGAACAATAGGTGTCACAATTGGTGAGGCTGGAGGGTGGTGGCATGTCTGACTTCTGTCTCATAGGAAATGTTAATCTTGATCCTCTTCCCACCTTGTTAAGTTAGAGGAGGTCAGACACCACCCCCACCATGCCAGTTTTACAAGTATGATCTAATCAAAAGAAGTACTGTTCCTTTTATTACATGATCCTTGATTGAACTTGGGGACAATTTCTTCGTTATAGAGGGAAGGTGATAATTTCATTGGGAACAGATTGGATTGATAAATAGTTTAATATTGAAAAAATTGAATAATATCATAAAACATCTACAGACTAATTGTATTTGATCAATACTCTCTTAGAAGCATAGCAAGTTTTCTGAGTATGAAGTTTGAAAATTAATGTACTTAATGCATTTTTTAAAATTTTTTTCTCTTCTTTTGCTGATGGAATTACTCCAGATGTTTCCTCTATTAACTGTTTCTTAGTTTGCATACAAAGACTGAGATCACTGACTAAATACTTCCCTTCTGAACAATCATTAAAAAATGGCTCCTTTAGAAAACTCCTTCATTAATAGAATTTAAGAGAGTCAGTATCCAATATATATAACTTCAACTTAGAGTGAAAACTCCCACTGGTATTCTCACAGTAATATAATCAATAAATTGAGGCAATTTCTCAAAACCCAAACCTTAGAGGAAAAAATAAAGGAGATCCATGAGGAGGAATATCTAAGCATGTGTGAGTTGCCTTTAGATTTTGAAACAATGCCTCCTGAACTGAAACAAGACCACATGATCCAACACCAGAACACAATATTTATAATCAGGGCATTGACGGAAAGTGCAGGAAATAAAATTACCATATCCAAGGCTTGGGACTTCATAGTGGCTCTTAACTTGCTTCTCACCACTGCCTCAAGGAACCCTGTGTATTCCCTCCTTTCCATCTTTGCTCTCTAACCTGTCATCAGGGGTGCCTGATACTGATGCTCTTGACATGAAGCCCACTCAATGATACTTGAAGTATAGAAAGAATTTACTGCAAATTCATCTAAGTGTCTCTCCTAAGAAAAGAATAACATCCCTCGATAACACATGAAATCATTTCTTTGATTCCTGTTGAGCCTCCTACTCTTAAAAACAATACCATTCACTAAACATACTGCAATATAATTTCAAAGGGAAAAATGGTTCAGGCTGAGAGTTCTGGCAAGTTGGCGGACTAGGCAGAAGGACTGCACAGACCCTCTTCAACAAAGAAAAGGGAAACCAATTAACACAGACACAGAAGATAATC
>NW_006921637.1:4720622-4721201 GCF_000298275.1 Orycteropus afer afer | reverse complement strand
CCATTCCTTGTTTTTCTTTTTTCATTTTTCCTGTTTTTTTCTTCATTTACTATTCTCCTTCCCTTTTTTTTTTTTTTCTTCTTAGTGCCCTATCCCCAGATATTGCAGGTTTGCTTGTTTTTTCTTCTTTTTTTCCCTTTTCTCTTTTTGGTTACTGTTCCTGTGTGATTACATGGGGTGTTTTTCATCCATGGGCTTTTAGTTTTTTGAAGGTTATTCAATTGTAATTTGTGTCTCACTGAGTGGGAGACAACAACAGTCCTCATAAGACACAACTACACCCACACCTCCTGCAAATTCACTTACCGAGAGAGAGCCACTTCCTCCTTCTCCACCAATAGGCCAATGATAAAAAACCACCAAGAAGAGCCTGAACCACCCTTGGCTGCTCCTCACAAACAGTTAACAGAGGTCTAAATACAATGATGTCATGATGCCTCAGAAACAACAGACCATCACAGTCCACCCAAAGAAGCAAGATAAAGTGGTAGAAACAAGGGAGCTGGATACAGACCCAGAACACATCCCTGATGAAGAAGCAGCATTGGAACTCTCTGATAAGGAATTCAAAAGAATTAT
>NW_006921637.1:4711957-4719131 GCF_000298275.1 Orycteropus afer afer | reverse complement strand
CATTGTGGTAAACTGTGGTCAATGACATGAGACAAAGTATATGTGAACTGCTGTATGGAAAGTGAATTTGCTCTGTAAATTTTCACCCAAATCACAATAATTTTTTTTTTTTTTTTTTAAAGAAAAATGGTGCAGAACAAGACTTTTTGTGCAGTTTTTACTTGCTCTCCATTAAGATTCTTTTTGTAATGTGTGGTAGTTAAGGTTGTGTGTCAACTTGACTGGGCCATGGTTTTGACAAGCTGGGAAACTGGATGTAATTTTACCCATGATGAGATTGTAATCATCTCTGTGGTGGAATCTACTGTTGTTGTTCGGTGCCGTCGAGTCATCTCTGACTCATAATGACCCTATGTACAACAGAACGAAACAATGCCTGGCATTGTGCCAGTCTCAAGATCCTTCCTGTACCCAAGCCCATCATTGCAGCCACAGTGCAATCCATCTTGTTGAGAGCCTTCCACATTTTTGTTTACCCTCCACTTTATCAAGCATGCTATCCTTCTCCAGGGAATGGTTCTTTCTGACAACATGACCAAAGTAGGTGAGATGAAGTTGTGTCATTCTCACTTCCAAGGAGCATTCCAGCTGCACTTCTTCCAGGATAGGTTTGTTCGTACTTTTAGCAGTCAATGATACTCTCAGCATTCTTTGCAAACACTACAACTCAAAAGGATCAACTCTTCTTCAGTCTTCCTTATTCATTGTCCAGCTATCACATGCATATAGTTGTTGTTGTTGTTGTTAGGTGCCATCGAGTTGTCTCCAACTCACAGTGAATAGGGTCACTATGCACAGCAGAACGAAATACACCTGGTCCTGCATCAGCTCCATGATTTTTGCTATACTTGAGCCCATCACTGCTGCCACTGTGTCAGTCTATTTCGTTGGGGGACTTCCCCTCTTTTGTCAACCCTCCACCTTACTAAGCATGACATCCTTCTCCAACAAATGGTCCCTTCTGACAACATGACCCAAGTAGGTAAGGAGCATTCCAGCTGCACTTCATCTAGGACAGACCTGTTAGTTCTTTTACCAGTCCATGGTACTTTCAGCATTCTTTGCCAGCACCACAGCTCAAAACCCTTCCTTATTCACTGTCCAGCTCTCACATGCATATGAGGCTATTGAAAATATCATGGCTTATGTTGGGCGTACCTTAGTCCTCAAGGAGACATCTTTGCTCTTCAGCACTTGAAGGAGGTCCTTTGCAGCCTATTTGTCCAGTGCTGTACGTTGTCTGATGTCCTGACTGCTGCTTCCCTTGGTGTCAATTGTAGAACCAGGCAATGTGAAGTCTTTGACAATTTCAATCTTTTCTCCATTTATTGTGATGCTGCTTATAGGTCCAGTTGTGAGGATTTTTGCTTTCTTTATATTGAGGTGTAATCCATAATGCAGACTGTAGTTTTCAATCTTCATCAGAAAGTGCTTCAAATCACCCTCACTTTCAGCAAGCAAAGTTGTATTGTCAGAGTATATTGCAGGTTATTAATGAGTCTTCTTTGAATCCTGATGCCATGTTCATCTTCATATAGCCCAGCTTCTCAGATTATTTGCTCAGCATACAAACTGAAAAAGTATCGTGAAAGGATACAACCCTGATGCCCTCCCTTCTTCATTTTGAACCATGTGGTATCCCCTTGTTCTATTTGAATGACAGCCTCCTGATATATGCATAGGTTCCTCATAAGCACCATTAAGTGTTCTGGAATTCCCATTCTTCTTCATCCTATCCATAATTTGTTATGATTCACACAAACAAATGCTTTTGCATAGTCAATAAAATATAAATAAACATCTTTCTGGTATTCTTTGCTTTCAGCTAAGATCCATCTGACATCAGCAACAATATCCCTCATTCTGCATCCTCTTGTCAATCCAGTTTGCATTTCTGGAAGTTTTCTGTCAATACACAGCTGCACTCGTTTTTGAATTATCTTCAGGAAGATTTTATTTGCATGTAATATTAATGATATTGTTTAATAATTTCTCCATTTTTGGGGATCATCTTTCTTTTGAATGGGTACGAATATGGATCTTTTCCAGTCAGTTGGCCAGGTAGCTGTCTTCCAAATCTCTAGGCATAGCCAAGTGAGTGCCTGTAGCACAGCATCCATTTGTTGAACCATCTCAATAGGTATTCCATCAATTCCTGGAACCTTGTTCTTTGCCAATTCCTTAGTGCAGCCCGACTTCTTCCTTCAGTACCATTGGTTCTTGATCATATGCCACCTCCTGAAAAGGATGAAAATCAAACAGTTCTTTTTTGTAGAGTGACTCTGTGTATTCCTTCCATCTTCTTTTCATGTTTCCTGCATCATTCAATATATTGCCCATAGAAACTTTCAATATTGCAACTCGAGGCTTGAATTTTTTCTTCAGTTCTTTCAACTTGAGAAATGCTGAACATGTTCTTCCCTTTTGGTTTTCTAACTTCAGGTCTTTGCACAGTTCACTCTAATAATTGACTTTGTCTTCTCAAGCTACCCTTTGAAATCTTCTTTTCAGCTCTTTCACCTTGTCATTTCTTCCTTTTGTTTTAGCTACTCTCCATTCAATGGCAAGTTTCAGAGTCCCTTCTGATCCATTTTAGTCTTTTCTCCCTTTCCTGTCTTTTTAACAACCTCTTGCTTTCTTCATGGATGATGTTCTTGATGTCATCCTACAGTTCCTCTGGTTTTTGGTCATTGGTGTTCAATGCACAAAATCTATTATTTAGATGGTCTCTAAATTCAAGAGGGATATAATGAAGGTCATATTTTGGCTCTCATGGACTTATTTTAATTATCTTCAACTTCAAGTTGAACTTGCATATGAGCAGTTGATGGTCTGTTCCACAGGCAGCTCCTGGCCTTGTTTTGGCTGAAGATATTGCTCTTCTCCATTGTGTCTTGTCACAGATCAAGTCAATCTGATTCCTGTGACCTCCATCTGGAAAAGTACACATGTATAGCTACCATTTGTGTTGTTGAAAAAAGGTATTTGCAATGAATAAGCCATTGGTCTTGCAAAATTCTATCATGTGATCTCCAGTGTGAATGTCATGCCATTACTCTTCAATCTGTCATTTCCAGCATAGTAGATCATATGGTCTGATTCAAAATGACCAAAACCAGTCAATTTCAGCTCACTAATGCCTAGGATATTGATCTTTATGTGTTCCTTTTCATTTTTACAACTTCCAAATTTTCTAGATTCATACAGGAAAAGTAGCTGCCTTGAGAGTGTGGGCTGTTTTCAGTATAGAAAGAGAAGTTTTGAGAAAGGTCTCTAGCTCTTTGGCACATTTTGGATCCTGCGTTTGGCCAAGTATTCATCTCTAGTTCCTGAGCTTGCACCAATGACCCGCCATGTTGTCTGCTGATTTTGAGATTGTGCCTGGACTTTAACCAGTGACATGTCATGTGCCTGTTGATCTTGAGAGTGTGCCATTCTACTTGCTGACTTTGGGTCCATCAGCCTCAGCAGCCAGCTACTGCATGACTTACAAGAACCCCTCAGCTCTTGTAATCCTGGAATAAGAGGCAGAGCTGTAGCCCAAGGTTGAGAAGCCCCTAGAGTTCACACTCTGAATTTGGACTTCTAGTCTCCTAAACTGTAAAAGAATAAATTCCTGTTTGTTAAACTATCCATTTATGGTATGTCTGTTAAAACGCCACTAAAGAACCAAGACATAATGTGAGTTAGATAATTGCATAAAGTTTGAAATCATTTACCTTTGCTTTTATCTGATCTTTTGATGATTGAATCTACATTGGAATGATTTATAAACTACTTCCAAATTTAGAAATATGAAATATTGATTTAAGTCTTTATTTATTCATATTTTTAATATTTAGTGTAGATGTGCAGTACTTTTGTTACCATTAAAAAAAAGTCCACTTTGATTCTTGGAAACTCTTGAGACCCACGCAGTTCTTTCACATCTTGGTGATTATTATAATCACTGTACATTTGGTAAGTTAATGAGGGTACATTTTCAAAACAATCGTTCAGCAATTTGCCTTTCTTTAGACATTATGTGGGTGCTTTTTTGAGACATTTTTCATGGCCATGTTGGATAATTTTCTAAGCTGAAATTAATGCAGAAAAAGTATAAGACAGAGGATATTGGAAGCAAACTTGCCCACCAATATGTGAGTAGGCAGACTCAGAACTGTTCTCTCAGAAAAAACCTTGGTCCTGCTTGCAAAAAGTCCTTGAGGAGGTGGAAGAACTTTTAATCAGCAAATGTCCTCCATGTACCTTTCAAATAGTTTCTTTTTTTAATGTAGCAGAGTGGTAAACAGTGCAGGCTAGGCTGTGTGGATTACAATTCTATCTACTGTCACTGCTTTCTAACTATACAACCCTGGCCAACTTAGTTAAGCTCCCCGTGCCTCAGCTTTCTGGTATACAAAATGTGCACTATAGTAAGAGCACCTATTTCAGAAGGAATTAATGAAAAACAATACTGTAGGAGTCAACACAATACCCACTGAGATGTTTCAACATGCAGCTCTGGAAGCACTCACTTGTATATGCCAAGAAATTTGGAAGACAGCTACCTGATAACCAGCTGGAAGAGACCTAAGCCATGGTATTTTCAATAGTCTCATATACATATAAAAGCTGGACAATGAATGAGGAAGACTGAAGAAGAATCAATGCATTTAAATTGTGGTGTTGGGAAAGAGTAATGAAAATGCCATGCACTGCCAGAAGAACAAACCAAATCTGTCTTGGGAGAAATACAGCCAGAATGCTTCTTAGTAGTGAGAATAGCCAGACTTTGTCTCACATACTTTGGTCATGTTATCAGAAAGGACCCATGCTTGGACAAGGATAGTATGCTAGGTAAACTAGAGGGCCAGTGATAAAGGGGAAGATCCTCAGTTTAATGGATTGACACAATGGCTGCAACAATGGGCTGAAGCATAGCAATGAATGTGAAGATGGTGCAGGACTGGGCACTGTTTCCTTTGGTTGTACATAGGTTTCTTATGGATCAGAATGGATTTGATGACACTTAACTACAACCTAACAACATCTCAGAACAGAGCAGCAGCCAGGCATCTAGGTAAGGGGAGGGGCCCAGGAAGCACCCCCACCAGCCAGGAAAGCAGGGGAAAAAGAAACCAGAGGACAGGACAGAAAAGAGCAGCAGCCAGGGATCCAGGTAAGGGGAGGGATGCAGGATGTACCCCCACAAGCCAGGAAAGTGGGGGGGGGGGAAGAGAAGCCAGGGGGGAAGACAGACCAGAGCAGTGCCAGGGATCCAGGTGAGGGGAGGGCAGAGAGGTTTCAAACAGCTAAGCGAGACAAACTTGCCTGTCAGTTTTTTGTACTATTGTGGCTTGCATGTTGCTGTGAGGCTTGAGGCTGTGCCACCAGTGTTTCAAGAGCCAGCAGGGTTGCACAGGGTACAAAGGTTTCAATGCAGCTTAGAAACTGAGACAGACTAGGAAGAAGAAAGAGGCCACTCACTTTTCAAAGAATTGGCCAGGGAAAACTTTATGTATAGCAGAGAAACACTGTCTGATACATTACTGTTCAACTTTATGAAAAGCCTGGAAACATTATCTGATACAATGCAGGAGAAGGAGCCCCTTAGGTCAAAAATTTTCAAATTATGACTAGGAAAGAACTGCATCATCTAAGTAGGTCCAACCTTACTTTTATGGATAAAGTAAAGCTTTTGAGATCTCCACTTCCAAATGTGATATGACTCAAACTGAGGAGAAACAGCTGCAGACATCCATTAATAATAGGAACATGGAATATATGAAGTATGAATCTAGGAAAATTGGAAGTTGTCAAAAATGAAATGGAATGTATAAAGATTGATATCCTAGGCATTCATTAATGGGCTGAAATGGACTGGTTTTGGCCGTTTTAAGTCAGATAACCATATGCTCTACTATGCCAGGAATGACAATTTGAAGAGGAATGGCATGGCACTCATCATCTCAAAGGATGTTTCAAGATCTGTCCTGAAGTACAATGCTGTCAGTGATAGGATAATAACCATACACCTACAAGGAAGATGAGTTAATATGACCATTATTATTACACCAACCACCAAAGCCAAAGATGAGGAAATTGAAGATTTTTATCAACTTCTGCAGTCTGGAATTGACTGAATGTGCAATCAAGATGTGTTAATTATCACAGGTGACTGGAATGCAAAAGTTGTAAACAAAGAAGAATGACCAGTAGTTGGAAAATTTAGCCTTGGTGACAGAAATGATGCTGCAGATCGCATGGTAGAATTTTGCAAGACCTATGACTTATTCATTGCAAATACATTTTTTGTGTGGATCATAAAAAATTATAGATAACATTGAGAAGAATAGGCATTTCAGAACACTTAATTGTACTCATGAGGAACTTGTACATAGACCAGGTCGTTGCTGTTTGAACAGAACAAGGGGACCCTGCATGGTTTAAAATCAAGAAGGGAGTGTGTCAGGGTTGTATCTTTTCACCATATTTATTCAATCTTTATGCTGAGCAAATAATCCGAGAAGCTGGACTATATGAAGAAGAATGTGGCATCAGGATTGGAGGAAAAATCATTAACAACTTGTGATACACTGATGACATAACTGCTTTCTGAAAGTGAGGATGACTTGGAACACTTACTGATGAAAATTGAAGAATACAGTCTGCAGTATGGATTACATCTCAATATAAAGAAAACATTCTCACAAGTGGACCTTTTAGCAGCATTATGACAAATGGAGAAAAGATTGAAGTTGTCAAAGAATTCACATTGGTTGGTTCTACAATTGATACCAATGGAAGCAGCAATCAAGACATCAGACAACGTATAGCACTGGGTAAAAGACCTCTTTCTAGTGCTGAAGAGCAAAGACATCTCCTTGAGGACTATGGTGTGCCTGACACAAGCCATGATATTTTCAATCGCCTTATATGCATGTGAAACCTGGATAATGAATAAAGAAGATAAAGAATGATCGATGCGTTAGAGATGTGCTGCTGGAGAAGAATGCTGAAAGGACCATGGACTGCTTGCTAAAAGAACTAACAAATCTATCCTGGTGGATTTCCAGCCAGAGTGCTCCCTGCAAGAGAGAATGACCAGACTTCGTCTCACCTACTTTGGCCATGTTATGAGAAGGGACCCTTCCCTGGAGAAGGATGTCATGCTTGGTAAGGTGGAGGGTCA
>NW_006921637.1:4709460-4710939 GCF_000298275.1 Orycteropus afer afer | reverse complement strand
CGGAGAATGCTGAAAGTACCATGGACTGCTAAAAGAACTAACAGATCTGTCCTGGAGGAAGTGCAGCCAGAATGCTCCTTGGAAGCAAGACTGGCCAGACTTCATCTCACCTATTTTGATCATGTTGTAAGAAGGAACCATTCCCTGGAGAAGGATGCCATGCTTGGTAGGGTGGAGGGTCGACGAAAGAGGGAGAGGCCTTCAACGAGATGGAATGACATGGTGGCTGCGATGATGGGCTCAAGTATGGCAGGGATTGTGGGGCTGGCGTGAGATCGGGCAGTGTTTTGTTCTGCTGTGCATGGGGTTGCTATGAGTCGGAAATGACTTGATGGCACTTAACAACTAACAACAATACTCTCCTCAAACCTGCCAAAAATTATATCAATATCTAGACTTTGTATTAGTTTGAATATATTAGTATTTATACTAATTTATATATTTATATAATTTATGTATTTGTACATTTATAAATACTAATTTGTATATTAGGAGCTGTGGTAGCTTAGTGCCTAAGGCACTTGACTGCTAACCAGAAGGCTGACGGTTCAAACCTAGCAGCCACTCCTTGGAAGGAAGGTTGGGCAATCTACTTCTGTAGTGATACTGCCTTGGAAACCCAAGGAGGGGTGGCTATGGGTCGGGTCCGACTTGATGGCATATGAAAACAACAACAACAACAACAATTTATATATTAGTATTGTATTAGCTTGAATATATTTATATAGTCTATATTGTTGTTTTTGTTATGTACCATCGAATTGGCTCCGACTCAGTGACCCCTCCTATATTGCATTTCCTTTTTTGTTTAACTTTTTTCTCCTTGAAGTTTGTAATTGCTTATTTTTTATTTACATATTACTAATTCACCTAAACTCTGCAACAGACATGAAAATCTCCCCTAATGTGTTCAAACATGTCACATAATCTATTCTACTTTCTTTCTTAGACAAAGTCCTCCTGGAACCCTGTGTTCTGCTCCCTGTGTCTGAATCAATTAGTCTCCAGGCCTCCTGAGATTTTCCTTTATCATCATCCTGAAAATTCCTTTGACCTCCTTTCTGTTTACATCCTCTGTTTGTTGAATATGCTTTTCTCCTTTATATCTTTTTGAACCATATCCTTCAACAACTTCTTTTTATTTATTTATTTTATTGTGATTTGTGTAAAATTTTACAGAGCAAATTCACTTTCCATACAGCAATTCACATACACTTTGTCTCATGACATTGATCACAATTTCCACAATTTACTACAATACAACATCTCTCCTCCCACTTCCCCCCGAGAGTTATCTCTTCCCTCTGTCCACCCTCCATGCACCTCTGCCCCCTCAGCTGTCTCCCTGTGTATAAGCAGCCCTTCTTTCTCCCATGATTGTTCTCTCCAAGGAGTGTATCTACCTCAGGTAAATGTTCAACTCATATGACTGTCTTTTGTTTGGCTGGAAGCCGCAAGTGTGGGTTCAATTCCAGACCT
>NW_006921637.1:4677513-4698715 GCF_000298275.1 Orycteropus afer afer | reverse complement strand
AAATTTATTAAGGCTTTTTTTATGGCCTAACATGTGGTCTATCATAGAAAAAGTTCCATGTGCACTGGAGAAGAATGTATATTGTGCTGCTCTTGGGTGAAGTGCTCTGTAGATGTCTCTAAGGTCAAGTTTTGGATTGTATTGTTTAGCTCTTCTGCATCTTTGTAGGTAACTTTTTGTTTTTCCCGTCCTCTTCCTGTTCTGGAATTCCAGTGACACGTAGGTTATTCCTTTTGATGATATTTCACATGAACCTTAGGCTTTTTTCATTTTATTTTAATTTTTTTGTGTGTTTGTCCTTCTCCAAAGAAGTATTCTGATATTTGTGTTCAATCTCATTAATTCTGTCTTCCATTGCATCAATTCTACTCCTTTTTCCTTCTAATGTTGTCATATATTTCTGACAATTCAGTATTAGTCTTCTGGATTTCTATCTATAGATTTAGAATCATTCCTAATTTTTCATTGCTGTTGTCATTTTGTTCTTGTATTTTCTTCCAAAATTCTTCTAGGTTTTTTTCTGTTTTTTCTTTGGTCTGTCTTTCAATCCTTTGAAGATAACTAAATATAATCCTTTTGAATTCCTTATCAGAGAGTTCCAATGCTGCTTCTTCCTCAGGGCTGTGTTCTGGGTCTGTGTCCTGATCTCTTGTTTCTACTACTTTATCTTGCTTCTTTGTGTAGACTGAGATAGTCTGTTGTCTCCAAGACATTGTGGCATTGTTGTATTTAGATCTCTGTTAACTGTTTGTGAAGAGCATCCAAGGGTGATTCAACCTCTTCTTGGTGGTTTTTTATCTTTGGCTCATTGGTGGAGAACAAGGTGGTGGTTCTCACTCAGTAAGTGAAGTTGCAGGAGGTGTGGTTGTAGTTGTGTCTTGTGGCGACTGTTGCTGTCTCCCACTCAGTTAGACAAAAATTTCAATTGAATACCCATCAAAAAACTAAAAGCACCTGGACAAAAAATACACCATGTAATCACATAGGAATAATAACCAGAAAATGAAAAAAGGAAAAAAGAAGAAGAAGAAAACAAGAAAATGTGCAATATCTGGGGATAGGGCACTAAGAGAAAAAAAGTAGAGAAGGATACTAATGAAGAAAAAACATGGGAAAAATGCAAAAGAAAAACAAGGGACAGGGTTAACCATGAGAAGAAAAAAAAAAAAAAATTGCAACCTGGAACAGGGAAAAGAAAAAAGCTGAAATCTAGGACCTGGGAGGGGATGAATAAAGAATAATACTAAAAAGGAAAAAAGTATTAATAATAATAATAATTTTAAAACAGACAAAAACAAGTAAGCTAATAACCAGAAAAAGGAAAGAAGTGGATTGCCCAACCTTCCTTCCATGGAGTGGCTGCTGGGTTTGAACCGTCAGCCTTCTGGTTATCAGTCAAGTGCCTTAGGCACTAAGCTACCAGAGCTCCTAATACATAAATTAGTATTTATATATGTATAAATATATAAATTATATAAATATATAAATTAGTATGAATACTAATGTATTCAAACTAATACAAAGTCTAGATATTGATATAATTTTTGGCAAGTTTGAGGAGAGTATAAGAGAGTTAAATTCTAACTAAGCTCTTATTTTCCAAACAAGGAAGCTAAAGTTCATTTTAAAAACCAGAAAGAATTTCAGGATAAAAGTTTCCAGAGGGTAAATAACAAGAAAAAAATGTAAAGAGTTGAAAGTGGCAGCTTGTTATAAGTGGGAATAGGGTGGAGAGAAGTTGGATACAACATTATAAGTTCAAAGAATTATTTGTATTTTTCTAAAAAGTACATGTATTATTATGATAAACACAAAAATAAAATGTAAAAGAACGAAGAAGATTATTAAAGGAAAGGTGAAGGAATAATAACACTTTACATGTATTGACTCATTTTATCTTCCCAACAACCCTATGAGATGTTTGTTGTTGTTGTCAGGAGCTCTCGAGTCATCTCCGACTCAGAGACCCTTTGCACAGCAAAATGAAACACCACTGGTCCTGCGCCAGCTCTGCGATCCCTGCTATACTTCAGCCCATCCTAGCAGCCACTGACTGTGCCAGTCCATGTCATTGAGGGCTTTCCCCTCCTTCCTTGACCCTCCACCTTACCAAGCATGACATCCTTCTCCAGGGAAGGGTCCCTTCTCATAACATGGCCAAAGTAGGTGAGACGAAGTCTGGTCATTCTCTCTTGCAGGGAGCACTCTGGCTGGAAATCCACCAGGATAGATTTGTTAGTTCTTTTAGCAAGCAGTCCATGGTACTTTCAGCATTCTTCTCCAGCAAATAGAAAAAAGTCATGTTCTTTCAGATTTTTAAGTAGTATTTATTTGATACCCCACTGCCCTCGAATTGATTGCAACTTATAATGAACTCTATTGGGTTTCCTAGACTTTATGGAAGTAGATTCCCTCATCTTCCTGCTGTGGAGGAGCTGGTGGATTTGAATCACCAACCTTCTGCTTAGCAGCCAAATGCCTTACCCACTATGCCACTAGATCTCCTCATTTCTTTGATAGTTATTTATTAATTTACCCTTTTGGACTGCCTATTACCAAGATACTTGACCTCCTGAATTAATCTCTTAATTTTCTTATATTTTTCCTCTTAAATTCAAAATTTCTATCTGTTAGGGAGATTTCTCTAAATTGATCGTTTAACCTTTTTTCATTTTTTCCTTCTTAACAAAAAAAGATTATTATTTAAATTTTAAAAAACTCTTTTATTGTTTCAGTTTCTTCCCCTCTCTCAAAAATCTTGAAGGACACTAATTATAGAAGTAATTTTTAAGTTTTCTTTTGCTGACGGCACATAACAACAACAACAATCTGCTTCCTGCATTGGATCTGTTTTTTCCAAAGTCCTTTGTTTAATTTGGTGTCCTTTATGTTAGAATATTTCCCCTAATATCTGACTCTTTTCATGTTCATTTTTATTGAAGACAAACCTATTCCCACTCATGTGACCCCATGTGTTACAGAGCAGAAACAATCCATAGGGTTTTCAAGGCTGCAGTCTTTATAGAAGAAGATCACCAGGCCTTTCTTCAGCAATACTGCTGTGTGGGTTTGGACTGCCAACCTTTAGTTATGTACTGCAGCACAGATCATTTGCACCATCTAGGGACATATTTAAAACAGAAGCACAAAAGACTGTGGGAAAGCTCGGAGTGTTTGGGTAGGATTTATCAAAAGGTGAGCTTAATTTGAGGGTGATTGGGTAGGATCTGGGTCGTTTCACGGAGGAATTCCAAATTATCTGTAACTAGATCTTTTCTTTTCTTTGGGTCAGTTTCTCCAGAAAGTAATCATTTAGCTTCTTGCCTGAAAAATATTGACCTGGCTGCCAACTTTTTAGGAAATGAATAGAGACGGGGCTGGGCAAGGTCTTACCACTGAATATGTAAAGTTGAACTGAATTCTCCACTTTTAAAGTATAACAAGTTATATTTGGTACCCCATCTGGCTGCACAATGGTCTAGGGTCTACTTCTTAAACAGATGTTGTACCTCTTCCTCTGTATTCAACCCCATATGCACCTTTGCTTTCAAAATGTGCTGCTAATAAACTCCACAGGGGTCCTGGGGCTCAGTTGTAATTCCTCCCTGGCTTATTCTTCTCCTCTACACACTTCCTTCACCTTCCACCCCATGGAAACTTTCAGCTTTCTCTGATATGCTTTTCTGATTTCAAATTTTATTGATGTCTCAACTTTTTTTTTTAACTTTTCATTGTGATTTGGGTGAAAGTTTACAGAGTAAATTGGTTTTCCATTCAAAAATTCATGCATATTATGCTTTATGGCATTGATTGCAGTCCCCATAATATAACAGCACTCTTCCCACTTTCTCCGTGTTTCCCATTGCCATTCATCCTTCTTTCCTACTCCTTCCTGCCTTCTGAGCTTTGTCCCTAGTTTAATGTTGCCCTTTGGATCTCATATGGTTGATTGTTTTGAGTGATGTGTACCCTCCTAGTGTTATTGTTCCCCTTCTAGGCCTGTCTGTCATTTGGCTGAAATTTGACCCAACATGGTAAATTCAGTTCCAGGCTTGAAGGATGGCTAATGATCATAATCTTGAAGGTTCCACCTCCAAGAGGTTCCAGTAAGCCAGGTCTTTTTTTTTTTTTTTTTTACAATTTTGAATTTTGTTCCACATTTTTCTCCCACTCTATCCAAGACCTCCTATTAGAATCACTTTTAGAACAGTCAGCAGTGGTAGACAAGCACCATCTAGTTTTTCTGGTTTCACAGGCCTAGAGGCTGAGGTTCTTGTGGTCCATTAAATCTTTGGTCTAATTATTTCTTTGGGTCTTTGATTTTACTCACTGGACAAGGAGAGACCAATAATTGCATCTTAGATGACTCTCATAAGCTTTTAAGATCCCAGTCACTATTCACCAAACTGGGATATAGAACATTGTCTTTGTTGACTATGTTATGCCACTTTACCTTGGTGTACCCCAGGCCCAGTAATTCATTCCCTTAATATGTTTGGTTATGAATAAGAAGTTTTCATATCTTTGTTCAATGCTGTACTATATTCATAGATATATTTATAGCACATATAAATACATATGTAGAAATATCTTCTGTCAAACCTATACATATTCATGGCTGTATTCCCATTTACATTCCCACTCATTCAGCTCGACTGTGTATCCACTCATAGATTATTGTTATTGCTGTTGTTGGAGGATTGTGTATGTAATAGTATTTACATTTTTTGCCTTTAACTCTTGTATTTCTCCAAGTATCTTCATTTGCCTTGATAATTTTGTGCTGATCTCTCCCTCACTATATATATTGCATGTATCAACTGTTTCATTGATTTCTCTGGACTCTCCTGGGTTTCTTTCTCTGTCCTTCTGGGGTTTTGTGCTTGTTATTTCCTCACTAAAATTTAAGTGAGATTTCCACAGAAAATGAGGTAAAACATGAGTTTATTCTGCCAAACCTCACCAGAAGCCACTGCTTAATTTTCAACAGAAATGTTCAATTCTACTCTCTCTCTGGTTAATTGTCAAAACAGTGAAATAGAGTTTATCAGGAGGCAGTAGAACATGATGTCCTAGAGAAGTGGTTTCCCAGGAATGGAAAGCATATCCCTAGGGTTGTCCAAGATTATCTGCAGGTGTTAGGAGCAAGACAACACAATTTCCATTTATATATTTACTGTAAGAGATAAAAATAAGTTAAGCTTTATTATAAATATTGTTAATATGATCAACATAATGATAATGTTTGATACTAGTCTGATTCATTTGTTGTGGTGGTCTTGGAGTACATATGATGCACAAGGACTTCCTGGCACAAAAGATGGAAGGGAGCACCACAACATGGCAAGTACACAGTGGGGTATTAGTTCAGTCTCTTTTGCCATATTGAAATAGTCCTTTAAATGGTGCTATCTCAATTTAGCTAATTCTACTATTATTTTATTTATTTATTTATTTATTTATTTATTTTTAGCGAGATCAAGAATTACTATGGAAAACTTTTGTTCCATGTGGGGATTCTCTGGTTATCTTATTAAAAAGTGCTTAAAAATGTTATTGATCTGAAGGATGTCATCCTGGTTACCTAGTGCCACTCTGACAAGAATATGCCACAAATGAGATGGCTTCAACAAACAGGAGTTTATTCTCTTACACTTTGGAGGCTTTAAGTCTGAGTTCAGAGTGCCAGGCTCCATGGCCTGGGTGAAAGCTCCTCAACTTTGGGCTTCAGCTTTGCCTCCTGCTCCCGGCCCACTGAAGCTAGAGATTTTTCTTCACTCAGACAGCTGCTGGCTGCTGAGACTGATAAGCTCAAAGTTGAGAAGTAAAAAGTCACAGTCCCGATGTTACCAAACTACATGGCAGGCCATTAATTCAAGTCCATTGAAAGTCCCAAGGTTGGCAGAGCATGGCAGGCTGCCAAACAACAACATAGCTACACACAGGGTTCAAACGTGCCATAAGCTAGAGATCATTCCAAAACAAAAACATTGCCATGGAGTTGGATCCGACCCATAGAAACCCCTCCTTGGGTTTCCGAGGCAGTATCACTACGGAAGTAGATTGCCCAACCTTCCTTCTGGGAAGTGGCTGGTGGGTTTGAACCACCAGCCTTCTGGTTAGCAGTCAAATGCCTTAGGCACTATGCTACCAGAGCTCCCATCATTCTGAAAGCTGCTGCTTATATACTGGAAGCAGACCACATGCCTAAGGCAGCTACTCAACTGCTCACAATAGATTCCACCATGGAGTTGATTACCAGTCTCATCATGGGGAATACTACATCCAGCTGCCCAGCCACTGATCCAGGCTCAGCCAAGTTGACACACAAACTTAAATACCACAGATGCTATACATTTATGTTTTTGTGTTACATAAAAAACAAGCATTCTAAATTGTGTAAATTGTGGCCTTCTCTGTTACATCAGGGCCTATCAGAGTATTCTACTAAGCAAATATAAAAATAAATAAAAAAACTAAATAAACAAACATAGCCAATATAATGTATCTAATTAATTGAACAGTGATATATTTTGTTTGTTTGTTTTGAAGAGTGATATTTTAATGTGTAAGAAAATAACATAGTTTTGAAAAGACTTGTAGTTTATGGACCCCATTTTGGAACTAAATATTTTGAAACATTTCAAATATTTTACAATGTTATGTGAATAATTTTGCTGAAAATAATGTCATATATTAAACTTATGCCTACATATTTTTAAAAAAGTGGAAACAAATTTTCCAAATAGTTTATAGATATCACAAATGAAGAATTTCAATAGATTTTAAACCCATTTATTAAAGTATCTTACCTTCTGATGAGTTTGCAACTAAGTTCAAGGAAAATAGAAATTTACTAGGTGAATTTGAACAAAAATCTTTGCCTAATTGGTGGATGTGGTTGAAAAATGAATACCTTTACTTAATAAGTGCAAAGATAATACAAACTGCATTTCTATTTATATATCTTGATGCAATCTTTTTTTAATCATGAGTGTCTAAGTATCAATGAGCTGATTTTTAAACCACTGTACGATAGAGCAGTAAACCAAGATTTTTTAAAAATATTCATACATTGTTCATAATACTAGTGACAGGAGAAATATTGTAGTGGTATTAAATAAAATATTTGATACTGCTTATTTCATCTTTGGGAGCTCTGGTAGCATAGTGCCTAAGGCACTTGACTGCTAACCAGAAGGCTGGCTGTTCAAAACCACCAGCCACTCCTTGGAAGGAAGGTTGGGTAATCTACTTCCATAGTGATATTGCCTCAGAAACCCAAGGAGGGGTCTCTATGAGTCAGGTCTGACTCGATGGCACATAACAGCAAAAACAACATTTCATCTTTAAATCTCTCCTTTCAAATGTTTGTTTTAGCATTTCTTATAATACACATAATAATATTCAGCCATTAAAAGAATATCTTACCTTCTCATTAGTATGTATGTACATAATTTTTAAAAAAGTGAATATGAGTAAACTGGGAGTGCATGCTCAAGCATTATTTTCACTGTTAGTGTAGTAGAAATTAAATTTAAAAAATGAAGACTATTAATTGGAAGCATAGGATTTGCAGCCAGACTGATCTAGATTTAGCTCTATTACCTATTGTTGTTAGGTGGTGTCGAATTGGTTCCAATGCCTAGTGACCCTATGTGCAACAGAATGAAACACTGCCTGATCCTGCTTCAGTTTCACAATTGTTGCTATGTCTGAACCCATTGTTGCAGCCACTGTATCAACACATCATGTTGAGGCTCTTCCTTTTTTTGGCTGGCCCTCTACCAAGCATTTCCTCCTCTTCATAGCATTTCCAAAGTACATAATATGAAGTCTCACCATCCTCACTTCTAAGAAGCATTCTGGTTGTACTTCTTCCAAGACACAATTGTGCATTCTTCTGGGAGTCTGCGGTATATTCAATATTTTTGCCAACACCATAATTCAAAGGCATCAATTCTTCTTCAGTTTCCCTTATTCATTGTCCACCTTTCACAAACATATGAATACCACGGCTTAGGTCAGGCATACCTTAGTTCTCAAGGTGACATCTTTGTTTTTTTGAGAAAAAAAAAAAAAGAGATTTTTTACAGCTCGGTGCAAAGTGTAGTTTGATTCTTTGAGTGCTGCTTCCATGGGCATTGATTGAGGATACAAGTAAAATGAAATCACTGATGACATTAACATTTTCTGTGTTCACCACAATGTTGCCTATTGGTCCAATTGTGAGGACTTTTACTGTCTTTATGTTGAGGTATAATCTATACTTAAGCCTGTAGCCTTTGATCTTCATCAGTAATTACCTAAAGTCCTCTTTATTTTCAGCAAGCAAGGTTGTGTCATCTGCAGGTTGTTAATATTGATCCTAATGCCACATTCTTCTTCATATAGTCCAGCCCCTCAAATTACACAACATACAGATTGAATAAATATGATGAAAGGATACAACTCTGACTCACACCTTTCCTGATTTCAAATCACACAGTAAGTATCCCCTTCTTATGTTGGAATGAATGCCTCTTTGTCTATGTACAGGTTCCATATCAGCACAACTAAGTGTTCTGGAAATCTCATTCCTCAAAACGTTACCCATAATTTGTTATAATCAACACAGTACAATACCTTTGTGTAGCCAACAAAACACAGGTAAATATCTTTTTGATATTCTGTGCTTTCAGCCATAATTCTTCTGACATCACCAATAATATGTATCCCTCATTCCATTTACTCCTCTGAATCTGGCTTCAAATTTTGGCAGTTCCCTGTTGATGTACTATTTCAACTGATTTTGAATTATTTTCTGCATAATTTTACTTGTGTATGAGATTGATGTTACTGTTGGATAATTTCTCATTCCTTTGGATCACCTTCCTTTGGAAGGGGCACTTATGTAGATCTCTTACAGTCAGATGGTCAGGTAGCTATATTCCAAGTTTCTTAGCATAGACAAGTGAGTGTTTCCAGTGTTGCATCTGTTTGTTGAAATATCTCAGTTGGTATCCCATCAATGCCTAGACCCTTCTTTTTTCTCTAGTGCCTTTAGTGAATCTTGGATTTATCAGTTCTTGATTATATGCTACCTTCTGAATTGGTTGAATGTTGACCAGTTCTTTTTGGTACAGTGACTATGTATTCCTTCCATCTTCTTTTGATGCTTCCTGCATCTTTCAATATTTTGCCCACAGAATCCTTCAATATTGACAATTGAAGCTTGACTCTTCCTTCAGTTCTTTCAGCTTGAGAAACGCTGATAGTGGTCTTTCTTTTTGGTTTTCTAATTTCAGGTTTTTGCACATTTCATTATGATGCTTTATTTTTTCTTTTTGAGCCACACTTTGAAATCTTCTGTTCAGCTCTTCTACTTCATAATTTATTCCATTTGCTTTAGCTACTCTAAACTCAAAACCAACTTTCAGAGTCTCCTCTGACATCCATTTTGTTTTTTCCTTTCTGTCCTGTCTTTTTAATGACCATTGACTTTCTTCTTGCATGATGTCCTTGATGTCATCCCACAACTCATCTTGTATTTGGTCATTAGTGTTCATTGCATCATTTTTCTTTTTTTCTTTTTTTTTTGAGATGTCCCTAAATGCAGGTGGCATATATTCAGGTTTGTTCTTTGGTTCTCATGGTTTACTTGTGGTAGCCACTAACAAACTTTGGTCTATGTATATTTGTCTATTTTAGATATTTCAGATAAGTGAGATCACAGATAATTTGATCTTTTGTTACTGACTTACTTCAGTCAGCATGTTTTCAAGGTTCCTACATGTTGGGGCATGTTTTAGGTCTTCATTTCTCCTTATAGCTGTAAAATATTAGGTAATCTTTAAAAATTCATTTACGCAACCAATCTTAACAAGAATTTGTCTACGTTGGCACCATGGCAGGCTAAGGATTACAAGGGCATCTTTGAAGACAAGTCATCAGAAGTAGGGTTAGGGACCAGGGAGAGAAGACAGAAAGTGAAAGTGAAAAGGTGGCTTGTCTGGGGTGATGGAAACCCCTGGCAGTCATTTGAAATGCTCACTGTCTGTACTATAGTGACAAACTGAACTTACTTCACAAGTTTGTTGCTTACCTAATGCTTCATAGGCTATTCAAATTGGGGGTTCTTAGCTCATGAAAAGTTGCAACTAAGTTCAAATGAAAGAAAAAATTCCAAAATGTACTGTTAATCACATTTCCCAACTCACCAAATGTGCTTATATAACTCTAATTGAATGTAGCTTGAACAGGTTTTCTAGAGCCATGTAGAAAGCAGTGCTTACTTGTGTAAGAGCAATAAAGGTTTCAGTTTGAAGACCTTCCTTCCTCAACCTGGTGAGAAACTTGCTTTCAAGCCCCAACCCACTAACTAAAAAACATAGATTTGTTTATGATAAAGTAATAAAACTTTCTTTTTAATTCTGAAAGAAGTCCTGTAATGGATTATTCCAATGCAAGGAACCATACTTACTTAATCATAAGATAATAGAAATTCAGCACTTATAAAAGATCATATTTTCACTTGCCTCTAGGCATGCAAAAGTTGAAGAAAATGAAAAATGAAGACAGAAGAAGAACTGATGTTTTTTGAATTGTGGTGCTGGCAGAGAATATTGAAAATACCATGAATTGCTAGAAGGACAAATAAATCAATCTTATAAGAAATACAACCAGAATGCACCTTAGAAGTGAGGATGGTGAAACTTTGTTTTGCTTACTTTGGACACTTCATCAGGGAAGATCAATCACTGGAAAAGAACGTTTTGCTTGGTAAAGAAGAAAGTCAGTGAAAACAAGAGAAACTCTCAAAGAGATGAATTGACACAATAATTTCAACAATGGGTTCAAACATACAAAAACTCATGGAGATAGCACAGAACCAAGCAACTTTTTGTTCTGTCATACTTAACATTGCTATGAGTTGGAGCCTATTTGACAACAACTAACAGAAACTACTTTAATACCTTTATTTTACAGATAAGGAAGTGGAGACCCAGGGCATTAAATCACTTGTCTAGGATCACACTGCAGAATCAAGATGAGAGCCAGCCTTTTGAAGCCCGGTGTTGATTTTCAACAACACACAACCTTCTGAGAAGCTCTACTCTTGGCCCAATTGGGCTGAGTTCCATCTGCTCTAGCAAGTGTGAATCTATTCTCAGTTCTGCCCAATACCTGGGGAACAATTAGTGAATCATGTTAAAAATCGTGGTTCCTAATTGAATCTCTTAGGATGTGCAGATGACTCAGCTGCCCAACCTGCTGCATGCTAAAATGAATCAAAGTGAAGTATTTTGAACATGTTCATTGTATGAAAAGACTGCCTATTGCCTGGTTACCACGGCAAAAATATATAAACTAAACTGTGATTCTGAGTGGCCACAGAGAAAGGATACTTAATTGTCAATGAAGTTGGTGAAATGGAGTCAAAGGCCATGTCCCTGACCAGTTGTGAAATGTTTGTTACTTTGGGTGGGTTAGTCTTGCCACAATGTGTGCAATAGCCCACAGCACCAAGCAGAGCCAGGCTAGTAAGTTAATAACAATGATATTAATAATCAAGACAGGGAAACATTTAAAAACTCTTACTTTAGACTAGACATGGTTCCACATAAATAATCTTTGATACATTACAAAAACGTTTTGGGGTGTTTAATCTTAGTATGGTACTGCCTAAGGCATTTGACTGGTGGTGCAAACCCACCAGCCACTCCTCAGAAGGAAGATTGGGCAATCTACTTCCATAGAGATACTACCTTGGAAACCCGAGGAAGGGTTGCTATGAGTCAGATTGGACTCAATGGCAGTGATTTTAGTTTGGTTTGGTTTAGTCTTAGTATCTCCATTTGACAGATGAGACAACCAAGAATGAGAAAAGTCAACCAAGGTAATAAGTCTTGTAAGAATTTGTGCTCAGGTTGATCTAACTCCAGAGAGCCAGCTTTGAGTGACACTATCCAGCCTCTCCATAACTATAGTAGTGGGTGATGTGCATCAATTAATCTGCTCTGAAAACACAGGACCCATTTATTGGAACCACTGTTGTTGTTAGGTGCCATTGAGTTGTCTTTGACTCTTAGGAACTCTTTGCACAGCAAAATGAAACACCATCTGGTCCTGCGCCATCTCTGTGATCCCTGCTATACTTGAGCCCATCGTGGCAGCTGCTATGTCAATCCATCTCATTAAGGGCCTTCCCCTCTTTCTTCAACCCTCCACCTTACCAAACATGACATCCTTCTCCAGGTAATGGTCCCTTCTGACAATCTGACAAAAGTAGGTGAGACAAAGTGTGGCCATTCTCACTTCCAAGGAGCTTTCTTGCTGCACTTCATCCAGGAAAGATTTGTTAGTTCTTTTAGCCATCCATGGTACATTCAGCATTCTTCACCAGCACCACAATTCAAAAGCATTGATTCTTTTGTCTTCCTTATTCATTGTCCAGCTCTCACATGCATATGAGGCGACTGAAAATATGGCTTGTGTCAGGCTCACCCTAGTCCTCAGGGAGACATCTTTGATCTTCAGCACTTGAAAGAGGTCTTTTGCAGCTGACTTGCCCAGTGCTATACACTGGGTCCTGACTGCTGCTTCCATTGGCATCAATTGTAGAACCAAGCAATGTGAAGTCTTTGACAACCTCAAGCTTTTCTCCACTTATCGTTATGCTGCTTATCGGTCCAGTTGTGAGGATTTTTGTTTTCTTTATATTGAGATGTAATTCATACTGCAGACTCTATTCTTCAACCTTCATCAGTAAGTGCTTCAAGTCATCCTTACTTTCAGCAAGCAAACTTGTGTTTTCAGTGTATTGCAGGTTGTTAATGATTCTTCCTTCAATCTTGATGCCACATTCTTCTTCATATAATCCAGCTTCTCAGATTATTTGGTCAGTGTGGTGGTTATGTTTATGTCAACTTAGCTGTGTCTGGTTGAATGGCTGGGCAGCTGATGGTAGTTATTCCCCATAATGAGACTGGCAGTCAACTCCATGGTGGGATACAGCACAAGCAGCTGAGTAGCTGCTTTGGGTCTGTGGTCTGCTTCCTATATAAAAGAAGTCGCTTTGGGAATGGTCTCTAGTATTTGGAATGCTTGGACCCTGTATGTAGCTGTGTCATTGTTCAGCAGCCTGTCATGCTCTGCCAACCTTGGGACTTAGAGTAGACTTGAATTAATAGTGTGCTGTGTGATTTGGTAACATCAGGACTGTGCCATTTTGTCGACCTTGGGCTTGCTAGCCTCAGTAGCCAGTAGCTGCCTGAGTGAAGAGATGCCTCTAGCTTCAGTGGACCAAAAGCAAAGAGCAGAGCTGAAGCTTAAGGTCGAGGGGCTTTCACAAAGCCCCTAGAGCCCGGCACTTTGAACTTGGACTTAAAGCCTCCAAATTGTAAGAATAAACTCCTGTTTGTTAAGGCCATAACATTTGTGGCATATTCTTGTCAGAGCAGTACTAGGTAACCAAAACAGAATTGGGTACCAGAAGTGGGGTGCTGCTCTGACAGATACCTAAAATGTAGAAACAGTAGTGGAGTGTGTCCTTGACCTGAGACCCTAGCAGAGGCATCCTGGCATATGGCATGAGAGATAGCAGGAGCAGAGCCAAGAGAACAGCATGAAAGATGGCAGGAACAGAGCCCAGAGACCAGCATTAAACAGCAACAGGCTTACCAGCCAACAGAGGAGAAAGCAAGTACCATTAGATAGGTGGTTTCCTGGAGGAGTGGGGTGCCTTTGAACGTTAATTGGTAAAAGAGACCGGCATGAAATGGAGTAGCAGGTTGGCCGGACCATGGACCAAGAAAGCCGAGTGTTTTTTGGGGCAGGAAGATTTCCTGTGGAGTGGGTTGCCCTTGGCATTAATTGGCAGAAGTGGAGAGACCAAGGAAATAGAAGCAGAGCTGCCTCATCCTGAAAGGGTAGGACCATAGCCTTTGGGGGTGGAATGACTACAGCCCCTTAGGTTTCAAAGAGCCAGGCCATCACCAACTTGGTTCTGGAGTGTGGGGCTGTTCATTCATGTGATCCAGTGGGATGGAGCAGCTTCCCAAGAGTGAGGGTGCGGGCTGCCATGACCAAGAAGGAGAGAAATAGGGCTGCCAGGCCAAGGGGTGTGGTCACTACTTAGAGAAACTAGGGAACTGGATCCACCCATTGAGAGATATCTGTGCAGATGCCACCTAATGAAGATCTGTACAGATGCCAAGTTGACCAGGGGTGGAACTATGGTGGTTATGTTTGTGTGTCAACTTGGCTAGGCCTGGTTGAGTGGCTGGACAGCTGATGGTAGTTATTCCCCATGATAAGACACAATCAACTCTATGGAGGCAGTTACCACAAGCAGCTGAGTAGCTGCTTTGGGTCTGTGGTCTGCTTCCCATATACAAGAAACAGCTTTGGGAATGGTCTCTAGTATATGGCATGCTTGGACCTTGCATATAGCTGTGTCATTATTCAGCAGCCTGCCATGCTCTGCTGACCTTGGGATTTACAATAGACTTGAATTAATGGCCTCCTGTGTGATTTGGTAACATTGGGACGGTGCCATTTTATTTGTCACCCTTGGGCTTGCTAGCCGCAGCAGCCAATAGCTGCTTGAGTGAAGAGATGCCTCTAGCTTCAGTGGGCTGGGAGCAAGAGGCAGAGCTGAAGCCTAAGATTGAGGGGCTTCCACACAGCCCCTAGAGCCTGGTACTTTGAACTTGGACTTAAAGCCTCCAAATTGTAAGAATAAACTCCTGTTTGTTAAGACCATCACATTTGTGGTATATTCTTGTCAGTGCGGTACTAGGAAACTGAAACACTCAGCATATAGATTGAATAAGTATGGTGAAAGGACACAACCCTGACACACTCCCTTCTTGACTCTAAGCCATGCAGTGTCCACTTGTTCCGTTCAAACGACCACCTCCTGGTCTATGTACAGGTTCCTCGTGAGTACAATTAAGTGTTCTAGAATTCCCATTCTTCTCAATGTTATCCGCAATTTGTTATGATCCACACAATCAAATGCTTTTGCATAGTCAGTGAAACACAGGTAAACATCTTTCTGGAATTCTTTGCTTTGAGCCAAGATCCATCTGACATGAGCAATAATATCCCTTGTTCCACATCCTCTTCTGAATCCATCTCACACCGTGGGAAGTAATCTGTCAATATACTGCTTCAACCATTTTGAATTATCTTCAGTAAGATTTTATTTGTGTGTGATATTAATGATATTGTTTAATAATTTCCACATTCTGTGGGATCACCTTTCTTTGAAATGGGTACAAATATGGATCTCTTCCAGTCAGTTGGCCAGATAGCTGTCTACCAAATCTCTTGGCATAACTAAGTGAGTGCCTTCAGTGGGCATCTGTTTGTTGAAACATTTCAATGGGTATTCCATTAATTCCTGGAGCTTTGTTCTTCAGCAACTGCTTCAGCACAGCTTCGAATTCTTCCTTCAGTATCACTGGTTCATGATCATATGCTACCTCCTGAAATGGATGAAGATCTACCAGTTCTTTTTGGTACAGTGGCTCTGTGTATTTCTTCTATCTTCTTTTAGTGCTTCCTGCATCATTCAATATTTTTCCCCGTAGAATATTTCAATATTGCAACTCGAGGCTTAATTTTTTTCCTCAGTTCTTTCATCTTGAGAAATGCTGAGTGTGTTTTTCCCTTTTGGTTTTCTAACTCCAAGTCTTTGCACATTTCATCATAATAATTGGCTTTGACTGTTTGAGCTACTCTTTGAAATCTTCTATTCAGCTCTTTTATCTTGTCAGTTATTCTATTTACTTTGGCTACTCTCTGCTTAAGGGCAAGCTTCAGAGTCTCTTCTATCATCCATTTTGGTCTTTTCATTTTTCTTGTCTTTTTATTGACCTCTTGCTTTCTTCATGGATGATGTTCTTGATGTCATCCTGTAATTCTTCAGGTTTTCAGCCATTGATGTTCAACGCATCAAATCTATTCTTTAGATGTTCTCTAATCTCAGGAGGGATATATTCAAGGTTATATTTTGGCTGTTTTGGACTTGTTTTAATTGCTTTCAACTTCAAGTTGAATTTGCATATGAGCAATTGATGGTCTGTTCCACAATCAGCTCCTGGCCTTGTTTTGGCTGATGATATTGAGCTTTTCCATTGCCTCTTGCCAAAGATACAGTCAATCTGATTTCTGTGTATTCCATCTGGCAAAGTCCACGTATATAGCCACCATTTGTATTGTTGAAAAAAGGTATTTGCAGTGAATAAGTTGTTCATCTTGCAAACATCTATCATGCAATCTCCAGCATTATTTCTGTCACCAAGGCCAAATTTTCCAACTGCTGGTGATTCTTCTTTGTTTCCAACTTTTCCATTCCGGTCACTAGTGATACTAGTGATAATTAACACATCTTGATTGCACATTCAGTCAGTTCCAGACTGCAGACATTGATAAAAATCTTCAATTTCCTCATCTTTGGCTTTGGTGGTGGGTTGAATAATAATCATATTAACTGGTCTTCCTTGTAGGTATATGGATATTATCCTATCACTGACAGCATCAGGACAGATCTTGAAATATGCTTTGTGATGACGAATGCCATTGCATTCCTCTTCAAATTGTTATTCCTCACATAGTAGATCATATGCTTGTCTGATTCAAAATGGCCAAAACCAGTCCACTTCAGCTCATTGTTGTTGTTGTTGTTGTTGTTAGGTGCCATCAAGTCATTTCTGACTCATAGCGACCCCATGCACAGCAGAATGAAACACTGCCTGATCCTGTGCCATCTCCACGATCCCTGCTATACTTGAGCCCATCATCGTAGCCACCGTGTCAATCCATCTCATTGAAGGCCTCCCCCTCTTTCGTCAACCCTCCACCCTACCAAGCATGACATCCTTCAGCTCATTAATGCCTGGGATATCAATCTTTATGCATTCCATTTCGTTTTTGACAACTTCCAATTTTCCTAGATTCATACTTTGAACATTCCATGTTCCGATTCCATGTTCTGATTATTATTGGATGTTTGCAGCTGTTTCTCCTCAACTGGAGTCATGTCACGGCAGGAAATGAAGGTCTTAGATGCTTTACTTTATCCATATCAGTAAGGTTGGTTCTACTCTGATGATGCAGCACTTTCACAGTCTTATTTGGAGAGCCTTCCAACCTAATTGGCTTGTCATCCTGCACTGTGTCAGACAGTGTTTCTGGGCTATTCATATAGTTGCCTAGTAACGTAACAAACAGTGTTTCTCTGCTACTCATAAGGTTTTCCCTGGTCAATTCTTTGAGAAGTGGATGGCCTTCTCCTTCTTCCTAGTCTGTTTCAGTCTGCAAGCCATGCTGAAACCTGTGCAGCATATGCAACCCCGCTGGCATTTGAAACACCAGTGGCACAGCCTCAAGCCTCACAGCAACATACCACCAGAGCATGACAAACCAACAGACAAGTTTGTCTCCCTTAGGTGTTTGAAACCTTTCCCCCTCCCCTTACCAGGATCCCTGCCACTTGCTCACTCTGTCCTGGATGTCCTGACTCCTTTCTTTTCCCTTTCACTTTTCCTGCTGCTTGGGGGTTGGGGCCTGGGTCCCTCTGCTGCTTGCTAGCTCTGCCCTGGATGCCTTTGCTTCCCTTCCCTTCCCCTCCACTTTTCCTGCCACTTGGGGGTTGGGGCCTGGGTCCCTCTGCTGCTTGCTAGCTCTGCCCTGGATGCCTTTGCTTCCCTTCCCTTCCCCTCCACTTTTCCTGCCACTTGGGGGTTGGGGCCTGGGTCCCACCTCTTACTTGGATGCCTCTGCTGCTTTCTCACTCTGTCCTGGAACCACTGGACATTGGTTAAGTTGTTATTCAGGACAGAAAGGCAGATGATCTACCTTACTCTTTCTTGGCTTCAATTGAAGAGCCCCCTCAGCCAATGGGAATTCATGAGGCTTTATTTTCCTTCTTTCTCCTCATTCCATGAAGTACAAAGTATGAAGACACTTGATGGTATAAAGAGCACTAGTTGCCATTAAGTCAACTCTGACTCATGGCAATCCTATGAGTGTCAGAGTAGAATTTGAAATCATGCATTTAATTTTCCCCCTTTTGCTCAGTATTCTTCTATGAAATCTTTTATCAAAATGTTCAGTAGTGGTAGCCAGGCACTATCCAGTTCTGGTCTCATGGCAAAGGAGGTGTTTTCCATGGAAGCAATTCACACATATTTTGTATCTTCCTCTTATTCTTGACTCTCCTTCTTCCTCTGTTGCTCCAGTGAATAAAGAACAATTGTGCCTTGCATGGCCACTTGCAGGCTTTTAAGATCCCAGGCACTACACAGTTAGGATGTAGAAGAGAAGCACTAAACATCTGAATAGGCCAATTAACTAAGATGTCCCATGAAACCATAGCCTTAAACCTCCATAGAGTTTTCAATGGATGATTTTTTCAGAAGTAGATCACCAGGACTTTATTCTGAGGTGCTTCTGGTTGGTCTCTAACCCCCAAGCTATCAGTTAACAGTGAAGGGCATTAACCATTTCCAACACCCAGGGACTCCAAAGTAAAAAGTAGTCTACAAAAATTCAGCAACTGGGGTATAACCCAGCCTTCAACACTAACCTTCATGTAACTTTGGAAAAGGCAATTTCTTGGGCCTTAATTTATTTCTAAGGTGGGAGATTTTGAATAGGTGATTTCTAAGATTCTTTCAGTTCTACAAAAAGAACCACCCCCCAGATATGAGGTTATATCATAACTTAATGGGTAAGAACAAAGGCTTTGGAGAAATATTGCCTTGTTTGAGTCTCAGAACCTTCACTTTCCAGTTGTGTGTCTTTGCACAAGTTTCTTAATCTCTCTAAACCTCAGATTTCATAGTGGTAAAAATGGAATGACATACCTCATAGAGTTTTTGAAGGAATTAAACAAGCTGATATGTGTATGATGTATAGCATTGTCAGCCATAGAGTAAGTGCCCAACATGTATTAGCTATTAATCATTCTCCTCCTCCTCATTGTAATAGAAGACATGGGATAAAAACAGCAATCCAGAACTCAGTACTAATGGTATATCTAAAACATATTCCTGACAGATGTACACATCTAAAACATATCCCTGACAGATGTACACATTTCCCCTCTATGGAGCAGTGTCAGATGTAGTGGTATAGAGGTTCATGGTGTGAGATGTTATTAAGTTTTCAGAAGAGAATTATTTGATGGAAAGAAGATGGAGGGTAGTTGGGTAGTGAGTAACAAGCTGTGGGAGTAGGAGGGTGGGAGCACTGGTGGGATGGATAAACCTGTGCCTGGATAGAGATTCTATCTGCATATTCATGGGAGTGTCATTTATGTCAAATGAAGTGTTGAGTGTGCCTGGAAACTCCACTTGTGGTAAATCGTATTGCTGATATTTGATGGGGAAGCTGCTTTGATCTAAGATAAATTCAGCCAGGTGGTCACCATCTATGTTGCTTTCCAATATTTTCTGATGTCCTGAGATGAGGATTTTTCTTTTACAACTGTCTTTGTGCTCAACAGCAGAAAAATAGAGGAACATAAGGTTCCCTACTTATCGCCAGTAAACAGTAGGCATCTAACACCAGGCAGCTGTGCTACCCCACTGCTTCCAAGTTCATCAGCCTCACACAATCCATGAGTCATGGGAAGGGCCTTGGCTCTGACTGCATCCATTACCCAGCAAGGAAGCAGAACTGTAATGGAGTCAGATGCAGCAGGCACATGGGATCTACGTCTGTTATTATTCTAGTGACTACAGCCTCATGGCAAATCCTCATTCTTATATATTTTTCTAGCACTTCTTTCTGGGTACTTCTGAGAAAAGAAGAGAGAAAGTTTTCATTATTTATATTGTATTCTGAAAGCCTTATTAAAAAAATAATAATAAAATACTGCCATTGTTGATTCTGACTCATAGCAACCTCACTGCTTTTCCATGGTTGTAAATCTTTATGGAAGTAGAATGACTTGTCCTTACCTATTCCCATTCTGTTGGCATTGTTGAGCAGATGGGCATTTTATCAATAATATATATATATAATTAAATATGTGCATATGTTTATATATAAACTTCCAGTGCTCAGCCCATCGAATGTGAAGTACACCCTGTCCATTTGTTCAGGATATCCCAAGAGAAATTGCTCTAAAACACAACTGTGCTCATGCTCTCTTCTACTCCACAATCTCCAGAACCTCCTTACTTCTTTTATGTCCAAGCTTAACACCCTTATGCAAGCATGCAATGCTCTCCCAAGCTTGTCTCCTGGTCTGTTTGCTATCATTTAAACAGATCCCTGGCTTTTCTACACTGTGTCTTTGCTTGTTCTGGTTCTCATCTGGAATGCTGACAGTTGTCCCCCCTTCCCCACTCAGGATCCTACATCACTCATCTCTTGCTACCTTTTGTGATTCTATCTCCCCAGCTCCCAGGCAGGGCTGCCTCTCCCATTTAAATGACCTACTCCTCCTGTGCTCCTCTCTTGCACTCTCTCACACCTCTATATCTGTGTTTACGCTGCCTTACTGTTACTGTTATTGATAGTTTCTGTGGAGTCCACCTTGTTTTGTGGTGACCCCATTCAAAATGGAACAAAATCCTTCCTGATCCTTCACCATCCCCATGATAAGTTGCAGATTGGACTGTTGCAATCCATAGGTTTTTCATTGGCTGATTTTTGGAAGTGGATCACCAGACCTTTCTTCTTAGTCTGTCTTAGGTCGGAATCTCTGCTGAAACCTGTTCAGCCTTGTACCAACACACAGGCCTCCACTGACAAATGGGTGGTGGCTGCACATGAGGTGCATTGGCTGGGAATTGAACCTAGGTCTCCTACAATAAAGGTGAGAATTCTACCTTTGAAGCTCTGTAACCTTCACAACATCATTACACCAACTTGGCAGATGTTAAATACTTGTGTAGTGAATGAATAAGCTAATGAAAACATCTCAAAATGTATGGTATAATTCTCCTTTAAGCCAGTCCTTTTACAATGCAAATAACCTCATATACATTCACCAACAATGTGATAAAGTTCCTAGTGAAACCCTTTGCCTTTAAAATCACAAAATACACCTTCCTAAGACCCTAAGTGAAATCGATTGACACAGTGGTTGCAACAATCATCTCAAACATGGCAACGATTGTGATGATGGCACAGGACTGGGCAATGTTTTATTCTGTTGTGCATAGGTCACTGTGAGTCGGAACCCATTCGATAACACCTA